>NC_081757.1:39915301-40265084 GCF_963082965.1 Carassius carassius | reverse complement strand
GCAGCAAATTTTAATAAACACTTCATTTTTTTTTTAGTCTTAAGCGGTTTAAACTAACCGGA
This sequence comes from Carassius carassius, assembly GCF_963082965.1. NCBI lineage: Eukaryota > Metazoa > Chordata > Actinopteri > Cypriniformes > Cyprinidae > Carassius > Carassius carassius. Next base: position 40,265,022 of record NC_081757.1, on the reverse strand, counting down.
CAGCAAATAAGCGAGAGAGTGGGAGAGAGAAAGAGAGAGGAGTGTAGGGGGTCAAGTTAAGGTGAAAGACAAGCTTGGCGCTCACATGAAACATTTATGTATCATTTACTTTTTCAAGTGTCAGTCTTTTGATCGTTTTTTTCTTGCCCCCTTTTTAGATGTGCTTTGTGACAAGTTTGTAAATGTACACATAAGTGAGATAACATTCTCCCCCCTCTGTTTCTCATAATGTAGTTTAACCTGATGGCTGTGTTTAAAGGTAGACTAGATGATACTAGTTGAGGATTGTGATGATTTGCGGTTGCTGGAAATACACATTGAAAGTTAATTTGTTATGTGCCACGTAAATATTAATATCTGAAGCGGGTAATGAATGACAGAAAGCTGTCAAGGGAATAAGACACTCATGTGACAGGGCTTTAGAATTTGTCAGAAGTTCAAATCCCATACGGTATATGGAACTGAGTCAAGTTGCGTGTAAAAATATCCACTTAGCCTGCTAAGTTCAAAATTGGCTTCCTCGCATAAAAAATAAGAAATGTTAATGAGATCTATTTAACATCTCAGTTATGTCAACGAGCCAGATCAGTTTTTTTTATTTAATTTATTTATTTTTGCTTAAGTTTCCTGCTCCTCAGTTATTACTTCTAAGAAAACAGTGCAGATGTTTCTTCTCTAAAATTTCAGAAAAGATGTCACAATTATGAATTTTTTTCTCAGAAATGCGAGTTCACATATTGCAATTTTGATTTTAAAACATGCGATTGCGAGTTATAAAGTCAAAATTGCGAGTTATAAAGTCAAAATTACGAGTTATAAAGTCAGAATTGCAAGATATAAACTCGCAATTCTGACTCAAAATCACGAGTTATAAAGTCAGAATTGCAAGACATAAACTCGCAATTCTGACTCACAACTCACAGTTGTGAGTTATAAAGTCAGAATTGCAAGATATTAACTTGTAAGGGAAAACGCCGCTGTTACCTTGTTTTATTTTTTATTTAGTGGCGGAAACAGGCTTCCATAACACTGCACCAAGATGCAAGTGTCTGCAATTAAAACAAAAATTTCACCAAGAACTCAAACAGTTCTCATCAAATTTAACCCAGAATAAATTGTTACTGTGTATTAAACGTTTTATGTAATTCTATCTTTCCGAAGGAATTTTTTAGGAGAAGCGTCTGAGAAAAAGTTGCTACTTAAATAATAACGGTAAACTCCACCGAGAATATCTCTTGCTCTGAAAGAGTAATACAATTCGATTCCGATGAGGGTTAGTTTTAGGCAGAGCTGCTATAGTCGCTGCTGTGGGGGCCAGCTGTGTGTGTTTTTCTTAGTGTTCTGTAGCTTATCTCCATTCTGTGGGCAACTCCTGTTGGTGACTTTCATTGTGTTTACAGTGGATGGGATGGAGGGGTGGAAGGAGCACAGACACTCGTTTCATCACTTCCTTCCTCCTCTCCGTTTCTCTGTTATGAATCGATGTGTCATAACAACTGCGAGAGACGTGGAGGAAACTGAAAGAGAGAGAGAGGAACAAGGGGGGAGACTCATGGAAAGGAAAGAATTGTTGCATGCTGTACAGAAAGAGAACAATAGCAGCGATCCCAAGGCTAGATGAGGTGATCACATAGCAGCTTCAGGGAAGAGGTTTTGTGTTATTTTTATTTCCCAACCCCATCTGTGGGGCAGAGTGCTTGCAGTATCAGGGGTCTAAGCGGGCCAAAAGAAAACGTATTAAAACTTCCTGAGAACACAGCGTGTGCGCTTGCCTGTTTTGTCAGGGCTCATTTCATTGGGTCGAAACGCTCTCGTGACATAAGCGGAGAAACAGGAAGCCTGGCTGCCATCTTTCACAATCTCCTTCGAAACAGGAACTGAGAGCAGGCCAAGCCATGGCCCCTCGCTGCTAGCAGATGGGTGCCAACCTGTTGAAGGCAACGGGCACGGGGGAGGAGAGCCGCAGAGGGGGCTTGTGTCTGCGGTGGGCCCCCTGGGATCCTTTTCCCTCTCCTGGAGGGTCTGGAGGTGTGGTCACCGTCTGTTATGAGCATGGCTCGTGATGGTGTGTTTAGCACTTGCCAGCGAGAGCATTTATATGCAAATGCTAAACAAGCATTGGTGAGACTAATTATGGCAGATCCCATTGAGTGCGATCCAGCTCAGAGAGAGGAAGGGAGGCCCTACAAGCTGGGGTGGACTTGCCCTACTTGTTTACTCATTGTCTTTCTTTATTAGCCCTTCATTGACACTCCTCCTCAACATCTGGGGGGTCTGTTTGCTGGGGCATCTCCTTTATATGGGGAACTGACTCTAGGGCTTGATGTAGATGAGAATCGCAAGGAGTTCCTCAGTTCATGTTCTCTATTAAGGTGGAGGGAAACCAGGGTGTGCCAGTTTATTGTGGTCAGGTTTATTTTTGGAGCATGTTAGCTGGTTTCTTGCCTATCCACAGGTCCATCAACTAAGAAACCAAGGAGATCAACCATCTAGACTAGGGCTGTGCCAATAGACATTAGTCAGAGATATTGCCAGAGGCTGATGCCTTTGATGATAAGGATGATAATGATGACTATGATGATGATCATTATTTTTTATCAGTTTAATAATACTATCTAATTAATATTAGGGCTTATTTGTTCCATTACCTTTTTTCCTGTGTTTTTACAGTGTTGCATGTTATAACCAATCAGACACGATTCCGTTGACTTTATGAATGCAGTGGCCAATCAGAGGCGTTCAGATGAGTCATCGCTGAAACACTGGAGTTTTGTTGTTGAGTGCACGTGCACTTACTGAAATAATTAAATAAATTAGCATGACAATGTAATGTATCAGTGATCTCACAGGCTGACTATATGACAATTGAGCATGTCACCTAACACTAATCTAGACCAAGTTGGACCAGCTAGAAACCATTAAAGTTGTGTTTCTACTGACAGGTCACCAAGTTGCTAGTGGATGTTATTAATCGAATTAGCTTAAAGCTGAACTCTCAACTTTATACAGATGCTCAACTTTGTCAGCGAAGATCTCGCATGCCAGCTCAAATTGCATTTTCTCATTGAATATTACAGATTTCCAGTTGTTGTCTTGGACTGCCTTTGTGAAAACCCCTTAAAACCAGCTACCATCTGAAGATGGGTTTTCTAAAAAGGGGGAATGCAACCTCTTAACACATGCCCTCCTATAAAGGATGCTATAACTAATTACAAGTGGTGCTCAAAATGCATTTAGGTCAGCTGTTTTAATCGTATGCAAATTTATGAGTAGAAGAGAGGGAAATGTTAACTTTCAGAGTCAGTGGCTCGCTCTGACTGTGGACAGAGGTGGCATATACTCAACTCTAAAGTACCCCTGCAGTCCTGCCAGAAAACAGGGCTACACTTACTATCTTACAGTCCAGACATGAACTTCAGAAGCTGTGCGGCAACACAATATTTCAGCATAAAGAGCAGAGTTCACAAACCTGGCAGCATATTTTATTTGGCTAATCATTTTTACGTGCTTGGTAATCTGAATTTATCATGGCGTACAATTCGTGCTGCTCCTAATGTTTACACACAACAGCAGATTTCATATCAGCCACGCTTCGAAATGGACAGGTTTTTGTTGATTGAACAGTGTCTCTGTCTTGCAGAAATGACAACGGTGCTGGAAGTAATTAGCTCTGATGGAATTATGGCAAAACAGGGCAACTCTCCAAGAGAGAGACGACAGGGCAGGCATAACCTCCATTTTGAGCACAAATGTTTTTGAGGGGGAGGAAATGAATTTTGACAGTGTTTGAGACTTGCCAGATCCCCGACTTTGGAGTTTGGGTTTGACCTCGGTGAAGATAAATCAAAAGGATAAGCTTTGCTCTGGTCTGGTTTCCAGCTCTTTCACAGACCAGCTCATCCCTCAGTGCTTGGTACTCCTGCAGTTAAAACGAATTAGTTGTGGTGCCTCTTTAGTTATTTTTGATGAGCAGTTATTGTGGGCCGGGGAGATGCACTATAACTCTATTCCAGAACCCAGTGAGCTGTCTATATCTACACAGCATTGTAAGGGAACAGTCATAGGCTCACTGCCAATGTGACAGCTGTTCCAGACAGGTAGGCAGCAACATTAATGCTGTCTTCTAAGATACTTGTTTCGTCCAAATTTAAAGAAAAAGTAGATGGCAAGGTCAAAAGAAATGTTTACTTCATAATCACATTTCATTCATTACTAAAAACTATTAATAACTGTTCAAAAACTGACTGTTTGTTTTCCCCAAATTTGTGTATGCTATGCATACATTCTTGTAGAGTATCATGTTGTTAGTATATCAACATGCTAACACCAAACTCTACTGGAATCAGTTATGTTTTTACTGTACATCTATCATATGCTCACAATTTTGCCACAGAAGGCAGCTGTCTAAGTAAGCCGTAGACAGTTAGGGAGCTCACTAGGTTTTGGAACAGGGCCCATGACTGTGTACAGAAGCCGTGCATGCTAATAATTAGCATAGAAGACAGACAACTCGAACGAGAAAGATTCTTACCATCTTGTCATTCTTTATTTACACTCCCTCTTGAGTTTCACCACTATGTTGCCTTTTCACTATGCCAAGCTCAACTTCCACACACACACACACACACACTTCAGCACATAACTAGACGCACGGCTGTTTGTATGCACAGTGTCTGGTGAGGGGAATGTTTGGCTGGGATACGGTGGTTTGATCAAAGGTTGTGTATAGTTGTGTAAGCCGTGGTCCTTCACTGAACACAGCTGGTCAGCACTGTTTCTCTTGCAGAGGAAAGCATTAGTTCTTCAAGACCTCTGCCCTGGACAAGGGTCCCGCTCTCCCCTCACTGTGCCAAACAACTGTCACACACACATACAGTGGCCTAAAAAGTATTTAAACACTCAGTTCACACTTAAAGTGTATGAATTTTATTACATTTGATAACCGTATCTAACTTCAGTTGACATTTTTACAGTTATGTTTAATCAGCTGGACTTTAGTGGATGTTTCAAGTTCACACAGGTGTAATTCATTAGTGCCCAAAAATACGTTTTTATCTTCATTTTTATTTTTAAATTTTTATTTTTTTCTTAAAGTCATATTGATGGTTTTACTTGGAAAACTGTACATGTGCTACATTTATTCAAAGTAAATGTTTATATATTTATATATATATTGTGAACAATGCAATTACATTACAACGTTTTGCACACTGTAAAGATGCAAGGCCTACACCACAAAAGCTTTATTGTTATTTTTTATTTTGTTATTGTTTAAATGCATTTTCTTTATATTCCTGTCTCTCTTTCATATTTGCTTTTTTTTCTTCCTCTTTACTTTCTCTCCTAATTTTAACATTTATTTCTCTCCTTTGGAAAAGTGTGCATGTGCTATCATTAATCAAAGTAGATGTTTTAATATTTTGTGATCAATGCAATTACATTAATACATTTTAACACACTGTTAAAACACTAAATCGCAGTAGCTGTTTATTATTATTATTATTTAAATGCATTTTCTTTATATTCCTGTCCTTTTCTTTTTTCTTCTTCCACACTCCCTTTTCTCCTAATATTAACTTTTTTTTCAAGGTGCTTTTTTTATTTTCCTCTCTCTCTCTCTCTCTCTCTCTCTCTCTCTCTCTCTCTCTCTCTCTCTCTCTCTCTCTCTCTCCCCCCCCCCCCATAGGCTTTTCTCCCCATGTCGTCCTGCTTTTTCAGAATTGAGAAAGGCATTCAGGGCCCTTAATCCCAATTCCCTCTATCAGGAATGCAAATGTGTGTGTGATTGTGTGACCCGCCAGGGCCTGGCAACATCTGCAGGGCTCAACAATAAAGGTGGCCCGCTGGTCTTCAGTCGGTGTGAGAGGAGAGTTTAGGTCAGTTGATGGAACTGTCACTTGCCCTGTCGGGTCACAACGTCACAACATTTTAATGCTTGAAAACATAACTATCATTTTTCTTTTTTTAAGTGAGTCCAAAAATCTGAACTACTAGTTTGATCAGGTCAGAAAAACAAATCTTATTGTTGATCCCTGATCTGCATGAGGAGCCCCCCTCATACTCACACTCTCTGTGAATTCATTGTTTCTCTTCACGGCACCATTAACCCTGAGCTACATGGCCAAGCTCCCAGCCCGGCCCCTTTCAGAGGCCACGTCTCCACACCATGTCTGTCCATCTGGACACTAGACATAACACACTGTTGACTTTCCCTCAGCAGTGTGTGTATGTGGCTTTGGGGGTGGGGATGGCCTGGGTGAGGCCTTCTGTCAGGCCTGTGAATGATACTCATCTGGCTGGTAGCAACTGAAAGATTCTTCCCCCATGTTTTACCCACTTCACGATTCTAGGCGGAGCCTGTCCATGCATAGGAGCAAAGCTGTGCTGTCAGCCAATAAAATGTAGTTATTAGATTTGCACCCACCCCTCTCTGACAGGTATCAGAGGAGAGAGAAATGATTGTTTGGATTGTCTCAGTTTTCGAAATGATAAGTTAATGGTAAAGCGCAACTGACAAAGTGAATCTGCTTCAAAGCCAAGTGGTGCTGATTGAATTACAGTTTCAGAGACCTAAACTCTGGCCATGTTCCTGCATTGACTCGAAAGCCGCAGCGTTGGCTTGTACGAACACATACACACAAAGGCTTCATATATCTGTAGGGTGAATTCAGGTGAAGTGGGCCGCAGTTTCATATTGGCATGACTGTTACAGTGTGGCCTGGATCACCTGAATTTATCATTTGTTAGTGACTCCCAGTAAGAAATATAGTGTGTGTGTGTGTGTATATATATATATATATTTTCATATGATATTATTACTACTGCAATATCTATCTATCTATCTATCTATCTATCTATCTATCTATCTATCTATCTATCTATCTATCTATCTATCTATCTATCTATCACAATCTTTTATTTAATTATTTTTATATTATTTGTAATTTTTATATTCTATCTATTTGTCCCTTTTATTTTATTTTATCTCTTGACTTTGCAAACTTGTAGTGATTGTTAGTTTCCTGATTTGTAAAGTAGCACACTTTCTGGTGTGCGAGCGAGCACATGGTCACACATGGTCACACACCCCTCGCATTCAGCGAATGGTGGACAGCAGGGGAGTGGGTGTGCATGTAGGTCTATGTATGGATCCCCCTGCAGTCACACACTGTCTTCCTCACAGCATTTATGTTGGAACAGCGGTGCCGGCCATTGTTATCAAAGGCGCGATTAATCATTACATTTGTGCAAAGCAGGGGCGCTGTTGCCATAGGGACCCAAATGATCTGCACTGCTTTGCATATCAACAGAAAAGTTTACAATCGTGGCAGAGCAAGGGCGAGGCCTCAACTGAAACCTGCCAACCTGCCAGCCTGCCTCGGCCTTGCTCTCTCTCTTTCCCGCTTTCATTCTCTCATTCGCTTTTAGTGGATGTTCAATAGCTCTTCAACAAAGCTTTCCGCAAGCTAATCAAGATGGGCCCTAATGAGCTGGGCCTGAGCACACAGAAGAAAAAAAGTGCGTTAACAACTCAGGAAATCTCTTTCACATTGATTCCACTGTGTTTAATATCAAATGCTCCAAGTTTGCAAGTTGCAAGTTTATAAGGTCAACTAATAAACTTAACAACACAAGAACTGAAACTTTTCACCTTTTTCCCCCCACGACATCCACCGATCAGACAGTGTTATGACATCATGCGATGCTTAACCGCTTGAGTAATCTGGAGGACAGAAGAGGAAGTGAAAGCGAGAGAGATTCGGCAGTGCTTGAGGAGAAGTTTGAGGGTTATTCAGCGTCTGAGGGTGTTTGCTGTCTGCTGAGAGCTCTGGAATGTTCCTTGTAATGCGTTCAGACCTCAAGCCCTGACCTGCCCGAGCTAAAGAGCTTCCAGTGACCCCCGAAACACTCAGAAGGACTTGACAGCGTAGCTATAACACGCCGTTCGTGCTGAGCACTTAGTTTTCAGTCAAAACACAATGCAACTGCATTCAAACCTTCCATATTTTTTCAGTATCTGCGTTGGACACACATTCATCCTGTTTATTTAGTAATTTCAAGCAAACTCTGCTCGCTGGTTTTGCTGGAATGGTCTCTCGTCAGCCAAATGGGATTTGTATATGTAAATATCATTTGGACATGCAGCGAGGAACAAAGCTGGCTAATTATAGCAGCTCTGAGAAACATGAGGGTTAGCGTGGAAAACAGGCCCCAGTTTGGCCCTCTTTTTAGAAACTGCAGTGACTGACTACAGCAAAACAAATCTGGACTACATCGAGGACTGTGGGATTGTTGCATACACCATCTTCATCAGGCCTTTTGTGAAAGTGTTACACAATTTTCAGAGCATAAATCGTTCATTGTTAACTTAAACACACACTCCCGACTCACTATTCTGGAAACCAGATTTTGTCCATTCTTCACATTGCATGCCATTCATGTGACAGCTCTGATTACATGTTGCCATTTTATTGGAAGTTGGTTAACAGGATTTCATGTCAGTAGGTGTCAACATGGAATTTCGTGTCAACATAACATTTTGTGTTTGTTCATCTTTAAAGTATGTGCAGCAGGTTTGTGGGCGATAAAATGCGCACACACAATCACAGATACTTCAGTCTGTGAGTTTTGTCATCCCCGTAGTACAAGAGGAAGTTTTTCTTCTGTAATTACATGCAGTCCTGACACATGTTTATGCTAGGCTCCGCCAGAGTGAGGCTCACTTCATGACAAAATAGCACTTAAAATTCCTCTCCAAATCATTTATCAGTGCCTTATTCTTCTCGCTCCCTCCATTTCCGGTCACTCGCTGTCAGAAACGTTTGGTGAAAGAAGGTATGGTGTGCTTGTCCTCTGTTGCCTGTCGTGTACACACCAGCCATGGTGAGGATGAATGTCGTATGTGGCATCTGTTTAATACAACCCAGCATGTGTTTCCTTTCATTTATTTATTTCACTCTTGAAATAGACGAAGGAAGGAAGAAAAGGTTAGAGTGGAAAAAGATTCTTTGCGTATTTTCTAAACGGCATATTTCCATAATAATCTACTACTTTATTACTGTATGTTCAGTATTGTCCAGTACTTTACCCAGTATATACTTTACCCAGTATGCAAATTTATTAAAATCGTACAATAACCAGAAGAGCTACTTTGAAACTAATTGTTAGACTACTAAAATGTGTAGTGTACAACTAGAGTACTGTGCTCAGGATTCTGTATCCCATAATGCAATGCGTTCAGTAAATGATCCAGATTATGATCTGGAAGTAATATCAATATTCTTAAGCGGACTTTAAAATGTGGACATCTTTGCATTCAATTGATGAGTTGATAAAACTTTACAATATGGTTTTAGTTGATGCATATTATTTTTACTGCAATTATGTAGGTTAATGTTAATTTATAAATATAAGTCAGCATTTTTCCCCCCATAATGTGTGAACTTACCATTTTAAAAATGTATTAGTATATGTGGAAGTATTATTAACCCAGATTAGTAAATTATTAGTTTATGATAACTAATGCATTATCTAATGTTCAGGAATTGGATTTTATTTAAAAAAATTTTTTTACCATAACATTTTTATTTATCAAATGGTAACTTCTACTGCTGTGGCAAATGTGTTTTCACTAATAAACTGCATATAGTTATACAGTGATTTCAAAAACTAGCGTGCATTATGCAGTAGTCTAGTAAGAGATATACTAATATTCCATTGTTGCCTGTGGTTCTTGTGTATATCTTCCAAGAGCTTAAAGGGAGTATTTTAAATGTGTATCTTTGCTGAATGGGGGGAGCGGGCAGTGGTGTGGTCACTATCTGCTGTTATATGGGGAGGAGAAGTCTTTGTGGATGTGTAGCGAGCTGGCAGAGCACAGCACAGTGATATTGAGGTCAGCTGTCCAGAATGATCTCATGTTAAGGAATCGGCAAGTCAGCAGGGTCAGAGCAGAAATGCTATGACGACACTTTCTCCATACTGATAAGGACTTGCCCTCTTTCCGCTCTTCTCCTGGGAAACGGAATGAGAGAGTCCCACCGGCACCCTACTGGGTGAAACGGCACAGATCACACATTGTTCGCACACACACATTCACCTCTTTTATGAAAGAAGCTACCTTGGCTTTTTATATATATTATATATATTATATATATATATATATATATATATATATATATATATATATATATATATATATATATATATATGTTTTTCTTCACAATTTCTGAGCACAGTCTCTCTCTATTCCTGTTTTTTCCACCACACACAGCCTGTGAAGTTCTAAACAAATATAAAAAATAGCTTAAAATAGCCATTGGGACGTTTCCTGGATGTCACGGTGGTGCTAACCGGTGCCTGAACAATCCCTGCCTCTGTTGCTCTGACTCTCAGCCTGGCAGACGAACTGAGCTCAGGAATTCGTCATACGGGCAATGAGAGCGGATTCTTCCTAAAGAGTTCCCATTGGAAAGCACAGGATTGTAAACAGATAATGGCTCTCATACAGAAAGGAACCGGAAGTGGGAGGGATAGGGCCAAGTTGGTGCTGGAGTGTGTGAGTGTGTGTTTTTTTTCTCAGCACATGTGACTAGCATTGTGTAATCTTGAGGTCTTCGTTTAGCCATTTGAATGGTTGGATTGGTGTAACGAACGTGATAGAACACTGTAAGGATCTTTGCGTAAGTGGCCAAATGCATACACACCCTACCCCCAGCCGCTGCAGTTAAAAGATAGAGCCTGAGCTCTTTGTGATTTTGAGGGTGTGTAGATGTAAGATGATCAGCTCTGTTGGGGGCAACTTTGCACTGCCTGCAGCTTAAACTTTCCCATCATTTGGCTTTTCAATGAAGAAATTCTCCCCGCACAGACACATTTTACCACATACACGTACTAACACACAAACATATGTCTATAATTTATGGCTGTGAGGTCCTTGATCAATTGATAGCAGCGAATCCTTTAGTAAATAGAGTTTCAGACATATTGCCAATAGACTTGGGTTATTGATCGGAGTGTAAATTAAAAACTTAATCAGGTCTCTGAGATAAGATTTATCTCCGCCCCTAGCAAATTACAAGGTGGGTTCGGAGTCAGGCGAGGTGGCCAGCGGTGCCCTAGGACAGCGTGCCAGTCCCATGTATCAGACCACACTCCCTTCTGCCTGGCTGCAGTCTACACTCACTCAGAAACGCTTCTTTGAACGCTCCCTTTCCCGGCCCATTGAGTGTGCTTAGGGTATTTGACATAGTGGATTACATTGTCAAAGTCTTGAGAAATCGGGATTGGCTCTAAAAGGATTGCTTGTATTTCTTTAATGGATTGACTTGTTTTGTAATCCTCTTCCCCGCATTTTCACACTCTCGCCTTGTGATGAAATATGTAAATCGTTAAACTTTCGCCTTGTTTCCTCAATAGCTGCAATTTCCCCATTGGTCATTTTCACAGTAGCATTTCCACGTTCATTTTTGCAGCCTATCATTGTATACATATTCAGCACGAGACATATTTTATCTGTATTAAGACAATCCCTTTGAATTGCGCATTGATTAGATTATGGATTTTTACAGTAATTGCGAAGCGGAGATTTTCTCTGTACCAACCTGTCTCCATTATTAATATGGGGAAATGAGAATGCATCGGAATAGAAGCACTTTCTATGATGCTGCTTGTATCTCAGTGTAGGGATGACGTGCCAATAGAATAACCACCGATTTTGTACGATAATTGGCATTTACCGTTTTTTCAAACTTCAGTGGCATTGTGCTCTTCAAATATCTTCCTTTGTCTGTAATTAAAACCAACATTTAGTCTGTGATTAGAGGATGTACTAGACTCCTCTGTGGGATTATACTGCTCTCATTATCTCTCCATTCTGAAAAGCTAGAAAGTCAGGAAGAGGAAGAAGCCTAATTGCTAGATCGCCAGCCTTAGCCTATAGGTGAACTTTAGGAGGCCCCGGTGAGTAAACTGTCTGGAGATGCCATTGGTTTTTGTGTACAAATATCTAAACATTCCTTAAACAATTTACTTTTATTTATTAAGGCTTGTACTTATAACAGCATTAGTTTCCAGGTTTATAGTTATGATGTTCACCATCAAAGCAGAGCAGGTGAAGCTTTTTAATAGGGTCATTCGACATCACTTGTTAACTCCTGTCCTCCCAGGTGAATGGGGTATTGGAGGTGTAAGTAATAGCCTCTCTGTCCAGATAAGACCGGTTTAGTTTGGAAAAGTGTAGGGGATCTTAGCTTGATAAAACCACTCTTTCCCTCTGTAATACCCAACAGCTAAAATCAATACTTAGGATAATACTGCCGCTATTCCTTCAGTTGCTTTTGTCTTCCGCCACGCTCTGCCCACATAGACTTCATAAAAAAAGTGTGTGCATTAGTAGACATCTGTGTAAATGGCAGGGAGTGAAAGGCTTAATCTACTATATTTTAGATTAACTGATATATTGCTAATTTAGTTCCTCTTGAGGTCATGCATAACTTTGTGTGTGTGTGTGTGTGTGTGTGTGTGTGTGTGTTTTCATGTATTATTCTTCACTTTTCTCTGGATGAGAACCAGTTTGTGAGCCTGTGTTGTGAAGTTACACATGTACAGTAGGTCATTAAGGTGCTAGTGAATGGAGTGTTACTTCCAAAGGATAAGAGGCAAAAGGGTGTGTGTCTGTTTTCACTCAGGTCAGGTGTATGGGTAAATCTGAGTGAGCACAGTTCCTGTCACACCTTGATATTTTTGGAATTGTGTGTCTTTTTCTCTCATCCACCTAACTTTGTGGCTAAAAAAAACATTCTGCTCAGGCCTGCTGGAATTCAGCATATACGGCCTATATAAAACACGTTTTACCTCTGGATATTTGCTGTCCTTCTGCTACCTCTTTAAGTTAGAAATGGTGTTTAAACATTGCCGTTTAAACATTGACACTGGTGCAATGGTGCTCCTCTTCATCTCCTCCACATAATTTCCTGTCTTTTCTACTACTGTACCAATCAAAGGATTGGATCTATATCTTTTTCATGAATTTGAGGGACGTATTGCTATTGTGAAAAAGAAGTAGGCCTTACACATTAACATACTTTTGAAAAGAGCTAATATTGATTTGAAAGAGCTAATAAATGTTTTCAGACACTGAATTTCAGGTTAATTGCAATTAAATAAAATTTATTATAGTATAAAATTCATGTTAAATGCAAACTTTGAGCCAGTTAAATACAACTAAAAGTACTATTACATTAACATTTATATTATACTTTTAAAGCAAAAAGTTTTATTTGACATTACACTTTTTTTTTTTAAATATTGTGATTAAGTACACTTAAGTCACTTTTGATCTATTTAATATTATATTATTGGCAAGTAAAGTACAGTAAAAGTATGAAAATACATTACTAATCTGAAGTATACTTCTTTTTCACATATGTACACATTGATGTCTAATACTAAAACTCAGGGATTTGCTAATTTCCTTAATCCCAAGTATGAATCTTCAGAAGCACTGCTTAAAATGAAAACTGCATATTTTAATTGTAAAACCACTAGTACAGTGGTGCTGTTTTCTTTTCAGGCGTCATAGTGCAGCTGTAAAATATTGCCCCAGGTGCCGAGAGGTTAGCCTGTGACATCCTCGCCCAAAGTGCAGTGTATTAAAAAGCAGTGGGGCCCCAGATCTCAGTATATCACAGAGAGAGAGTCTATGATAAGGCCTGCCTGCCTGCATGTGGATCAATGAAGGTTACTGACATCATATCACAAAGTGATAGCCAGAGCTTTACCCCCGGCTATTTATCAGCCCACAATCTCACGGAGAGAGGAGACGGTGCTACAAGGGGCTCTCTGCTTTCTCTCCGTTACCCCTTACTCTTTACCCAGACCTCGACCTCACCATCCTTTCGCTGTGTCACCTGTCTGTCAACCGCTGAAGTGCTTCGGTTGTGGGCCGTACACATTAATGCTACTCGGATGCTTTAGCACTACAATAATCTTTCTCACATTCGCCTCTCCGCCTTTCACTTGTTATTGTTTTATTTTTTTATTCAATACCGTGCTGTGTTTAGACTCAGCGAGCTGTTTCCAAGGGCCTTAATTGGCTATTGAATGCTTTCATTTTTTTTTAAATCAAGTATTTTGATCATGGCCACATGTATCGAGCGTACGTTTGTGTACTATAATTTCCCATCCTGTAATCTTGTGCCTCTTGAAGCTGAGCAAAATGATTTTCGGCATAGGGAGACAAACATCTGTGTCCAAGCAAACATCGATGACCTTCACATCTTTACTGACCATTTTTCGCCCCTCGTATGTCGTTGTTCCTGTTATTATCCTCAGACCTCTTTGCTTTGTCAAGTTTTCTGTGTGTCAGCCTCGTTCTGTGTGACCATGCCTCTGAGTGAGTGTGTGTGAGAGAAAGCGTGTGTGTTTGTGTGCGTACGGGCGCTTATACTCTCAGGTAGCGTATGAGTTCCATTTATCAGCTGCCCGGGGCACATTGTAGAGGATTTCCCCCAATGGGTTAGTGTGTAACTGCTCTGTCAATACCTGATTGTCAAGGCAGTGGAGAGCAGAGGGAAAAAGACCCCTCACTCTGTGAACCAAAGCCACTTATTGAGCAGCCAATAGCTATTTACCTCCTGACAGGAAGAGGGAGAGAAGGCCCCAGCTGAGGTAGTCAGACTTTGGCTCTCTCTCTCTGTCATTTGTTTGTTTGTCTTGTTAAGTGTGGTTTTAAGTGGACTTATGAAGGATGTATTAGCAGTATAACCTAGCTTCTGTGTATTTTGTTGATCAATAGCTGTGGAAGAACAGATTAAGAGCACGCTCGAGGTGATTGACCCTCCCGATTTAGTGAGTTTCACGCTACTGTAACACTATTGGAACATTTCCTCTAGGCTCTGAGCTTTCCAGACTGAATTTTCTTACTTACTGTGCAAATTTTGGAGGGAAATCAGTGGACTTAAATGTGGTAAATTGTGTTCAGTGGAGCTGAGAGTACTACACCCAAAGTTTGGGAGGAGTTAGTTCATCTAGTCCTGTCAATCACAACACAAGTGCTTAGTTCACCATGACAATTCCTCTCTTGGCATCCCTTCACCACTATAATCTCTACTATTAATTAAGTCCAAAGGGGAACCAACTTGTTTTTTGGCGCAGTGATCTGTAAAGCCTAGTTTCCTCTGTGGAATCTCTGTGTTGACAGAGCATTTGGATTGGGGTGAGCTGCTCCGAACACGCTCAGCGCCTCTCAGTGTTGAGGTGACCCAGCCCAGGCTTACAGGCGGTCACACCCTGCCTATAACCCAGCCTCGACCCCCTTCACCCCCGAGCCTCAAACACCTCTCTCCCCTCGCGCCCCACCATGAATGCCTGTTTTGATGGATATTTCATTTAAGCTGATCTACTTTGATTCAACAAACAAAAAGAGCTTTCTCTGTGATCTGCATTTTTCCCCTCCTCTTCTTTCCGTCCGCTTTTGTTTTCTTTAAACTTCTCACTCTCTCCCTCTTCCTCTCTTTCTTTTTGTGGGTTGAGCGGAGCGTTGTGTTCCACGCTGGGCTGTTGGTGGCCTGTTGGGACACGTTTGGTATACCTGAGTCACAGAGCAAATGTTTAACTCATGCAGGTCCACAAAGAGAACACACACACACATGCATACATGCATGCACAGCTGTCTATATCAGCCTAGCATCGGGCCTCGAGACATAAAAATCTGTACATTTAAAGCAGGCACGCACATACAAGCTCGACAGAAAACAAAGCAAAATCATATGCCCGCACAAATGGCCTTTCAAATATACCACACACGAATCCCCCTCAGTAACCTGGGCGCCTTCCCGTTGCCAAATTGGAAATGCATTTCATGTTTATTAAGTTGAAATGAGACGTTAATTCCGCAAAAAAAGCAGAAGAGTCATGCTAGAGCAGCATCTGAAGATGTCCCGCTGTTAATGGACAGCTGTCCAAACAAGGAAAGGGGGGAAAAGGACTAGAAAAACACATTATATAAACATTTGACAACAGTTGCTCTGTAATCTGGTATTACTTCCACAAGCAGAGGAGAGACCTGTGGTCCTGGGTTGGGCCGGGCTGGAGGGGGACACCACTGCGGTGGGGTTGAAGCCTGGTGCGCTGAAGAGGTCATAGGCAGATGAGAGGGAATGAGGATTCATAGAAATCCCGCTGAGGAGAGCTAATCACGTTTGATGTGCATGTGAACCCGAGCAGGTTCGTTGTGACATTGTCCTCACGTGTGAACCGGGCACAATGACCCACTAATTGGCTGCCATGGTTTTCTAGTCTCATAAAGCTGTTTTTATTCTATATTCCAAAATACACTGCACCCACATTTGCCTATTTTTAAAGAAAGATTACACTTCTCATGTATCTCTTTCCTTGTGTGTGTTTTTGTGTGTGTGTTTGTGTAAGATGGTTAGACACTTGGGGGGGTTTCCAGCGTAAAACCTCCCTGGAACAGAAGGAGGTTTATGTCCTTGGCCTACTAGTGGGTGGCATCCCAGCATTCTCATGTACATTGCAATTATGTGTCAGACTGTGAAGAAAAGAAATGTGCTTGTCTTGCTCTAAAACATTTATCTGTGACCAAAACGAAATAGAAGCTTACACCATTAGGTACTAGTAGTCTAGAAGTCAGCACATGTCTTGACACTGAGCCATAGTGCTCAAGTGGATAATACAAATTTGTATCTGGCTATTGTGAGGTAACAAAAATATATAAAAGGCAATAAAGTTTCTGATACATTCATCCATGTTCAAAACCATATGATTTGCTATCGGCATCTATGAGAATAAAGGTTACTAGTATAAAACAATTATAGATATTAGGATGTATTAAAAAGAGAAATGTTATCAGTGGTGAGGCAGAAAAGGCTTTCATATCAAATCTTTGGAGAGGAAGAATGAGAAAAGTGATGAGGAAGATAATGAGTGGTGGTGAGTTGTACCAGGATAAAGTAGTTAAAAGTGAGTCAGCTGCTTCTTTGGTTCTTATCACAGACATGCAAACATACAAAGACTTCCCGTGCCCTGACTATCATCTCTTTAATATTGTTTTGGAGCTGTTCAGGTGTGGCTACCTTTGGCAGCAAAACCTAGTGCTTAGGGCAATAACAGGCTTAGTAGGCAGGGTGCCAGTTCAACTCTGCAAACTTTTAACTTCTTCAGCTACTCCTTCTCTTTCTCTTCCTCTGCTTATGTCTCCCTTTCCCAAAGAGAGATTGACCTTTATACAAGCCTTGGAACATTCCAGCTATAAAAGACTTCAAACAGAGCTCAAAAGGACTCTGGGAGAAAAGAAAAAGTGTCTATTAAAACATACTTGCTCCTGTGATTCTGTGGGCATGTAAGTGACTTAGAAAGACCAAGAGTGAGCAAGAGACTCACACAAAGACACTTTTTTTCTCTGAGTTGGCCTCAGTCTTTTTAGGATGTGATCTTCCCACATCAGAGTTCAGAGAGTAGAGGTCACGTCTGGAATCACTTTCTGTTCTTCATCTCTTGCTCACTTCTAACCCTCATAAGTCAGACGTTCTCCACAGAAATGCTGTGGTGAAGGTATGAGGTTGAAGCAGCCAGACAGTCTATCGTGCAAACACATAGATAGCTGAGTGCATTTAGAGTCAGCTCTGGTAAATCTGAGGACATTTTGTCACGGACCGGGGCTGTTGGAAAAAGTTAAGATGAGCACAGCTGAACATAGCAATCTGGCTGCTCAGCACTGATTCATTAGTGACTCATTTGCTTGATGCCAGTATTTCTGGCTGTTTTTAAAAATAAACCTCCCCATTTCTTAACCTCATCTCGCTGAACTTTACATAATAGATGAATTTATTAATTCACTCACCACAGCTTGTCTTGCTCAATCATTACTCCGTCCCAGAGTTGAGGAGCCCAAGAGGACTAGAAAAGCGTCTGCTTTCCCTCAGGTTCCTGTAAACCATTCAGAAAGATACAGAGATAGCAGAAAAGAGCGAGACGGGCTGAGTTGCTTCAGAGGCCTTGCTTAAGCTACAAACTTCTTTTCACCCTGCTTCCATTAGAAGATCAGTGTAATAAATTAGTTTTGGTCAGAGCTTTGGCTTAGTGTTAAGATGGTGCTCATCCAGGAAATCTTTTTGAATCCTGCATTTCTGATTCAGTTGTGCATCTTTCCCTATTGTTTCCTTCCACTGCCTTTTGATAGAAAGTGATGAGAAAAGTAGCTATTAAGAATTGATGTGAAAAACAGCGGAAATTTGAGCTATGGCTGGTAAAGAGGTGGATTCTCTAATTGTGTGCTCAAACAAAAACCTGCAGAGGCAACTTTCCCAACCTATAACAGAGACAGAGAAGATTGTGTATTGTAAACCTAAATAACATTTTCGAAAAAAACATTCCTTTGTGAGAACGCTATCAAGGTCGTTCTGTCCATGAAGTGGGTCTCTTTTATTAACCCTGGTCTGTTTCAGGCTGTATAAATACTCAACATGCGTGTGTATTTTATTATTAGTGTGGTCATGTGGATGTTTTTGTTTGCACGGTAGTACAACAGTAATTAGAAGCTATAGGGACCATTTGCGAGTCTTTTTATTTGCTGGCTGCGATGGTTAAGCTGTCATTATGAAAATGGCCGTCCTTCCCCTGGTGATACCTTTCTTCAGCTTTTGTGTGTTCCGTGCTTTAATTACAGGTCTGTGAGTGATGTCACTGCTGTGGCGTCTCCTGCCCTTCACCCTCCCCATTCCCCCATACATGTGTGCTTAAACACACACCTGCCCCAGCTGCCCTCCATCCCAACCCTGAGTCCTCCTCAGCCACAACTCCCACCTAACCCCAACCCCCACCCATGATTGTTTAGAGATGGCTTGATTATTTGTTCTGTGAATGCGGTTATTTAACTTTCCTCCTCAAGCGGAAGATAAGGAACCCTACAACTGTTGTAACAAGAATGAACTTGTGCCAGAACGGAAAAAGATGTTGGTATGTGCGCACTTGTGAGTGAGTGTCTCTCTCACTATTTATTTTTATATTTTACACGGATCTACACCTAACATATGAGTTTAATATGTATGGGAGTATGCAGGGGACGTGTCTTTTGATTGACTTGGATTGCTCAAGAGGTTATAGCCGGGAAGAGAACAAGTGGAGACACACCACTGAGTGAGAGAACATTTCAGTGGTGGAACAGCTGACACGTGAAACGGCTGGAGTAGCAGGATAAAGGCATGTTCAAAGCAAATCAGTGTGGATATCATGCATCAGCACTACATATGACCTAGGGAATGTGTTTTCTAAAAGGCCACAAAAACTGGCTGGAGACCACGGAGCTCTTATCATAGATGTTAGATGACCCTGCTAAAAAAATAAGGAGAAGGATCCATCATGAATTCTAAGAGCCCTGCAGAAAAACAGGATTGAAGGCTTTCTCTTTGCTTTTTGTATGTGCAGAGAGAGCTAGGGGAAAGAATGGTAGGTAATGTTATCTTGTTCACAGTTAGAAGAATCCTGCTCAGAGAATTCTATGGGGTTTCAAGTTTCTAATATGTATATAAAGTTTCTCTGGCACAATGGAGCTTTTGTGGAGTGCAAAATGACCCCCCCTCCCCCACCTCTCTCCCTTCGTTAAAAAATTGCATTCATATGCTAGCAGAGCTACGAGTGCGGGCTCAAGTTAATTCTATCTTTATGTGTTGTGTCGTCACGGAGCCCCAGCAGCCCGAAATGTGCATCTCATTCACCATCTCCGGCACTCTGCCAGCACTGCCAGTGCTCCTTCCAGACATGGATTAGAGAGAAAATCTGGGAGAAACAACAGTATCCTGACAAAAAAAAAAAAAAAAAAAAAAAAGCTGAAATGACAGGTAACCCAGGTCAAAGAGAAAGACAGCGAAAGAGAGAAGGCAGACAATAATTACAGAGCTTTTTGTTTTCAGGGCCACTTTTAGCTGGCTACTTAAGTGCCTGATTCCAAATATATGCCTTGTAATTATAGTAGTGGGCCCCATTAGGGCAGAGGACTTTGGGGGGGTTATGCTTTGTATGTGTATGTGTGGTGAAGATAGAGATGGCACATTTGTGCACCATATCCTTGTCCTTGATTAGCTGTAGATGCTTGGGTCAAGTTGGTTGAGTCAAATCCCCGGTTTGCACGTGTGAGGGAAGCACAGTGTTTGCTTTCTGGTCTGTTACTGCTATGAGCGCTGGCTGAAATGCCCATTCTCAAGAGTTCATAGCTGAAACATAAAACCTAGTTAACATCATAAAGGGAGATGTATGGTGATTATGACAGGCTGTCTCAGTGATGACTGCCCAGTGTGGCGTGTGTCATGTCGACTTGACTTGGACTTTTTGATTGAGTGTCTGTAGTGGCCAAGCGGTAGCAACACCACCAGTTCTGGGTATCATTAGACTGAAGGAGACAGTGACACACCTCACTAACAGGGGAATTTTCTAACCATGGCACCCGGCCAGATCCTTCCATTGTCTTAGCCCTTGTAGATTAGCACGGTGACACACAAACACAGGCTTATATGAACAAATGGCATGGAGCCGTGCCTTGAGACTGAACAGTGGAGAATAGGAGAAGGTGATGGCAAGCAGGGGCATAGCTGTGCCTTTGTGTGTGTGTGTGTGCGCTTGTGGGTACATCAAGCCAACCTGGGAGAAAAATAGGGAGATCTGCCTCTTTAAGCTGTTAGCTTTCCTATTAAATTCTTAAGCACTGGCTTTAGTGCATGTTAAACCAGGATTACTCAATCAATTATAGCCAGTACAAACAAGGATTACTTAAAACACTACATTTTTCTTGTGCAGAGGGTAAAAACGGGGCAAATTAACGGAGCAGCACCACTGGTGATAAGACAGGCAACTCATCCAGGTCAGCGTGACCCTGAGTGAAAGGGACGTTTTTTTTTTTTTTTTTGACAGAGGGTTGCCAAGAAAAGGACATTGCTTGGCCTGTACTGGGTCCACACTTTGGTGATGTAATCTTATAGTAGCTTGCTGTGTAGCTCGCATCAGTGCAAACTCTGCAAAAGGCACAAAGAGTGCACTAATGTGCATCCCTCTGAATCTTAAAATGTCCAATAGGACACTCTAAAGTCTTGTTGACTTAAGGTAAGCGCACGTTAGGTGTGCATCAAGTATTTTCCTCACTGTAAGTATTTTTGCACTGGTTGGGTTTTTCATTTGAGCAACAATGTAAGGGGTTATGTTTCTATAGTGGATTGCATTTTGTCAGTGTGTTGTAATTTCAGTGTGGCCATATTGAAGGTGTTATGCGAGAGGGGTTTTATGTGTTTAATAGTTTCTTTGAAGATAGAACAACAACATGAATGAATTGCATATTTCTTTAGCTGACGTTTTTGTGTATGTGTCTGTGTTCTGGCTGTGACCTTCCTGAAACCTGATCCGGAGGGTGTAGCGTAGGGTGTACGTGCTGATACATCCCCATCTCTGCAAATATACAGAAAGGGCATAACACTGTGTGTGTTTACTTATTTTAATCTCAATTAGAAGCCAGAGTCTTGCTGCACAATGTGAAGCAAGTATGGACACATTCTTGCCAAACCAGCTCTGTGTGTATGTGTGTACTTCGAGCGTGTGTGTATGTGTTTAATTAAGCTCACCTCTCAGTGAACCAGTACATACTCTTTGCATGTTGTAAGCACATGATGGTTGGAGCTTGCCCACACTGCCTGTTCCCTTTCCTTCGTTCCCTCACTTTTCTCTGACTCACTTTTCGGTGAGTTTCTTTGATGGAGTATTTTACTCAGGCTTGCGGTGTGAGTTCTCCCTTTTAGACAATACACAGAGCCTTTGAAAATAGCTTGTATGTCATCTTAACCTCCGACTGAGAGGTCAGCCCCTGTTGAAAAGAGTGCTCAAGGCGAAAGAGAGCAGGAGAATCCCACTGGATGTCTTTAATAAACCCTTTCCCACTTTACATTCCTGCGCCATCCCTCTCTGCTTCCATCTCTGTCCGGGTGGCGAGTGAATGGTGACTGTAAACCCTCTCTACCCTTCCTTCTGGCAGGTTGACTGTGGTAGGAAATAAGAGTGGCCTAATCAGGCCTAATAAGAAGGTGCTAGTGACGGGGGGTGCTGTTGAAAGGGTTTGAGTCCTCTGTGGCTGGAGACACAAATAGACAGAAGACATGCCGGGTATTGAGTTACTATGTCTGGGCCGAACTAGAAGAGCTCTCTTAGTGTCTCCTACATAATGTACCAACACAAGGCATGACTTTACTGCCAGTTATTAGAGCTATTGTCAGTGGTACACAAGAATCTGGTTGCATGTGCTTTTGTTACATGGGTTAACATCGCACAAGAGTGCGATGACAAAAATAAGATAAATCTTCAGGTCATTGTGTTTTGTGTGCATTGCATTTTAACATGTTTTGAGTAAAAAGATAAAATAAATAGAGCATCACATCATTGACCCCTCGTCTGTTACCGGTGATGTAGTGCAACACACAATTTTGTTGGCTTTAAACATTTGACACTTGTAATTCAGATTTTCTTTTTTCACTCTAGAAACATTTGTCTTAGATATCTTTTGCGATGCGTCTGTAGCGCATCTGTATGTTTTTTAGTGTGGGAATATGATCCCATCTTTATCACATCTGTGTCATCAGCTGTGGGAGCCCTCGGGCTAACTCCCACCTCTGAGCAAGCAGAGAGACAGGGAAAACACAACACAAAAAATGTGACTGTTTTACCCCCTTTAGAAATGAATCCTACTTAATTAAGAAGCAATGAAGAATCTACAGATAGCATTGTGTAATTAGCTTAAGCAGGGACTGCTGTAACCAGATCCACTGCATTAATGACAACATAAGTCCCTGTGAAAAGCATCATTGTTCTCCAGATAATTGTCCTTTTAGTTAACGGGAGGCAGGGGAAAGGCTGTCCTTGTTAGAGGATCTTGGCTGGGGCTGTTGACAGCCAGGGGCACAGATAAGAATGGGTACCCAGGGATGGGGCTGGCACTGGCCCTGTGCCCACTATGACAAGCTCACTTGTGCCCTCTGCCGAAATCCGGATGGCATGTATAGGAATTAGGCCTCCCCCGGGTGTGAAGGGGGGCAAGTGTTAATGACATGCCCCTGAAGGCTAATGAATGAAGAGAGATCAATAAAATAAGGCAGATGCATGCAAACAGCATGCTGATTATGCTGCCTAATGACGCCTGCTGGAGCAGAGCTCAGACGGGAGGGATGGGGAGGGGAAGAAAAGTGCCATAGAGGCACATGGAACATTTACGTCTCCTCTCACACTACCAAGGAGTGAATTAAATAGCTCTTACTCAAGAGGTAAACTGTCAACTAATTAAATGTCATATAGATGTTTATGGTAGCAAAACTTTTTTGTTTTCCTCTATGACCGTGTTGTCAGTGTCACATTTATATGAAATAAACCACTGTTCCCTGCACCACTGAGCCTACTGCCATGACAAAAGAAACTATATTTTATCTGAATTGTGAGCTTGGACTCTTGGAGTTGGACTAAAATGTGGTTACTCCGATAGTCCGGTTAACAAACAAATCAAGTTTTTATAGTGCATCTGTTAATGTACTGTTGTTTATAAATTTTCATTCATACTAAATTTAACTGGTGTGCATTCATAAGTCTGTAAAGCTGTGAAAGTATTGTTCATGGTTATTTCATGTTAGGTACTGCAATAGAAGCATACTTAAACATAAAACAACTTAAAACATAGAATGTGCCTTCTTACAAAATCTTTTGTAAGAATATAGTGGTTTTAAGTCACGCTCTCCTGTGTATTTTAAAAACTTTGTATTGTAGTTTATGTTGGTTTTTGCCTATAGAGTGTTATGGTAACATTTAACAAGTTATTTGCATTATTATACATAAGAACGAACAATACTCTTAGTCGTCCAGTCTTTTGGTAAACTTTTACATATCCTAACTTTTAACATGTAATTGTTAGTTCATTTAAGACTGGCATTAAGCTTTTTGAAGTTAGTCAGGGTCTAGGGTTAGGGTGCAGCCTAGAAAAGCAGGTAACTTCACCTGTTTGGAGCTCTTTTCTTTGAGCTCCCCATTGTATCCAACAAGCCGGAGCTGTTAGAAACACGATATCTACCTTTAAGCAGAGAGGGAGAGCAGCCAAGACTTAACTGCTGTCTCATCCTGTCAACTGCATGGATGCTGCCTGCCTCCATTCATGAGGACTCAGAGAGATGAGAATGAAAATAGAAGGATGAGAAGAATAAAAAAGAAGTCCCCTCCCCCTGTTCCCTCTCCGTTTATTCCAGGATCAGGTCCTCTGAGGAATGTGTCTAGCTCTGTGTACTTGTCCAATTCAGCCAGAACTAGAGACACAGTCTTAGTTCAACAGATAAAGCCCAGGTTTGAACTTTCCCCAGCAGGATGTTGCTGGTGTTGAGTTTCGGTGTAGGTGACTATACGTCTTAGATTTTGAATGTAGTTCTCTTTGTTTTCTCTGACCAAGCCACTTGGGTTTACAAAATGACAGGCAAAAGACTTCATGAGAACAGACGTCTAGTGCCGTGGCTTTGTGCCAGTCTCGCAGAAGTTGAGACGTTTGCTAGTGTGCTAAGAGGGATATTGTAAATGAATCATCTGGCAGAATAAAAAACTGTCTGATGACATCAGAGCCAGCCACTGACGATAGGGTTGACACTGTACAGCCGCATTGTTTTAATGAAAACAAAGATCCTGCGTCCACCAAGCCAAACGGCATGCTCTACAATGCATCAATTCTTTTCTTGCATTGGCTTGAGAATATGATTACACCTATCCGCTCCCCTTGGGCTTGAAATTAAAACCCTAGTCCACTGTTGAAGAGACCTTGGAGGACTTTCCAATAAGAGGCCAGAGATTAGGTGGTGACCCCCTGTGGCCTTGGAGTATATTATTGACCAGGGTCCAGCACCCTGGTTGATTGCTTTATTGTATTGCTATGTACCTCGGTGGCTGGAGACCTCTGGTTGACCCGGGACTGGAGGGAGCATTGCAGTGACCCTCACCTTAGTGGAAGAGATATGTGGCTTTGACCTGCGCCTTGATGAAAGAAGGCTTGACCTGCAGGACTGCGGGGATAATGGCTCGTTTTCCAGTCACCTTCCTTCTGTCTCAGCCTGTAATTTAAAGGCTGTTGGGTCAGTGATGTCCTCCACGTTTGGGTGGGGCTCTGCCCTGACTCCAGCCCCTGTACATGACCCAGTGGTGTTCATTATGTCGGTCTGGCAAGAGGGAGGAGGAACAAAATGGCGATTAATCTTTTCCAAATAACAGCAAAATGCTGCACGATCACTTTGATACTGGAGAGCTGGGGCTTGGTGGGAAATTAATCTACACTCCTGGCTACCCTGGGATGCCTTCAAAAATCTCTTTATCATTGGGAATGTAGGGTCAGTAGCAGATGCAAGCCGGTTTAATGCAAACTCATACCTCCCCCTAGTCGATATGTATATGTTGTTGAAGCCCCAACTGAAGACGTCATTGATTTCTTGCTTCCTGTCTCCTTTTCTGAATAAGACTACAAACCCCTGAGTGGTGATTGACACGCAGACCTGCTGGATCTCCTATGCTCTCCATAAACTGTCACTCTGTCAACCTGATCAAGGCACTTCAGACTTGCAGGAGAAAAACCTCTCTAGACACACATACATAAGCATCACACTTCCTTATTACCTTTTGTTTTCCTTTGTTTTGTCTTAAGTGCCAGTTTCCAAAGGCTTCTATCAAAGCTCCAGCAGTAAAAGCGGGTTGC
Source organism: Carassius carassius (assembly GCF_963082965.1). Taxonomy (NCBI): domain Eukaryota; kingdom Metazoa; phylum Chordata; class Actinopteri; order Cypriniformes; family Cyprinidae; genus Carassius; species Carassius carassius. Next base: position 40,239,263 of record NC_081757.1, on the reverse strand, counting down.
TCAAATGTTTGATTAACAGCCTTGAGTGAAGCATACTTGATCCTTCTTACATGTAATATTAACAAAATACATGGCTTTTAATCCTCTTTAGATTTTATTTTTGAAATTGACTTCCCTTTTTGTGTACTTTTAATGAGGATGAGGAACGGATAGGTTTAGATAATGAGCAGGCGGTGACAGGGCCAACAGGTGTTGCTTTGGCTTCCTTGTCTGTTCCGCCTCCCCCACACCTTATCGTCTTACATTTAAGTTTTTATAGCTGTTCATTTTTGTCTTGGCTGTTAATCTTAAAATTGTATTTATTCCTGGGTTCGGTTAGGCTTTCATCCCAGGACGTCCTAGCTGTTTGTTTGCTTCAAGCATAACGGCACCATTTACTTTAATATGCAGAGCATTGTTGTTTAATGCAGACTCGCTCACCGTGACCCAGTCAGGCTAGCCACTGAACTCCCTCTGCACCCGCCCAATGAAAGGACTGCACCTGGCATCATAGAGTTAACTTCAATTAATCCCTCCGAATTACAGTCCCTGAGCCAATTAAGCACCTCTCATCTTACATAGTCCCTCCCCAGCACGAGGCTATGTCCATTGCTGACATCAGCCATTCAGCCCTGTTGAGAGAGGGTTTGGGCGTTACACCTTTGCTCTCTTCTCTGCATAGCCCCCGCAAATTTTGGCCCGATTTGGCAGATTTTATAGACTGCCTGATCCCTGAAACTCTCCCTAAAGTGGGGGAAATGAAACACTGGGACCTTTTCAGTGTTTCCCAGCAGTGATGGAAAACAATGTTTCAGAGAAAACCTGTTAGATAACTTCTCAGAAATTATTGATCAGCATTTCAGCGCATATGTGTGTATTTGTGCACATTTTAGTGTATCTGTGTAGCACGTCAAATACTAAGGCATATGGAGCGTTTCCCATGTTGTGTTGGTGTGTATACATAGCCTCCCACTCATGCCCAGAACCCTGGCATTTCATTCCGAACTTTCTGCTCCACCGAGCGTTTTCATTCACAGTATAGCACTATATCTGGCAGCTTTCCCTTACCTTGTACACACACATAGGTGCAGCAGCAGTGTGTGACCGGTTCTCTAATGGTAAGGAAGATTGAGCAGAGCAGTATCGTGGCCTTAGGTCAAGATTCCAATGCCTTGCTGTTGATCTTTTAGTTCTGTTTCCTTTAGTAATCTAAAAACGTACGTCCTGACAGTCATTGAATGTTTGTCTTGTTTTCTGGCATGTTTCCTCTTTGTCAAAACAGTGACATCATTAGTTGAGCACAGTTTCAGGCTTTTCAAGGCCTGGTAGATTCCAGTTCCTTTGAGCAGCACACAGACTTCATTGTGTTATATTTTAGTAGCATATGGTGTTGTTGATTTTAGAGCCAGTGATATATAGGACTATATATGTTACAGACAAACAAACGAACAATGAATAAATAAATAATCTTTATAAATCTAGTTTAAAACACACGTGCCAAGCAAGGTCTTAATAATAGTGTCATGTGGTTTTGAAAATATGGTGCAAACATAATGTACATTTTAAATCATAAAAAATGTTTTTTATACCTGGAATATGTGTGATTATATGCAATCCTAATCATTATTTTCAAAAAAGTAAAAAAAAAAAAAATGTATTATGTTTTTTTGTTTTTGTTTCAAGAAATAAGGTTTAGCTAAACAATGTTTCCTTTCAGGAATTGCATAATTTGAATCCCTTTTCCTTCACTAGGATATCAATACAACTGTAACACTTCAATACAGAAATATAATATATTGTCATTCATCAAAAGTGATATTGCCATATATGTTAACTATAAAGCGATATATAGCTTTCACATACATTCTGTGGGTAAAGATATAATTTTCTAAAATAAATAAAATCCCCATTGTTAAATTTCTATGTACATGTGTTAATAAAATCTATATGATGATTTGTATATGATATTATAAATGGCAGCTATAAATTCCAACAATATTTTTTTTATTTACACATGCAACTTTATTAAAGCAACATATATACATTAACATATAAAAATACTTTTTGTAATACATTTTTTAAATACATGTCTATCTTTTATTTTTATTTATATAATGTCATATATATATATATATATATATATATATATATATATATATATGTTACTTCATATGACAAGATATTTAATAAATTGAAATATATTATATTTGCATACAGGCACTTATATTTTGTATTCAAGTAATCATATGCATTAATTGCATGTTTTTAAATGTTGTAGGACAAAAACAAACCATGTTAATGTCTCTTTAATATGTAAAGATTTATTGGCTCTTCAGTATCGAAATATTTATTAGGTTCTTATCAGCTAGGTTATGGTAGGTCACCACCAGTGTCGCAACTGTGACTGTGTGCACTGCTGGAAAACAGAGGCAAAAACTGTTTGCTTACTGCACTCTGAACAATGCAGCATGGACTCATGTGCATTCTCTTTTCTTTTTGCCATTTTGTAACCGGTTTTATGCTCAACCTCCTAATGAAGAAGTCTCAGTTGCAGGGTGAGAAAACAGACATGTGGCCTTTCTTTAAACATGCTTAATACGCAGCCTTTTTTACCCCTCTTAATCCACCCAGTCTCCTCCCCCAGCGAGAGATGATGGACGGTAGTTTATCCCTTCGGCTCGCTACATTGAATGGGACCTGTCGTTGTAGTTTGATGTGTTTGCAATGAAAAGGTCTCTGTGTTACTCCACCATGCCAAAGATAACTTTCTGGGTGTGATACTGATTTGTCTGTACTCGACACTTACTTGTTGGCATGTTCCTCAAGTCTGCATTACTCATGGCTCGTTTTCTGGCCCATATGTTGAGCCCTGGGAGACCTTTAGTTATTGCAGGAGGTGTGTGTGTGTGTGTGTGTGTGTTGGAGGGGGTTTTCCATGTATCTATGAGTCTCCTATTCTGCAGGTAATTACACAGCAATGTAAATTACAGCGAGGCAGCAAAGAGCCATGGCCCCTGCCAGCACTAGCCTGGCCCTGCATTCGTCCCTCCTGCCTGACCCTGCAGCTAACAACTTAACAAAAAAGCCACATCTTAGCATGGGCCCCTGTCCATGACTGCCCTCGGATAAATCATTAGCAGATGCTGCTTTCTTTTGAATTCCCTTTCTTTTTCTTTTTTCACTTTCCATCTCTACCTAACCCTGCCATACAGTACGCGTAGTTCAAAAGGAATCATATCTGGTTAATATTTAGCTGCCAGGTCCCTGGGTAAAGGGGTGGAGACTGTTGCTTTGGAAAGCTGAAACTCGTAGGCACAAATACTGAAGATATGTTTCTGTCCACCGAGGAATGTGCCTTCTCTTCCAGGATCTGACCTTTGAACTTGTTCTGACACATGACTGAGATTCTTTAAGCTGCAGTAACATCTTTCCCTCGCTCCTTTTCTGCCTCTCTTTCAGGTCTGTCTGTTATTATGCACACATTGATCTGTCACCAGCAGTTAGTGCTCCATGCTCCAGTCTCTTCCTCGGCCTTTAGATGTAAATCCTAAAAACATGACCACAGAGTGACTGGAGATCAGTGTCTTTCTCTGATTTTCCTACCTCTCTCGCTCCATCTCTCTCTCTCTCTTTTACCTTTTCTTTCCTCCTTTCTCTTTCTGGCCCAGCTGGGCTCCAGATGTAATCTGCATTTCATGTGGTGCAGTGCAGGGAGGCAGGCCATGTGAGTGGAGCAGCGCTGGGCTGAGACTGGGCTGGGCTTTGGGTCTGCCGCTCAGCAGTTCAGCTAGATGTTGCGGTTAGCGTGATGTGAACTTTGACAGTCTGTGTCATGCTTAATGCCTCACTTCCCAAACACAGCTCACTGAGGCTGATTTATATCTAACAGGTGCTGCATTCAGTGCAGCAGTGGAGCTGATGGAATAGGGGACAGCTTGTGGCCGCCTCATTAAAGAGAGGAGGAGATAGAAAGCTGATTCTCGGTCTGACGTCCACACCCGCCAGCAACAAAGAGTGTAGAAGGAACTTGGACTTGCAAACAGTTGCAACACTTCTGAGGATTTTAACTATTCTTCTTCCTATCTCACATGCTTTGGATCTCTTCTCACCCTGCTTGGGCTATTAGGCGCTGTGGGCTCTCTGACCTCTGCCGAGTGCACAGTGGCTTAAGCCCTGGCAGACACCACAATGCCAGGATTGTCTGGGAGTTTTGACATGGCAGCAAACTTTGACGGGCTTATGTTAGTAGCGCGGTGTCGGTTTCCCACCTGCCGCCCCTGTGAAAGCAATCCTTAGCCTCCCCTCTCTTCTTTTATCTTTCTGTTTGTTCCTCTCTTTCACCTTCTCTCTGGTAGCAGTCTTTACCACTTGGCCTGTAAACGTGGTTCTGGATCCATTTTAAATCTTGATAATTTAGGCCTTTCATGTAAGTCTTTGTCTTTGTAGGTGGTTATAAGTCTTCCGTTTTCTGGTGGGTGTGGCCCGGCTGTGGTTGAAATAAAAAGTTGCGATGTCATAATGATTCACAAACAAATGACTCTTTTTAAAAAGTCTGTCTGAAAGATTCACAAAACGGTTTCTGGTTAGCAGTTAGTAGTTCAAGTCAGACTCATTCAGAATCAAAAAGCTAGAAAGGGATTCCATCACTGAACTATGAATCACGTGTTTTTTATATGGCACAAAACAATTTTAAATGAGAGCAAATTTATTTTAGGATTTCTGGTCATTTTTTATTCTTAGAAATGGGTGTGGGCATCTTGTCAGCTGAGCACTTTTTTCTGCTCCAGGTAGGACATACATGTAGTGTCCTTCATATAATCTAATTAGTTTTCAGTTTGTAAACCCGACCTTCTTGCTGAGCTCATCTTTTTGTCACCCCTCCCCTGCTGAATGAAACATTCATTGTGTGCCTCGACAAGTCAGAGGAAGACCATTAAATGTTTTCGATGTTCCTCTTCGCCTGGAGTGTTGGCATCTTTCGACACCAGCCTCAAGGCCACCTTGTTACACACTTAACTACTTGTATTCTAATAGTGTTTTTCTCTTTCTCTTCCTCCGTTTCATCACCGCTTAGGAAGAATTCACGTCACTTCACTTGCTTTGCCTTGGCCCTTTTTCTCGTAAATACTGCGGGCTAAGTCTGTATAATGCATAAAAAAAAAACAAAAAAAAAACAACGCAGACGTCTGTAATTATGGTTATGATTTATTGGTAGCGCCTACATATCACAAAACGATACAGTTAGATAATGAAAGTTGTTACAGATCGAACCATCTGCAGGTGGATTGGCACGGTGTAGTTTAGAAAATAATAGGGTGAACATTAACAGTTTGGTTGTTGTGTGTAAAACGAAGCTTTCAACATCATCACAGCTGTCAGCTTCCCTTTTGTTTATGTTTCTGCTGAAAATGAGCCTGCTAAGCTTCCGTAGCAGCCCGTAAAAATAGACTGTCAGTAAGTAAGAGTATGGGTACTTAATTGGAGATGATGTTGTTTGAGATGGCTTTAAGAGTTAGTGCCATCTCTTTAATTCGCACCAGCAGTCCCTCAAACTCCCATCTGTAGCTTATGCTGTGAGAGCAGCCTGGAAAAAAATTTTTTAATTGTAATTTGTTGGCTCTCCCTCGTTCTCTTCTTTAAACGTCTGGATGTTCAACACCAACAACATTCCGGCTTTGCTTCCCTCTGTTTCTCCAAAGAACACATTATTCCTTGTACTTTATTAACACTCCATAATTCTTTAAAGGGGGTTGGGGGCGGGTGGGGGGTGCAGTAGAAAGACATCCTCCCTTGAGGTTTATTGCTTAAAGCAAGCACGACTCTTTCCCAGGATAAGAGATTTAACTAAGCAGAGAGGAATTTGGGCCAGAACTCATAAAAGAAGTATTTGTGTACCAAAAAAAAAAAGTTCATTCTTTCTTTCCAAATCTTTGTCATTAATGACTTTAGCAAATGTGAAGTGGAGAGTGAATGGAGAAGCAGTGTAGGGTCTTCAAAGAAAGCATCTAATTATTTCTCCAGGATATCCCGCTGAAGAATTAGAGCGAAGAAATCACTTCCACAGAATGGTTTCACTGGGACGGCCTTTAATCCCCATTGTTTGTTCGAGCGTGCTTGCCTTTGCGTCTGTATTAGATCCTTGGTAGCTATTTGAATATCCACGGTCAGGGCAGGACATGTAAGAGATTGCGTCTTCTTCTCCCCGTTACTGCTTTTCTGCCTCCTGAACCCAGAACAGCTGTCGCCCTCTACGCTCAGGTTTCCTCCGTAGTCTGCCCTCCCGTGCCATCCAGAAGTATCGTATCGCACTCCTCGGGTTTAAACGTTTAACAAAACACCAGGCCCCGCCGTGACTCCTCTGCCTGGCAGCCTTGAAAGCTCTCTGTGTTTCGATGCCACCTTTGCTAGGCTGTAACTTTTAGAGCCGGGGCATGCAAGTTATTGGACCGTTTGTGAGTTTTACAATTGTTGACACAGAGTGCTAAGCCCAAGAGTGAGCCTGTCCACTCTTGAGTTATGATTCTCGTCACTTTCAGGACACCTGATAGCTTGGATTTGTTTCAGCGGAGCACTAAAAGGGTGTCTGTGCCTTTAAGAATGCCCTACTTGGGATATTTTGCTAATTCCAGGTGCTGTCTCTCCCGTCGCTCTCTTTTACCAGGTGCAGGAATAGGTTATTACTGAGGTATTTGTTTTCCAGATTAGTTAAAAAGGCCTTGGATTAGAGGCAGGTTATCCAAGCTCTATTCAGCCTGCCTGATGCTGATTCCTGAGTTGAAGCTCAGGTGCTCAACATGTAGTTGAAGAGCATATTGTGGTGTTACTCATGAATAATCCTTCATGACTTGATTGCAAGTCATGCAGTCAAAAATACAACTACAGCTCTTATATAGACCTCAAATCCAGTATCCAAGTGCTGTGTGCAACTTAGGTCCCTCTCTCAAGCGTTTACATGGAGTTTCAGCGATTATTATAATGAACAGTTTTATCATCTGCCTTACAATCAATAATGCGGCTTTTTAAGGTTTAATATTTCAATGGTATTGATCATCTTAACAACCGTGTTTGCGGTCGACTTGCCTTAACTGCAGCCTCAGTGAGAGGAGAGATGAAACAGTGGGGGTACGCATGGGGGGGGGGGGTGTTTGAATATCAGGAAGTTGAGGAGGAAGTGATTGAGGAAGGAGGGGGGGTTGGCTGGGGGTGGTTGAATCAGAGGGCAAAACTCCTTATAGCAGATGAAATGTAATATTTATTATATGTAATAATAAATAATAATTTATAATAAATCAGTGGCATCATGAGGGAGGGAAAGGGGATGGTGGTCTCATTGTGTAGATGTTGACAGAGCTCAATCTCTCTTTCTGACCCAGTCAACCATCCTCTTTTACACAAGACCGATAAGTGTGGTACTTGAAGAAAAAAAAAACTCTGTAGTTTGCATATTTCTCTTTTAACCTTCCACACTCTCTTTTATGTTTTCTCTCTCTGTCTGTCTCTCTCGTTCTGTCTCATTCCCTCACGAGAGAGGAGAGAGCCGCTTCCTTGGGCTATTAATAGAGGAGATTTGATAATTAATGAAAATGAAAGCCTTTGGGCCTGGCTGCCTTTAACACACACACACACACACACACATATATGTGCACACACTCACACATGTTTACCTAGATATCTAAATGGGGACTTATCCTTGACTTCTGTGGTTTTTAAATTACTCATCTCCTAAATGTAGTATTAAATTAATATATACTAAATCTAACCAACTGCAAATTTAGGATAATATATACTATATATATATATATATATATATATATATATATATATTTTTTTTTTTTTTTTTTTTTCTCCTACATTTGGAATTTAACCCAAGACTTAGTAAGAGCTGAGTATATTAAGAACCACAGAGGTTAAAAATTTGGTAAATTGATTTTCTTGGATTTTATTAAGCTCTGACTAAGATATTTACTAGGCAATTTTTTTAACCAAATTTGTTGTCAAACCATAGTATAGTCACACCCACCCACCCACGTAACCCTTTATTGGAAATGCAATCTGATATTCTTATGGTTTGTGTGTTTTTGTTGTCAGCTCCAAATCTCGCTCTATCTTTGAACATGCAAGTTTCAATTCAGAATGCTTTGTGGTATTGTTTTGGTAAAACTCATCTGTTGAGTTGGCAGTGAGAATGTCTTAAACATGCCTACAAGTATGGGTGTGGAGAAAACAACCTGTAAATAATTGTTTGTTAAAATTGATCTAGTCCGCAAATGCAAAGTGTACAGGCAAGCACATGAAGACACAACATTCTTCACGAGAAGTAAACAGGCAAATGCACTCTCTCTCACTCTCTTTCTGAGAAGTAAGTAGTCTCTCTCCACTCCACCCTCCTGTGTTGTGGAGCATGCTGTGTGCACTCAATGTGCCTGGGGGTGAATGAAGGGCTTTTTGCAGCACGAACATGATCACCCATCTCTGATTATACATCAATACCTTTATCCCTGGGATAATTTATGCACTTACAAAACACAAAGCTTTATCTGAACCAACCACTGGGGAAGGTGGAGGCAAATAATGTGCTATTACTTTACTGTAAGATTTGTTAAGAAAAGAGTGGAAAAAAGACAGCATGCAGGGGCCAAAACAAGAATTATTTTACTGTTCTAGATATGACATCCTCCCCTTTTTCATCTTGTATGTGGCCCTGGAGCACAAAAGCAGTCATAAGTAAAGCAGGCATATTTGTAGCAATAGCCAACAATACTTTGTATGGGTCAAAATTATAGATTTTTCTTTTGTGCCAAAAATCATTAGGATATAAAGTATCCATGACGTTCCATGAAGAGATTTTGTAAATTTCCTACCATAAATATATCAAAACTTATAAATATGCATTGCTAAGAACTTCATTTTGGACAACTTTTAAGGCATTTTTTTTCAATATATATTTTCTTTTTGCACCCTCAGATGCCAGATTTTCAAATAGTTGTATCTCGTCAAAATATTGTCCTACCCTAACAAACCATACATCAATGGAAAGCTTATTTATCCAGCTTTCAGATGATGTATAAATCTCAATTTTCAAAAAATGTACCCTTAAGACTGGTTTTGTGGTCCATGGTTACATTTTTATGTAGGTATATTTTTAACTTGCTAAATATGCCTACACTATAATGTACCTATAATGTATTAGGATGGTATTGGATTTTCTATAGAAAAAAAGAGCTTCTCTTGGTCTTTTCATACGATGTTGAGAAGAAATGAGTGGCTGTTGGGCAAATGGAAGCGCTTACCATAAACAACAGTGAGTAGAGAATCTCCAACAGTATGCATTTTTAATAGGGGAATGTGGATATGTTCAGTGTGGTATTAGATCTGTGGGCTGGTGTGAAGCTCATTTGTACTCGCGGCCCCGTTCCTCCGCCAGCCCCCCATGCTGCCTGCTAATTGGCAGGAGACTGGGAGCTTCCTGCTGCGTGTTCGCCACTTTCCCCTCGCTCTACCACCCGACCAGCTCTTTTTTGCCAGCTTTCCCCTCCGAACTGAGTAATTAACCCACAGCTAATTAACCACTTCTAATTACACAGAGGAGCCTGTTTCTTTCGCACTCACCAAAAGTGATGAGACACTTTGCCAGCGTGTGGATTCCCCTTCAACTGCCTTTGAACCCGCTCCAGATTTCATTGGTGGAATAAATGGCGCTAAAAGCAGCCTGACGTTGCATCACACGCTTTGTCAGGAAATATTTTTATGCTTCCTTTGTTTTGCTACATCGATTGCGTTTACAGATCTTATGCTGTTACCCGAGAGCAAAAATTATCACCAAGATTCAGTTTCAGCCCCTAGAACAGAGAACGCTATCGATGCCTCAGAATCAATTCGTTTGTGTTCAGGCCAGAGACCAATTAGTAACAGATGAGTTTGCAGATGTTTACTGTTACATAAAGTCACAGAGGAGTACCTCCCATTTCCACAACAAACATAATCTATTAACTAGTGCCAGCGTGCAGGTAGAGCGCTCGGGCCACACTCACTAATAGCTGTGGGAGCGATGCATGCTGGGAACTGGCGTTTAGTCCCGTTTTCAGCGCCACGTTGGCAGTAGCAGCGGATAGCTGTGCTCTCTCATCCCTTACCCACAGCCACGCTGCACTGATCTCTCTTTCCCTCTCTATCGCTTTTCCTCCCTCTCTGCACAGCCTCAGTCTCATCACAGCCACTGCTATTTCTGTTACACAGACTGATAGCTTGAACTAAAGATCATTGATTTTACGGGAAGCAGTGTTTACAGCCAGAGTGCCATCGACCTGAGGTGACTTTTTGCCTTCTGACACAGCAACTCCTCTGAAGTGTCGCTGTGTCTACATTAAACGTTCAGGGCAAGGAAAAGGAGGTGGAGGAATTTTTCAGTCCTCTCTGTTTACCTATGCACGCTAATAAAGCTGAAATTGAATAGGTGCTGACTCAGAATTCCCAGTTTGGAACTTCTGCAGAAGTGCTTTTGAATTATAGGAGTCATGACATTCTGTCACTGGTATTTTTAATAATTTAACAAATGAGGCATTTTTATATTAATAATAATAATAATAATAATAATAAATACATATTTATTTTGAATAATTGTCTGAAACTGTGGTTTTTATGAACATTTAAGCATGCATATATTATATTAAATAAATTTTATTTAATAATTTAAATGTTGGATCTTTTGGATTCTTTTGGAGACACGTGGTGGGAGGAGAAAAAGACAATGTTGTTTTATGAAAATAATATGAATAAAGAGCACTGCTGCAGAAATCTTCCTTACATAAATTCTGCATGTGTTTTGCACATGTAATGAGCTACAAATGCCATCTACAAATTGACACAATAAATGTTTTGTCTTCTCAGTGGTTGTACAACCCGAATTCCGGAAAAGTTGGGACGTTTTTTAAATTTTAATAAAATGAAAACTAAAAGACTTTCAAATCACATGAGCCAATATTTTATTCACAATAGAACATAGATAACATAGCAAATGTTTAAACTGAGAAAGTTTACAATTTTATGCACAAAATGAGCTCATTTCAATTTTGATTTCTGCTACAGGTCTCAAAATAGTTGGGACGGGGCATGTTTACCATGGTGTAGCATCTCCTTTTCTTTTCAAAACAGTTTGAAGACGTCTGGGCATTGAGGCTATGAGATGCTGGAGTTTTGCTGTTGGAATTTGGTCCCATTCTTGCCTTATATAGATTTCCAGCTGCTGAAGAGTTCGCGGTCGTCTTTGACGTATTTTTCTTTTAATGATGCGCCAAATGTTCTCTATAGGTGAAAGATCTGGACTGCAGGCAGGCCAGGTTAGCACCCGGACTCTTCTACGACGAAGCCATGCTGTTGTTATAGCTGCAGTATGTGGTTTTGCATTGTCCTGCTGAAATAAACAAGGCCTTCCCTGAAATAGACGTTGTTTGGAGGGAAGCATATGTTGCTCTAAAACCTTTATATACCTTTCAGCATTCACAGAGCCTTCCAAAACATGCAAGCTGCCCATACCGTATGCACTTATGCACCCCCATACCATCAGAGATGCTGGCTTTTGAACTGAACGCTGATAACATGCTGGAAGGTCTCCCTCCTCTTTAGCCTGGAGGACACGGCGTCCGTGATTTCCAACAAGAATGTCAAATTTGGACTCGTCTGACCATAAAACACTATTCCACTTTGAAATAGTCCATTTTAAATGAGCCTTGGCCAACAGGACACGACGGCGCTTCTGGACCATGTTCACATATGGCTTCCTTTTTGCATGATAGAGCTTTAGTTGGCATCTGCTGATGGCACGGCGGATTGTGTTTACCGACAGTGGTTTCTGAAAGTATTCCTGGGCCCATTTAGTAATGTCATTGACACAATCATGCCGATGAGTGATGCAGTGTCGTCTGAGAGCCCGAAGACCACGGGCATCCAATAAAGGTCTCCGGCCTTGTCCCTTACGCACAGAGATTTCTCCAGTTTCTCTGAATCTTTTGATGATGTTATGCACTGTAGATGATGAGATTTGCAAAGCCTTTGCAATTTGACGTTGAGGAACATTGTTTTTAAAGTTTTCCACAATTGTTTTACGCAGTCTTTCACAGATTGGAGAGCCTCTGCCCATCTTTACTTCTGAGAGACTCTGCTTCTCTAAGACAAAGCTTTTATAGCTAATCATGTTACAGACCTGATATCAATTAACTTAATTAATCACTAGATGTTCTCCCAGCTGAATCTTTTCAAAACTGCTTGCTTTTTTAGCCATTTGTTGCCCCCGTGCCAACTTTTTTGAGACCTGTAGCAGGCATTAAATTTTAAATGAGCTAATTAAGTGGATAAAACTGTAACATTTCTCAGTTCAAACATTTGCTACGTTATCTATGTTCTATTGTGAATAAAATATTGGCTCATGTGATTTGAAATTCCTTTAGTTTTCATTTTATTAAAATTTAAAAACGTCCCAACTTTTCCGGAATTCGGGTTGTAGTTGTAGTTTCTGTTTTTATTTTTAACAAAGCATAATTCAGACATTTAAGCATTAAGATTGATAATGCAGTAGTGGTGTGAACCGTTTCTCTACATATGTTTGTGATTTAATTGGCCATACTTCAAAGATGAAGCCTTCTCACCCAGATTCAATGAATACATCAACTTGTGCAATATCAGGAGGCCCTCTCGGCTTTATCAATAGGAACCTTAACTTCCCACATCTTCCTGTAACTTGCCTAGCATTTATGCCATTGATCTTTCAATAAGCATCCTAACCCTGTAGTGGCCAGCCTGTGCGATGGCTAGATCTGGGGGGAGATGAGAAAAGAAAAGCACGGCCTGCTGCAGACCGCAGGGAGGTGATGATGGAGCCTTTTTCTTCCTCTGAAAGTCCCTGGAAGGATACATTCTCTACGTATCGAGGGATGCTGGGGCTAGGGCATGGGGGGTCAAGTCGCACCCTTTAGAAGTTCTCAGCTGAAGCCGAGCAGGAGTTAATTCCCCAAGAGAGAGTAGGGTGCACTGGGCTTCCGGAGGCCAGGCCGATGGGCAGGTGATTGTGCGTGCTTACGATCAGATGGGTCCTTAGCCTTTAATTCCCTCCTTGCTCAGCCAGTAAATCCCACCAAATGAAAAGGCCCATAAATAAAAACTTATCTCATTTTCTATCCCCTCTAAATGACATCCAGACCCAGCTTCTGACAGTGTTCATTATGTACTGTGCCTTTTTTTTAATCGTTAGAAACCTTATCTACTTTGTTTGGCAGGTTTAGAGGGAATGTTTTCTATTGTGCTTAATTTAAGTTGTGTCCCACTTGAGTTTCTGACTCACAGCTTCGTGGAGATGGTTGCTTAGTGAAGGAAGGAAACTGATGTTTGATACAAATTTTTATGGAGTGTTGGACTCAGTGAGAGAAATGCCTAATATGTTTCCTGTATATGTCTGCTTGTCTGTCTAAACCTTCTTTAGAGTTGGAGAGAGATTAAAGATTCCCTTCTTTAAACAGGTGTTGCTTCGGAAGCAGACCTTGAGCGGACAAACTACAATATATCTGCCCGCCCATCTGCGACTGGCAGACTCCAGACAATCCTATTGCACATCAGTAACCACTGCAGGTTATTGAATTAGATCATCTCCATTTTAAAGGGCAATCCTGTTTTCTGTAAGCAGCAGACGCACCCAGATGGCTTGGGCCGTCACTCTCTAGTGCAGTTTAATTCTTTAAAGGAAGCCATCTCATTGGCTTTAAATGAAAAGCGTATCATGGCAGATTTTCAGGAATGACCATTTGTGATTGCCTGAGTCATAATCTTTTAGCTGTTTATGTTTAACAGTTTAAGTAGTTCTCTACTCCTTCTTTTACATACAATCCCATAATGCTGCGGCAGTGCTGAGGGAGTTATAACAGGCACAGGTTCCTGGAATGTAAGGCTGTAATCGTGATTACAGTTATGGATGCCACAATTACGTAATCGTTCAAAGCAGCGATTAATTGTTCAAAGTCCACTTATGTTATTCTGAGTACTTCAGATGCTTTTTTTCTTTTTTAGTTTTAGTATAACATTATAATATGTTTAATTTTTTTATCATTTAAAGAAGAAACTAATCCGATGTAAAGTTGACATTTGTGGCTTAATACTATACAAAAGCACAAAAAATGTTTCATTTAGAGTGGTTTCAGCTTTTTTTTTTCATATAAAATTATGGCATGCAGTTGCATCAAACAATGGTATAAATTTTGTTCAATGTAAATTGTGATAATCATAATTAACAATTACAATTTCAATGGGATAATCGTCAATTATGATTTTTGTCATAATCGTGCAGCACTACCGGAATGTTATTTTTGGTCTTCTGTCAGTTGTTAAATGTAAACGTATTGTTGCTGATTGAAATTTAAATAGTGCAACACTTAATTCTTTAGTATTGGAATGATAAAGAAATACTTTACAACAAACTGTCAGTGTATTTAATGTTCATGTTTTAATAGTCAATCTTATTATTTATTGGGTGTCTGTTTAATTGGACAAAGTACACATTATTAGTACTATAATTCTGGAGTTAATTTTGTAGAAATGTAAGTAGAATTACAATCAGCAAAATACATATAGCAGTGAAACTAGCTAAAAAAAACATGGTCATTGTTTGACATGGGTGGGGGAGGGAGCGGGTGGCTTTGTGGGTTGGACTTGAGGGTGTCAAATTTTCATCAGACATTCAAGAAGAGGGAGTCAAACATTATCAATCTCCCCATCCAAATGCTCTCATGTTAATACATTTGGAGGGGGTGGGGCTGCAGACACAGTGTCTGATCACTGCTGAAATTTGCATCCCTAAGTAAATAAGTAAATAAATCAAGTAGAGGCAGCGAATTTGCTAATCAGGCAGGACGCGGTGGTTAGCGTGCTGCCGGGAAACTTTGCTCATGTAATATTCAGCAATGGAGGGTGAAAGGGCATGCCAGAGTTATTGGTTTCAGTATGGTTGCCCCCTTTAATCAATGCTGCCTGCATCCCTTTATTAAAATTATTAGCTCAGCAGTATCTCTCTCTATCATTTTATCTCCTTTATCACCTGCTTGAAGTTGTGGCCTGCTCATGGCTCTTTCGTTGCTTGGGCAGCACTCCCATTTAGAAAGTTCGCTCTCATTTATTAGTTCAGAGGCAGAGGAGTGTTTAAAACCAGGCTAAGCGTGCAGGATTTTGGATGCTAGATCTATATACAGCATTTAGTGTACTAACATTGCTGTTGTACTTTAAGCTTAAAAAATAATATAAACAAATCTTTATTTCTAAGTTATGTGTATTTACTAGGGGTGGGACGATAAATTGATGTACTGATTTATCACAATATTTCCAGTCGCGAGATGTAGTATCAAGTATAGTAGAGAGTAGTATCGCTTTTTTTTTATACATACAATAGATCTAAATTCATACCTACACTGTGGCTTCTTGTGGTGGCACTTTCCAGATTGCGGATGGTCAGAGGAATGGAAATTCTAATTCACAGTGAAGAAGAAATACAAGTGTAATGGTAGACCAACAACAAATCAGAGATGCTATGGCATCTTATGTTTGTGGAGATGAGAACAAAAAGGCATCAGTGGCGGATTGTGGGTTTTAAAATAGAGGAGGCACATTAATTTTATTGGTCTGGGGATCCCTGCCAATTATTATTAGTTTAACAACTTTTAAAATGACTTTTTGGTTGCTTTTAGTCAGAAAACTTAAAGAAAATGACACACAAACAGCAAGATACTATAATTTCACTTACCTGGCCTATCACTTGAATCAAACATCCATCCCTTCTTAAAAGTGTGTGTTAAAGAGCAGACTGCTGTAACGTTAGACTATATCCAGCATTGGCATGTCCACACTTTATTTTTAATTTGTATATATACTGTTTGAATGACAGCTTGGTAAATCTGTTGCCGATAAAATATTCAGTATCGCTACTCATAAGTATTTTAGGTACATTATTAGCTAGCGGGAGATGTTCAAACTAAGGCTATGTCTACATTAATCCGTATACATTTGAAAACGGCGTTTTTGTTTTAAAACGCTCTCCGTCCACACTAGCGTTTTCAAGCATTTTCCAAAAGTGTCTCATCCACACAGAAATATCAGAAAAAGTTAAATTCGCTTTCTTCGCATGCGTAAAGCCCCAAGAAAGCTCACTGCAGATTATACACATAGAACAGACATGAAATGTTTTCATGCAGTTTTCCTGACAGGGAATTTTATATATTTTATTTACAAAAATAACTCACCTTTCACTGACGCGTCCAGGTCACAAACACTCACGATCGTAAGACTGATCTATAACGCAACTCACGATTGCGAGTAAATTTGCTTTCATCTTTGCAGGACTGTGATATGAATAGTGTACAAAGTAACACATCTATAGCAATAGTGTGAAAGTGCATAGCACATAACGTGCACAATATACCAGTATAAACACGGATATCTATTAGTTTAATATGTGTCACATGACTAAACTTGTGTCATCGTTTTCAAAAGCCTCTGCTTTCACAGTCCACACTACAATGCGAAAACGGCGTTTTCACATTTATCCACTTTGGAGGCTCAATTCTCCTGATAAAGATGCTGTCTCAGTGTGGACGGAAGGCCAAAACGGAGAGAAAAAGATGCGTTTTCAAACGAAAATGTATTAGTGTGGACATGGCCTAATAAAACGTTATTTACGTCTATATAATGACTGGTTGATATACCAGAAGGGAGGCTAGCCTCCTCTGCAAGGTTTCTTTTCTCAACACTCCTCAGCGCTGAAAGTGAACACAAGATGCTGATTGGCTCTTTATATATATATATATATATATATATATTGTAGAATCACTGTTTTTGTGATATCATATTCTGAGCCATGTAACATAATTCGTATCATACCGTGATGTACCCTGTGATTCCAACCCCAGGTATTTATGTCCATAAATATAAATGCTTGCGGTAAAAAGCATATACGCATCCACTAAATGCATCTTACAGGCATGATCTGTTTGTGCAGTATGTTCTGTGTGTGGGATCTCTCTATAATGGAGGTCCTAAAACAGCATGGCTTATAAATTTTGTAACCTTCAGTTCTTTCTTCGGGTGTGCGATGAATCATGTGCTGATGGCGGGTTTCACTGTGTCTAATTAGCAGCACAATGGAGCTTTTTTATCCATTAAGTTATTCTGTTACTGTGTTTCTCAGACTCAACGTTAATTTAAAAAAAAGTGTATGCAGGATTCGGAACATAGCAGATTCCGGGTGCTGTGTGAAAGGTCTAGATAAAAGATATAGTAACTGGCTGATATGACAGGATGAGGCATCTGAGCTGCCTTATTAGTGCTTGTCTGAGGTATTGTGTTTAAGTACCTAATCTAACCTAATGAGCACTGTCATTTTCCACCATTATATCTCACACTTTTGTTTCTCATCCAATCTGCTATACATTAAGCTGCTCCCCACTCACTATACATGTACATAGCCTCACCATTTATCAAGATGCTTTGTATGTCTGGTTGAATGTTCATCTGAAACTGAATTTGAATAGAAACAATGAAAAGAACGCATTAAAGATGTCAATTTTGTACTTTTCTTATGCTCTGAGACATTATACATTTCAAACAGTAGTTTAAACCTGTCTCTCTCTCTCTTTTTTATCTTCAGGCCTGGATGCGATGAACGCCTCATGTAGGCATCAGCATGGAAAGCTGTGAGTCTCCCGTGGTTTCTGGGACAGACGATGGGCTTGGCTCCTCTGCCACCTCCCAGCAGCATCACCATCCACAACCCTGGAACGATCACCATAACGCACAGGTCCCACCTTGCAACCAGCCCCCTTCCTTGGAGCCCCTGTCTCTCTCTGCACCCCACTTAGCCCAGTCCCAAAATCCCAGCACACCCTGCGAGGCTGTAAGAGAACAAAAGCAGCAAACACTGTCACAGGTTCACGGTGATAATTCTACTACCAGACGGCTGCACCCCAAAAGAAAGGCGTTAGAGGAGGAGGAGCAGGAGGGAGTTAGCTGTGAAGAAGAGGACGAAGACTTGGAAGAATTGGATGAAATGGAGATTGACAGTTGTTTTCCTAGTCTGCAGCCCTTCCCTGGTGTACCTATGGTGCCAAGTGGAGGGGGCATGCCCATGCTCATGCGGCAACAGCCCTCCCATCGGAGGGGAGCCGAGAGTGGGAGCGAAGAAGGAGAGGAAGAGGAGGAAGAAGAGAGTAGTGATGTGGAAAACCTGGCTGGAGAGATAGTCTACCAGCCTGATGGTTCTGCCTACATTGTGGAGAGTCTCAGCCAGCTGATCCAAAGCGATGGGAGCATGGAACCTGGCCTGCTCCCCTCAAACTCTCTCCCCAGTGGGGGAAAACCAGGGGAACCTGCGGGGACCTCTTCTTCGGTGTACCCTCAGATCATCAACACGTTTCATATAGCCTCGTCTTTTGGAAAATGGTTCGGCTCCTCAGACCAAGGTTTCCCCAATACCTCAACCCTGGCAGGCCTCAGTCCTGTCCTGCACAGTTTCCGTGTCTTTGATGTGCGGCACAAAAGCAACAAGGATTACCTGAATAGCGACGGGTCTGCCAAGAAGTCCTGCGTATCCAAAGATGTTCCCAACAACGTGGATTTCTCCAAATTTGACGGCCTGGCCCTTTATGGCAAAGGCAAGCCCATCCTCATGTGTTTCCTCTGCAAATTGTCTTTCGGCTACGCACGCTCCTTTGTCACTCATGCAGTCCATGACCATCGCATGACCTTGTCTGAGGACGAGCGCAGGCTCTTAGGCCACAAGCATGCATCTGCGATTATACAGGGCATTGGGAAAGACAAAGAGCCACTCATTAGCTTCCTAGAACCAAAAAATAAAAATTCTCCTCCACCGCCTACCCTGGTACCTATGAACTCAGGCCAGAGCTTCTATGGCACGTTCAGTGGGGTTCATTTAGAAGGGGGCAGCAGTAGTGAGGGAGGCGAGAGCCTCCTCAACAAAGACTCTGACTCGGGTCTCCAGCAACAAGCCCTACTCACATTGGGGGGACTTGGCAGCACCAAGCCCTCCCTTACCTCTACCCCAGGCCCAGCCAAAGACTCCAACACTCTGTCCAAGCAGGGTAGGAGAACAGAGGGGTCTTTGGGGAAAGAGGCGACTCATAGAGGGGAGGATGGGGATGCAGAAACATGTGAAAGAAAGGCTCTCCTTCACGGTGAGGAGATGGCCTCAGAGGAAGAGGATGAGCTTCTTTTAGAAGAAGAGGATGAAGAGGTAGAGGATGAAGGCACTGCGGTGGCCTGTAGTGGAAGTAGTAGCAGCAGTGGCAGATCTGTAGGGGAACCGGCTGTCTCAAACCAAAGCATCTCCAAATCTCCTTTATTAATGCCTAGTAGCACTCTCCAGCCTTCTGCTTGTCTCTCTGCAGCCAGCCCCGCACTCAGCAGCAAAGCCTCTGCTTCCATGTCATCCTCTTCTATCAGAGGTTCAGAGGATGGGATGGCTGCAGACGGTGGAGGGAGAACATCAGATCTCTCTCTGAGCTTTAACTGCCAGGGATCTACACTCCTCACAGCAATGGTGGCAGTCGCCGGCAGAGGGGGCGAAGAGGATGGGGCCGCATGTTCGTCTGCGAGCACGTCCTCCCCTCTTGCGTTCAGTACTGCTGCTGAGGAAAGTGCCAATCGAGATAGTGCCACAGCTCCTGAACCAAATGAATGCCCAGCAGAAGGAGATGAGGACAACGGTGCCCTCCTCCACCACCACCACCACCTTCACCACCATCACCACCACACGCATCCTTCACCCAATGCTCACACACACCTTCATCACACACCTGCTTGTGACATGTCAGGAATGAGTGAGTGCACCCAAAACCATGGGGCTGGGGGCAGTGGAGGGAGTGGAGTGGAGTGCCCGAAGTGCGACACTGTTCTAGGCTCCTCTCGATCACTGGGGGGCCATATGACCATGATGCACTCGCGGAATTCGTGCAAGACACTGAAGTGTCCCAAGTGCAACTGGCACTACAAATACCAGCAGACCTTGGAGGCCCACATGAAGGAGAAGCACCCTGACTCTGGAAGCTCCTGTGTTTACTGCAGCAGTGGACAGAGTCACCCTCGGCTTGCCCGTGGTGAGAGCTACAATTGTGGCTACAAGCCCTTCCGTTGTGAGGTCTGCAACTATTCCACTACCACCAAAGGCAACCTAAGCATTCATATGCAGTCTGACAAGCATCTTAACAACATGCAGACGTTACAAAATGGAGGAACTATTCCAACCGCTGGTGAACAGGTGTTTGGGCATGCACCTGGAGGGGTAGTGCCTGTTTCTTCTGCAACCCAGGCCAGCAGCCATCATCCTAGTCACCACCATCATCCTGCTCAGTCCTCCACCCACATGGCAGGGCCCTGTGGTGCCCCTTCACCCACCAAGCCAAAAAGCAAGCCCACCTGGCGGTGTGAGGTGTGCGACTATGAGACCAATGTAGCACGTAACCTGCGCATCCACATGACTAGCGAGAAACACATGCACAACATGATGCTGCTTCAGCAGAACATGACCCAAATGCAGCACGGCCGGCTTGGTCTAGGAGCCATGCCTTCACCCTCAGAGGCTGAGCTGTACCAATACTACTTGACCCAAAACATGAGCCTGCCACCAGGCCTCAAGATGGACCCATCTGGAGCTGATGCCCAGTTCTTGCTTGGAGGTTTTCATCTGGACCCCAACATGGCAGCTCTGGCCCCAGCACTAGGTGAGTTTAACGAGTTACAGGTAACACATATTGCAGCTTATGTAGGTTTTGAGCACTGTCTCTTTGTTTAATGTTTAATCTGTAATTTCTCAATGACAGTTAAAAAACCTTTCCAGTTTATTTAAACAAGGCCTTTGATGTAAAACTATTTGACTTATCTTATTTGGGTGATTTTTTTTTATTCTATGTTAAATTTCAGTTTTTCCCTACACGTAGGGTTTTTAAACTCACTCTTGCTGCATTATTATCTCAACCCATACTAACACATGGCTACAAAAGCTTTATTTCCTCATGCTGACAGCTCTGTCTGTGCCTGCAGCCTTCAGGCACACCTTCCTTGTTTAATATGCACACACTCTCTTAAAAAAAGGTGTGTGAGGGATAGATAAATAAAGTGTGTGTATTCAAAGAGACGATGGCCACTTAGCCAAAGTGTGTAGAAAACAAAATGTGTGGAGTGGGGGGAGAAGTCATCATGCTTTATGAAAGGTGCACTCTTCAGTCTTGAATTGAATTGAATGACAGGTATTTAACCTGATTTACATCATAATGAAAAAAAAATCTGTGGCAACATGTTCAGTATCTAGCTTTCTTGAAATAAAGACATGATTCTTTAATGTAGGCATCATGCATGTTTTAATGCCTGAAACAAGAAAATAGTTTGTTTATGTGTGTTTGTGTAAAGCCTGAAACATAAGCTGGTACATTAGATTTAAGAGGATGTGGTTTTGGCATATTCAAGTAGTGCTTACTAGTCTTGCAGATTTTAGCTTCCACAACGCAGACACAGGCACATAGACAAAAAGAGGGAGTGAGTGAGTGGGAAAGACACACACACACATCTTCTTAACACTCAAGCTTTGGTTTATTTTTCGCATCCTCTATGTGTCATTCTATCTGGGTCACTTTGGCTGGGAAATTCCCCATTTTGCTGCCCGTGTGTTTCTTGTGGAAGATAGTGTGACGGAGTAGGCTGGGGCAAGGGGATGTGCCACATGGCCCTGTCCTCTAAGCTCATACTAAACAGATCTGTTTTCATGTCAATACTATGCAACTACCACTGCGTACCAGCTTGAAATTTTTTCCTGCTTTTGTATTTGCAGCTATATACTTTACCATAGTCAAAAAAGGAAGGAAAAGGGGCCTAGTGAGGGTAATTCAGCAGCATAGTAGAATTTGGCATGCCAGCTACAGGCCCACAATTTGCACAGACTTGTTTCAGACTGTTGCCAGTTCAAAGACACAAACAGGAATTGATTGCTGTGACTAATTCTTTTTTATCCTCCCTCTTCTAGTCACTTGGTTTGTTTAGTGGTGATGGAATGTTCAACGAACATATAACAGGGAAGAATTGACAGCACCTAAGACTTATAAAGAACAGTGGTGTCATTATACAAATAATCTGAAAATTTCAGTGGACTTTCATATATTTAAAGTATCACACTACTAAATATCACATTTATGTATTTGCATTTAAGTGACACATTACATCTCTGAAATCTGATCATCATAATTAAACATTTTTTTTGGTTATTGCAAAGTAGAACTTGTAAATCCTTTCAGATTAATGCTTTTTACATAAACATCTTTCCTGTTGTACTTTAACATTGATATCGACTAGTACTAGCAAAATATTCAAAATATTTTCTTACAAGACATGCTCAAGAGGTCATGAATTCTAAGCAGAACTGATAGAATTATAGGTATTTACATGAAAGGTTTTTGAAAATAAAGTGTCTTTCTTGATCGACACATTGTAAGGGTACTAAAAAGGAGAGGTTGAACAAAACTCGAAAGACAATAAGAGGCATTAAAACCCTAAAAACTGCTAGAGAGTGAGAGAAAGAGAGAGAGAGAGAGAGAATTTTTAAGAGTAAAAAATCAACAAACTAAAAGAAAGCATTTTAAATAAAATAGTTCTCTTCAGAGTGGTGGATCTGACAATGATTTTAAGGAGATTGCCAGAGGTCTCTCTGACCCTGCACTAAAAGCTGAAGGTAATGGTGAAATGAGCAGGCCACATTCTGCCCCAATAAATAAAAGGAGCTGCTGGAATTAATTTAGTGTAAAGCCATACAGCTCCAGCGGGTGCTCTCAATCTGGGCAGTGACAGACTGAAGATCAGCAAACTGAGGCAGCAGCTTCTATGCAACCCTTGTTTCCAAATCTCAGATACTAGCATCTTCCCCAAGCTGTTCTTAGATGCCTTTTGCTTTTGTTGTTGAATATATCGTTTCTTTTGCTCCCACAACTTCATTTCTTAAAAATACACGAATATAAAGCAATACAAGCACTTTCAGCAGGAAGGTGTTTGCATTGATTTGTTCCCAATCAAAGGTGAATGAGCCAGACTTCAACAAGGAAGATCTATTTTTTATAATTATTTTGTGAAAAGATGCCTGTAGTTGATTTAAATTAATGTGTGCTTGGGAGCTCTTTAGATCTCTGGTAATGATTGAATAACTTTATTTTTGCGCCTCTGCTCACAAACTCTGAAGTTGATTTAATGGCAGGGCTATGAAAATGCAGGAGTGTGTAAATCCACACCTCCTCCCTCTCTCTCTCTCTCTCTCTCTCTCTCTTTCTTACTCTTTCTCTGAGCTCAAAGGAAAGGATAATCTTGATTTAGTAAAATTATGTAGATAAATACACACATGCACATTATCCTGGAGAGCAAATCCACTTTGACTGCACAGACAAACATAACTATTTTTTAAAAGGCTGAACTATGTACCTTTTCCCTGTTTCCCAGGACATTCTTGTAACTTGAAGAAGTTCACATTTTATTTATCCATTAAAATGAATGAATAAGTGGTGCTAAATGCTGTATTTTAAAAGAGACAGTATATTTGTGAAAGAACGATGTTCTGTCTGACAGATTACTGATCACTTTTTGTGTCTTCTGCTCTCAGTTGGAGGGGACATTGCAATGGATGTACGCCTTGGTGGGGGACAGCTGGTCTCAGAGGAGCTGATGACCTTGGGTGAAAGCCTATCCCAGACCAGCGATCCTTCCCTAAAACTTTTCCAGTGCGCCGTGTGCAACCGCTTCACTACCGACAATCTGGATGTGCTGGGCCTGCACATGAGTGCAGAGCGCACACTCCCAGAAGAAGAGTGGAGAGCGGTGGTGGGCGACTCGCACCAGTGTAAACTGTGCCACTACACCACACAGCTCAAGGCCAACTTTCAGCTGCACTGCAAGACTGACAAACACGTGCAGAAGTATCAGCTGGTGGCACACATCAAGGAGGGCGGCAAGGGCAATGAGTGGCGCCTCAAGTGCGTAGCCATTGGCAACCCTGTGCACCTCAAATGCAATGCCTGTGACTACTATACCAACAGCCTGGAAAAACTGAGGATGCACACCGTCAACTCTCGCCATGAGGCCAGTCTCAAGCTGTACAAGGTGAGTGACTCTGGTAGCCTTACACTAATGAGTGCCATACCTGCCAAGTTTCCAACATCAAGTATTTTTCTGTCTACATTGAAAGCAAAAAATGCTTTTCAGCAATATATATAAAACAGTTTAATATACAGCTAGGAAAAGAGAAATTAAACCAGTAAGATTTCACTACCCAGTGCAACACGAAAATAAAATACCTCATAGCTTGTTGACGGAGGTTAGGACAACAACTTCAATCTTTCTGGTTAGCACACAGTGTTACACTTTCTGTGGGTTTTAAACACACCTCCAGCCTACTGTGTGACTGAATCGACCAGTACTTTCCATCTCTACAGCCGACTATGAGTGATGGCCCGGTGCAGTATATTAAGGTCTAATGTGCATGCAAGAGAGGGGAGAACAGGGGCACTTAGAGGGAGGGAGGAACATGGCAGGTCAGCAGGGTGGGGAGAAGGGCAGCTGATGAAATTGCTGGAAGAGAGGATGAAGAAGTGTGAAGAGACAGAGGTTTGGTGCTAATACCATTCGGAGTGGGAAGGGCAGAATCGCTCTCGACAGCCTTATTGATTTTCGCTGGACTTGGAGCTTCACCTTCTACTCTAATCATTCCATAATAGCCAATGGATGAACACTCTCTGAACAAATGGCCATAAATCTAACAGGCCTGATTCCATTTAGGCACCTATCCCATGTGTCTGCGAGCCTAGCTCAGTCTGTGTTTAACCTAGACTGGCACGACTGCACACAGTCTCTCCTTATTCTCCCTTTCTTTCTCTCTATCGCTTGATCTCACATGCTCAATGAGATACTGACTCACATACCACCCATTTGAGCTGTACATCACTGCCCATGCTTACTCAACCTTTATTTACACTGCTTCCTCAAGACAACATGGATTTGCAACCTACATTAACATACTTCAGAGACAAACAGAATATTCAAAGAGAAAAAAAAACGGTAGGGTCAGACATCATTGGCTTCTAACCTTACCAAACTTTGCCTAAGACAATGGCTTAATAGTTATTTGGCTTTTGGTTAACATTACTTTCCCTACCCTACCAGCACCAACTAAATGAGGGCTGCTGAAAAGGAAGGTGATTTTGGAGCCATGTTGTAAAAGACTAAATCCAGCTCACCATTGATTTCATTGCAAGGGTCCCGTATGTTGACCCATTACAATCAGAGATATTATAGCACCGTCAAGGTTTGTCATTACCTTGGCCCTGTGCTGAGAGGCTCTTGGTCAGCTGTGCCCCTGATTAACTAGTTTGTAATGGTAATTAAGGGAAGCCATAAACCAGCTTCCTCTGCATCTGGTGATAAAAGCAGACAAGCCTGAGCTGAGATTGTCTGCCATATGCAAGCTGTAACATGCAATGAGCGTATTTACAAATACCACAATGATTCAAATATGTAACACAAGACTCCTAATGTGCTTGGCTGACCTGTGGAGGCATTTCTGTAGTCATGGGCCTCATGTAGCTCCAGGCAGGGTTTGGGACCTGGGGAACCAAGAGTTTTTGTGTCAATGGTGAGAAATAGCAGAAAATATCTTAATAGTGAAAATATCTTAAAATATCTTAAAATATCTTATCTAGCCACCAACTGTGATTTATTGTGCTGCGTGAAACTGGAAATTCTGGCATCCACCTCATACTTACATTAATCAAGCCTACAGTTAACACCGAAATCTTTTAGAAACACTATAATATTCCTTCCGCCACCGACGTTCTCTTTAACGAAAGAGGGCTAGCAGAGAACAGACTAGTCCGCCTAACTGCGAATGTTCAGTACTCTGTGGCAGATTAGAAATGTTCGACACATCCAAGCATGATAATTTATAAGCTTTAAGCTGCTTAAAATTGTTCCTCAGCCCTAAAAGCCCAACAGATCCGAACAGAGGAAGAGAGAAAAGAGATGACTGACAACAGCATCAGCCTTGTAAGCAAGCAGCTTCCATCAGTGGCGACAGGCCTACCCGCAAACTAAGACATTCACAGTTTGAGTTATAGCTGCATTTCATGACATACAAATGTGATTAGAGGATGATAAGCACATGTTGCCACTGAGGTCTTGCTGTAGCATTGGTTTCTAACCCCACAATGACACAGGCTTCACTTTGCAGTGAATTTATAGACCTGATAGACATACTGACTGGCTGACACCAACAGTATGATTTGCTAGCTCAGCTAAGCTTACAGTACAAGTGTCAAAACAGGAAAGGAAAATGAAAAACACTATTTATCCCCTCCAAATGAAATCTGATTCAAAATGAGAAATTTTTCAACATCCTGCTGGGAGAAAATAAATCATCAAGTCAGCATAAACAGGCCCTAAGATGTGGTAGATCCTTGGGACACTTTGCCCAAATCAAACTGGTTTGCATTAAACAGGCCCTTTGTGTGCACAGCTCCGTAAATTGGAGCCTGTAATTACTGGAATTAAAAAGGAAGGTTTAAACTGAAGGCTAAGCTGGATGGGATAATTTGAGAGTCTGTGGTATGCGGCACATATTAAGGCTTTCTAAAAATACACCTTCCCCCACCAACCCACGGATTGGAATGTTCCGAAAGCCTTTGGAGAGCTTGGGAGAATTGTCCTAACCGCACAGACCACTGCACAGCAGGGGTGATGCTTCCCGACTTTGCTATCTAGGGTACAGGACTGAGTTCCACTCTGGTTTCAGACACACCCGTCAGTCAGTCTTGCGCTCATCTCATATGAACTTTTACCTTCCACTGCTCCCTCCAAATTCCCGCTTGTTGGCTGCTTTGTAGTGGCAAGAATGATGTCATGATGGTCACCAGTAAGCACTTGCAGATGGGCCGCACAACAATACACAGGTCATGACAAAGATTAGGCTTCTCAAGTTCTAAATTGTTGGTGGAATCTTCAATTTGCAGAGTCAGAGAGAGTCGCCACATAGCATGTGTATGAAACTGAACATGAAATCGAGAACAGCCCTACTTGCTTTCTTTATAAAATTCAAGATTTCATGGAGCACTTGAAAAAAAATTATTTTGTAAAATTTTATAACTTGTTTGCAACCTTCATTTTTGGCTAACATTACCAAACCACCTGTCAAAAAAAGGATTGTGTCCTGCCATACATTTTTTTGCAAGTTTTACTTCTGTAATATGAAATACAAATGCCTTTTCAATATGATATTAAGTATCCAAATACTGCATGATTACTCTTCCTTCAGTTTTCTCTTGCACCGCTCTTATATACACAAGTATACACCACTGTTCTATAGAGGACACATTCACTTGATATTTGAGTTCTTGTTCATGCTGAGTAAGCATGTCTCAGGTGCTGGGATGCACTCAAGCCAGCCTTGAGTCTGAGACTTGGTTCCCTGCTCCAGACAGGATGGAGAGAGGCAGGTCTTCCAGGCAGGCCTTTCAAGCGAAGAGGAGGAGCTTCGGGCTGGCTACCTTCCTTGTCTCAGGGGCCGGTACAATCTGGGGTAATTGAGATTGATTGGATGTTATTTTTCCTCTTGCAAATGTAGTCCATTAGCTTGGCACATGCATAATCAGTTTAGAGCACAGTTAACTGAATGTAATCATGTTCTTCGGTGTCTGCTCGCACAAAATCCACTCCAGATGTCGCTTGGCCGTGGAAAGAGAGGAAGAAAGTGCCGTCACTATCACATGGGGAATCTTTACCCAAGAAAGGCCTCATAACATTCACCCCCACACCACCAGCACCAGTGTACTGGTCTCGCTCCATTAAACACACAATCTATACAAACTGTCCTGCACACATTTACAGTCCCCATACATGTACAAATACACACATACACACATGCTCACACATTCTGTCATCTGTTCACTACTGCCCAAAACTCCTGCAAACAGAACCCCGTAGCACATGTTGATGTGTCTCAGCTATGCTAACAGTGCTTTGACTGCGCTCCAAGCGCGGCCCAGGATCCAGCGCAAAGCGTCTGGATTTTGGACTCTCTCTACTTATTTTTTCCCTCCAGTGCAATCCAACCGAATCAGCTGGGGCGTGAGGAAGGAAAATGTCTACACTCTGGAGAAAACAAAGAAAAAACACAGTAAAACAAAACAGACAGTAATGCGTAGAAGGGGATTAGCTGTAGCGACTGTACTGAAAGGTATTAACGGGCTTCTCAGATATCGTACCACCTTTTACAACAGAATCCTGATCAATGATGCAGACCCCCTCCATTAATAATTTTGATTTTTATCATGGCTTATCCTCGCCATAACATCAGACTCCAATCATCAAAAACAAATAGACTGAGAATGCCCTGGCTCCAGCAAGATTGTGTTTGTTTTTTATTATCAAATAAAATTGCAGAGTAATTTAGAGTTAAAGTCGCAAGGGAGTATTTTACCACTATTGGTACGGCTCGTGGTTATATCTTTCATCTGTGGACAGTGAAGCTCAACCTCTATGCCAGAGAGAGCGCCACACCCAAACTCCATAAGTCCCTCCAGACATCAGTTAGAGAAGAGACGGAGAAGGTCTGAGAGCGAGAGAGAGAGAGAGAGAGAGAGAGAGAGAGAGAGAGAGAGAGAGAGGCGCTCGTTTAGATGGAGATACTCTGCTAATTATCATGGCTGGCCTGTGATTGTTCAGTAATAGTGCTCAGTGGGGAAAAAAGGTTTGCTACTGTTCCAGGAAGGGCTGAGCTTTGATTTACTGGTAGTACCACGCTAATAAAGCACCCATTCCATATCCACAGAGCCACTACTGAGACATCCTGCCTCCCTCCAGTCAAAGATACACTCCATATAACATAGAGAAGCCCAGGTTTGTAATTATAAGACACTTTTGGATTAGTACAGTATACATCATATTTATTTGTTATCATAAGATTTCAATAATGTAGATCCATGTCAGCACCAGGTTGTCCTTAGGGTGCTGAAATCTGCCTCACAGAAGTCAAACAGAGGCTGTGCTCCCTTTAAGACAAGGGACAGAGGGCTTTTCCCCAGAAGAGGAGTCAAGTTTTGCTGAGAGAGCTATCCTTTAGTGTGGGAGGGGCATTGTGCAGCGTGACATTTGGTTTGTAGAGTAGTGGGCGGGCTTTAAGCTGTGTCTGGAAGTCTGCAGGAATTTCACAACTCCTTCAGCCCCCACCTCAATAAGGCCAGGCACTGACCCGTCGCACAGCTGCAGCTGATGATTACGCATGCATATGCCCCTCTAAGTATGTGTGTGTTTGTGCATTCAACGGAGGGACCAGCAGCCAATCAGATACACATGGTAGGCCATGCACAGCTTTAATATGTTGTACTGTAATTTGGGAGAGAGGGACAGGGATATGAAAACGGACTGCAACAGAGTGTAACTCTTTGTGCAGAGGCTGAGGAGCAGATATTATTGTATTGTAATAGCTATTTGTTTTGATTTCTCCCCCCTCTCTTTCTTTTTGGGCAGCCAGACAAGAGCAACTAAGCAATGCTCCTGCCACTGCTAAAGGAAGCTGTTGATCCTATTATCTGTTGCCTGATCAGCACAAACAGGGGATTGGAGACTGATGATGGACTGGGGTGTACACAGGGATCAGAGAGTATGTTACGCCAATGTAGGAAGGCGCAAGAGTGTGGTAGTTTGTTAGTTATGTGTAGACATAGGCAGAAATATAAACAAACCCTAAGTATTTGAAACTTTGGAACATAACTGCTCCGGCAACATCTTGGCTACGGACATAACTTATACCACAAATTGTTTTGCTTGTTGAGTAGAGGTATTCTGTTACTTTTCTAAGCCTTAAAAAACACTCAAAACACTTGCACGTCTTTCTCCACTCTTTGTCTCTTTAAAATGAATAAACAAAGCAAGTACCCATCATGCACAAAACATACCAGCATGGGTCACAAGCTGGTGGGTGGTCCCTCTCCACTGCTTGCTTCTTAAGGTTAAATAGCTTTAATCCACCCAGCCTGGAAAGCTAAACATCTCTCAAGCCAAATCTTCTTTCTTCCCCCTTGTTTTCTCTTGATGTTTGCAACCTTTCCTTCTGTAATTCTCTTTTTAGTACGCTGAATATTTTTGTCTTATAAAACACCTTATAAAGGGTAAAAAGTGGACGTTATTAAGATATAACAAAAAACGTCTCAAGGTTACGTATGTAACCCTAGTTCCTTGAAGGAACGAGACGCTGCGTCGAAACGCTTTTGGGGAACGTCCCTGACGAGACCGACTCTGAATATCGTGTGCAATCAGTCCATCGGAAAGGCGTGACGTCACGGACGGGGTGACGTAGCGACCAGGAAGCTATAAAAGCACGTGCCGTGCAGCTGGCTTCAGCTTCGAGTAGGGAAGCAAGCGCCGGCAGGGGTGCCGGGAGTATGGCTCTGCGACGCAGCGTCTCGTTCCTTCAAGGAACTAGGGTTACATACGTAACCTTGAGACGTTCCTTTTCAGGAACTCGAGCTGCGTCGAAACGCTTTTGGGGAACGATGTGCCCACACTGCCAGACTTCCAAATCCCTGCCTAGTGTGTAGTCAAAAGAGCACAGCTAAGACGAGAGAACAGAAGAGCCCGGCGTGGCTCGCATGTCAAGATCGTAAAATCGGACAAATGTGGAGGGCGTGGACCACCCCGCAGCGTTGCAGATGTCCAAGAGGGACACACCTGCTGAGAAGGCCTTGGAGGCCGCCATACTCCGAGTAGAGTGAGCCTTGGCCCCCAAAGGAGGGGGAAGACCAGAGGACTCATAGGAGACGTTGATAGCCTCGACTATCCAACGACTAAGGGTCTGCTTGGTGGCAGGAGAACCCTTGTTAGAAGGACCGTAGCAAACAAGCAATTGGTCTGATTTTCTCCACAGGGCAGCTCTGTGGACGTATGCGTCCAGTGCTCGCACTGGACACATACAGTTTAGCTTCTCTTGGTCTGGCTCCCGAAAGGGAGGAGGACAGAAGGCCTGCAGTACGATAGGTTGTGGTGTAACAGAGGGAACCTTCGGAACGTAACCCGCTCGAGGGTATAAGAATGCTTTGGCCATACCAGGGGCAAAGTCTAAGTAGGTAGGGGCCACCGAAAGGGCCTGAAGATCTCCAACTCTCTTTAGTGAGGTGATTGCCAGTAACAGGGCAGTTTTAAGTGTCAGATGTCTATCTGAGATATCTTGTATTGGCTCGAATGGAGCTTTACAAAGAGCCTCTAGAACCACAACCAAATCCCAGGGGGGAACACGGGATCGTACTGGAGGTCTCAGCCTCAGCGCACCGCGGAGGAAACGTGTAACTAGGGGGTGTCTACCCACTGACTGACCATTGAAAGGGACGTGGAAAGCAGCTATGGCCGCCACGAAAACCTTCAAGGTGGAGTGGGATAACCCCGCAGAGAGCCTGGCTTGTAAAAACTCCAGAACTGTACCAACTGGGCAGTCTGCTGGGTCAAGCTGGCGGTCTCTGCACCATGAAGTGAAGAGCTTCCACTTCAGGGCGTACAGTTTCCTCGTAGAGGGAGCTCTGGATTGGAGTAGGGTCTCAACAACCTCGGTTGAGAGACCAGCTGCTAACAGCTGTGCCCCCTCAGGGGCCACACCCACAGCTTCCACAACTCCGGGCGAGGGTGAATTATCGTGCCCTGCGCCTGTGAGAGTAGGTCTGTCCTGATCGGTATCTCCCACGGAGAGCCGTCGAGGAGCGAGACTAGATCTGAGAACCATACTCGGCCCGGCCAGAACGGGGCTACTAGTAATAGACGGGCCCCGTCCCGGCGTACTCTCGCCAGAACTCCCGGGAGCAGAGCGATAGGGGGAAAAGCGTACAGACGAAGCCTCGGCCAGGTCTGTACCATAGCGTCCAGTCCCAGAGGAGCTGGATGAACTAGAGAGAACCAGAGGGGACATTGCGATGTCTCCTGAGTCGCAAAGAGGTCCACCTGGGCTGTACCAAATACTCTCCATATGTGCTTCACCACCTCGGGGTGAAGCATCCATTCCCCGGGCCTCGGCCCCTGTCTCGACAGTATGTCTGCTCCCACATTCAATCTCCCAGGAATATACGCTGCTCTGATCGAGAGGAGCTTGCCCTGGGACCACAGAAGGATCTGGTGTGCCAGCTTGTACAAGGGGCGCGAACGCAGACCCCCCTGGTGATTGATATAAGAGACCACTGATGTGTTGTCGGTGCGCACCAACACATGGTGACCTCTCAGGTCTGGGAGGAAATATTTCAATGCTCGATAGACCGCTAGTATCTCTAGGCAATTGATGTGCCATGTTAGATGGCGACCACTCCACAGACCGCGGGCAGGGTGGCCGCTCATGACCGCACCCCAACCGGTGAGGGACGCATCTGTCGCTAGCGTTACACGGCGACAAGGAACTCCCAGCACCGGGCCCTGATTCAAGAACCAAGGTTTCCTCCACATGTCTAAGGCACGAAGGCACCGCCGCGTGACCTTGATAACTCAATGTGGATTTCCCCTCGGGGAAAAGCCCTTGGGCTTGAGCCACCACTGTAGGGGTCTCATGTACAGCAGGCCAAAAGGTATCACGTTGGACGCAGCTGCCATCAGCCCTAACAATCTCTGGAATTGTTTGACAGTGAGTGACTGGCCTTCTTTGACTCTCTCGACTGATGTGAGGATCGACTCGATCCGAGCAGGAGACAAGCGTGCCTGCATCGTGGTCGAATTCCACACTACGCCTAGATAGGTGGTTCTCTGAACTGGAGAAAGTACACTCTTCTTGGCGTTTAGTCTCAAACCCAGCTCCCCCATGTGTGCGAGAACGACATCTCGATGTCGAGCCGCCATCTGCTCTGATTGAGCTAGGATCAACCAATCGTCGATATAATTTAAAATGCGGATGCCCTGCATACGGAGGGATACCAGAGCCGCATCCATACATTTCGTGAACGTGCGGGGTGAGAGTGTGAGGCCAAAGGGAAGTACTCGATATTGATAAGCTTTGCCCCCGAAAGCGAACCTCAGAAACTTCCTGTGTTGTGGAAGGATGGATATGTGGAAGTATGCGTCTTTGAGATCTATTGTGACAAACCAGTCCTCGGATCTGATTTGAGCTACAACCTGGTTGACAGTGAGCATCTTGAACTTCAGTGACATAACTGAGCGGTTCAGGAGACGCAAGTCTAAGATCGGACGCAACCCCCCATCCTTCTTTGGAACTATGAAATACCGGCTGTAAAATCCGGATTCCCTGTCTAGAGGAGGGACCACCTCGATGGCCTCCTTCCTTAATAGGGTATTCACTTCTTGTTCCATAACCAGAGCCTGCTGGGGGCCGACCACAGTCGGTGTAACCCCGTTGAACTTCGGTGGTGGATGACCGAACTGAATGCAATAGGCTCTTTCTATTGTACGCAGGACCCATTGAGATACATTTGGCAGTAGCTTCCACGCTGCTAAATAATCTACTAAGGGAATCAGTCTCTCGAGACTGACCTCTGGTGTAAGAGGCCCCCAAAGGGGCGGCGAGCATCCCAGCTCCGCTACGCTCACGGGCGGAAGTAACTGGGAGTGGCACTCGCTGGAGGCCGCTGCGCCCTGAAGCTCTGGCAGGGTTGGCAGACCGACCTCCTGAGGGTACTGAGGTGAGACGGGCACCGTGTAATGAGGTGAACCGCGCTCTACCCCAGCAGGGGCTACCCTCTGGATCCTGGCGTCAGGATCTTTTCGTCGAGGACTTCCGGGCTTCGATGACAGATCTTAAATCGGTTTTCGCCCTAGAAGCCCCCGACTCAGAGCGTCGTTGCCCTCGGCCCCGACGTGGGGGAGCACGAGTGGCGACGCTCTGCTTTTGCGCTTCCCGGTGTGAGGAGCCGGTATGTGGCGTGGTCATCTCCCGCCCAGATGCACCACGAGAGCGACGAGGGAGGAAACTCTGGAACGCCGCTGCCTGCTTGTGCGCCTCCTGGAACCTGTCGACGACAGTATTAACTGTGTCGCCGAACAGGCCCGAGGATTGAAGCGGGGCGTCCAGGAGGCAGACCCTGTCTCGTTCTTTAATTTCTGACAGGGTCAGCCACAAATGCCTCTCCGCGGCCACTAAGGCTGCGCGGAGGGAGAGATCAGCGGTCTTTCTGAGTTCTTCAATCTCTTCAGACTTAATCCCCTCCCCCTCATCGACATCTCTCAGCAGGTCAGCCTGATAATGCAGGACTGCCATAGTATGAAGGCACGCCCCAGCCTGACCTGCTGCCACATAACCTTTGCCCACTAGCGATGATGTAACTCTAAGCGGCTTAGTGGGCAATTTCGGAGCCTTTAGAGACGAGGCCGAACCGGGTGACAGATAGCCCGCGAGCGTCTGTTCAACCCGTGGCATCGCTCTATAACCACGCTCTCCCAGCCCCATCACGTTGCCATAATATAGTGAATCAGGGCCAAAGAGGCGGGTCGAATACGGGTGATTCCACGATCTCGATAACTCATCATGGAGATCGGGAAAATACGGAAGGCTCCGACGTGGAGGTGGTTGCTTCGGCCGCAGAAAGCGTTCGTCTAACTTGCTTCTCTGCGGCTCAGACTGTTTTTCAGCAGGCCAGTCGATTTTTAATTTATCTACTGCCCGTGTGACCACCTCCAAAAGCTCCTCATACTGGGGCGAAAGGGGTGGCGAATCCCCAACAACAGTCTCCACATCGACCTCCTCAGTGGACGAGAGGTGAAGAGCTGATCCCTCACCCTGGGGGGAAGAAACCGACGAGCGTGCTTCCGAACCCAGGGCTTGGGCGCCGGATCTGGCAGATGAGGAAGGAGATAAGGACTGGCCCGTCTCCATTCCTTCTGACAGATCCACCTGCGAACCCCACGAGTGCAGCAGCCGCTCTGCCTCGGCAGAAGCGGGGCCAGCACCGCGAGGAACGCTGGTGAAGGCTCCCTCCTCGAAGAGAGCCCTCCGGGATCGAAGCGTCCGCACTGGCAAACGTTCGCAATGCGGGCAGCCGGCCCCCTCGAGAGCCGACTCAGCGTGCTTCGATCCCAGGCAAGCCACGCACAGCCTGTGTGTATCCCCGCTCGTAATGTAGCGAGTGCAGGGAGGAACACACAGTCTGTAACGCGGCTTGAAATCGCCCTTCAAATGTTTGGTCTTTTGCTTCTGCTTAGGCATATTGAGCTGTTTTAGCGATCTTTTTAAGCTAAGGGACAGACAACAATAAATAGGACCAACAGGACAGACTTTTGCACATGCACACACAGAGCGCTTGCTGACAGATTCGAAGCTGAAGCCAGCTGCACGGCACGTGCTTTTATAGCTTCCTGGTCGCTACGTCACCCCGCCCGTGACGTCACGCCTTTCCGATGGACTGATTGCACACGATATTCAGAGTCGGTCTCGTCAGGGACGTTCCCCAAAAGCGTTTCGACGCAGCTCGAGTTCCTGAAAAGGAACTAAAGTTCTTCAAAGCTAGGAGTCATCACACTGACTAGCTAATCTATTTTAATTGACAAGTTATCTGGAGTGCAATTACATTGCCGTGCAATAAACATGCAGGACTGACCTGACTCCTTTTTTATGTACTTATTTGCCATTTAGTAGATGCTTTGAATTTAAAAGTTCACTTACTACTGGCACAGTCCCCCTGGAGTTAAGTGGCTTGCTCAAGGGCACAATGTTGATAGGTCTCAGCTTTTCTTGCATTTCTGGATTACACCATGGGTTTGAACCTCGTGACTTTTACATTCCCAGCCCAGATTTTTAGCAACTGTACCTTTTTATACCATGCCTTAATCAATGTTTTATCTTAGTAGTGCCAGCCTCAGTCTTGTAAAATATATTAGAGTTGTATAATTTATATTACAATCTCAGACCACACCCCTCTAATCAGAAGCTCTTCAACTCCTTCCTCTACCTCCAACTTCTCTCTGGCATAGTGAGAAGAAGTGTTTGCTCAGTCTTCAAAAATACCCTTTAATAGCCTAATGTTATCAGCTTGATGTATTGTGTTTTTTTTTTGTACATTTACATGTGTTTGTTAGTCAAATGTGAGTCAAATTAATTCAAACAAAGCCTTGAATCTTGGTGTAGCCCCTGGTAGCCCCTGATGGGTAAGGCCGAGCCTTCTCACAGAACGTGACCCCTGTATCAAGGCAGGTACATTTTCTTTGAGGCAGACACTGGTTGAGCCTAAAGAAGAAAGAGAGAGTGTTTGGGAGAAAGACAGTGGGTGGTAAAGAGAGCAACAGGCAGGCTTACTGGTTCACCAGCATCAATACATCAGTGACTTAGCAACCAGATTAATGGCCTGTTAGTGGCCCAGGCCACAAGGCTGCTCTCGGCGCTTAGTGGAAGGCAGAGCGCTGGAAAACACACTGTGTTTAGCTTTGGGCTGCTGAAGAGAGTCTTGGGACAAATAAATCCACACATGAAATGAGGCTTTGGACCTCACTGTTTTTCACTCACCCCTCATACAATATCTTTCTTCTGAATATTCACAAAGAAGTTGTGCTGAAATTAAGAAATCCACATCTTCCTTGTGCTGGACACCCAGGAGTGTTTACTTGTGATCAAGGTCCACTCCACAGTAAGCTAGTTTAGTGCTGTACTAGAGCTTTCATTGTGTGAAGGCTGAATGCTGGAGTACGTATTTAGACCCTGTTGAAATAAAAGCTGGTCCATACTGGTTTATGATCTGTAGATAATGGTCAAATTGGTAACCATGCTGTTAACCAGCAGCTGAAGCTGGTCAGTCAGTGTGGTTTTGATCCAGGTGGCAGCTGTGCTGTTAAACCAGTTGTGGAATAGTTGACAAAGAGAATCTTGCTGGTTTTAGCTAGTTAAGAATCCTCAACAGGGCCAACTTTTGGACGTTACTTGATAACAGACTTTGAGTTGAGCTAAAACTACAGCCTGAGGTTTAAAAAAAAAGGCAAGCCTGACTTCCCCCTACTGAGATGGACATCCGTTGAGACGTCTTATGTGCATGGTCTAATTTGCATGCATTTGAGTCCAAGGTTAGGACTGGGAGCTGTAAATCTATCAGTGTTATGGGGACAATGTTCTCACCAGATGCAGACTACAGATTTTCATCCCTTTGTAATTAAGCAGTTCAGCCTGAGGTGTCATATGGTTTTTATTGAGGCCCCTCTGGAAAAAATCATTTCACACCTTGTTTTCTCATCATGTGCTTTTATGCATGTAAAGAGGGGGAAAACCAAGAGAAAGGAAATAAAAAAGTGGGAAATGATGGATAAAGGCTCTACAGTAATATATGGAGATGCTGGTTTGTTGTATTAAGAAGCAGGGATGTGAAGTCATCAGGAGGAGACTCAATTAGTTCAGTACATTATCCCCAAATGCTTTCTTTCTTTCTATCTTTCTTTCTTTTCAACCTGTGTACTAATAAAAAAAAAGATGTTAGTTGCGAGACATAGCAGAGAATGAGAGAATGAGAGGGCCAGAAAGAGATCGGTGAAGGAGTAGCACTAAATTTTTCAAGGTCAAACTTTCACTGCAAGTTTAAAGTCCTTGCATTCTCCGCTTTCAAACTCTGGTTGCCCATACAGAACACCTAGTGTTTAAGACACAAACGTACAGATATGCATCCCAGCATTCTCTTTATGAAACCCATCCCACTGATGAGGTGAATTCTGAGGTCGGCCTCTCAGAGGTGCCTTATTTTACTAGCTGCAGCTGCTGAAAGTGGGGGAAACACTTTTGTTCTGTTGTTAAGCGGTTTCACACATTTGTGTATCATGAAGCATTTTTCAAACAGCACTGCTGATTTATGAAGTGGAGATCTTGGCGTTGTGGGCGCAGAGATTGAACACAGAGACAGTGGAGGAAGTCTTCAACACAGCCGCCACATTCCTCCACCCACTCCCCACAGGATCAACCAAACTCTCTCTCTCTTCCTTCATCCCCACAGCATCACCACATTCACATCAACACCAGGTCTAAAATTAGGCTGCCGCAGACTTGATCGTTCGTTTGAATGGGTTATCTCTGTCACTGCGAAGGAATTTCCTTAATTTATACTCGTTAGGTTGGAATGGTCTTGTTCTGCTGATTTGATCCAGAAAGCCTGTCTTTGCTACTGAATAAACGAGGTCTCAGGATGACGTTATATTTTTGCCACTAGAGAAGATTACAAGATCTTGGTATGCAAATGATTATTCAAATTATTGTTTTATTAAATTAAGCACTGAGAGAAGAGAGGGAGTGCCATATTAATGAGTTATATGAAGCAGGCTTTATTAAATATTTGTTGATGTTGCAAAGGGAGCGGCATGTGTGTATTAATTCAGCACTGGCTGGTCCCAGTGGGTTCCTGTACACACACACACATGCACAAGCATATACACACGCACAGAACTATATTTTTATTCTGTGTTTAGTCTGAGAAGATTTCTAGTTTTTTAAAATCCCCCTTCTTTTAGAGCGTCGCATTCTGAGTTATGAGATCCCTAGCTCTTAGGTGACCCCCAACACTTTTTAATACGGATCTTGTTACCCACATCCAAGTGCATAATTTAATAGCTAGACCCACTTTTACATTCTTTCAATAAGGCATATAGTTTGTGCTCTCTTATCCAATATACCTTTTCTCTGATCGGTTCCTTCAATTTGTTTTATTCCTTCAGGAATCTTTCAAAACTGTAAAAAACAGTTACAGTTTATGGGAAATCAGATGAATAAAGTATGGTGTATGGTGTTAGCCAACTTATTTCAAATCTCATTAGATATTATATATCTGGCCCTCATATTAAGTAATTTTTTTTTTTATCACAAAAGCACAAAAAAGTCTTATCATTCCATTTCTATCCATTCTAACGTTTTCACTAGCTGCTCTTTCATTAAAGAACAATGTGACAGACAGGGCCTTTGAATTACTGGGTGAGTAGACAACGTCCTGTACTTAGTATTTTTTTCATTTGTATAAAGAAATTTGAAGCAGGTCGTTTTAAATTGTGAAAATTTTAAATCAGTGGTTTCATTGCTTTCCTATTTATTGAAGAGTATAGTGTTTGTTCAGATGCTAAAGCTTCACCTCTGTGCCTGGGTAGAAAGGAATTCCCAGTATTCAACTTACTTTTTAAATAATTTAACATGATGAAGCCATCTCCAAAAAGTCAGGGCTTTATATACAAAAATCAAATGCAATCTGCCATCTCTGATCAAAAGCAACAGCCATCAGAGCGAGGTTACGAAGGCAGAACAGGAAAAGCCATTAACTGCCAATCACAGCATCGATTGACAAGCCAGTCCACCACTACCATCACCACTGCCCCCCTTTTACTCACTTGCACTCTCAAACACTCCAGCACACATGCAGTGTTGCGTATTTGTGTCCACATTGCATGTTGTCATCAAACTTAACAAGACATAACTTAAAACTGGTCAGAGCCCAATAATTTGACTGTTGACTATTTATTAAAAATGATAGCCTGTCTTTATCCATTCTTTAAAAGCATAATTTTTGTTCTCCGCAAATGTCGCTACTCCATCCAAAACAATTTTAATTGCAATACAACAAAGCCACCCATTTCTCAAGGAACAAGACATGTGAAGTATACAGCTTTGCATCAAACCAAGATCATGCAGACGGCAGCTGTACATGCACTGTGCATTTTTGGATCCCGACATCAGATAAAATAGGAAAACTAATAGAGTTTGCGAAGGACAAAAGAAAAAAAGGCGATTGATTTTTTTCCCCTCCATTTTTACTAGTGCCGTTACTACATAGGGTCTTTAGGAGAATATTTACCTACTTCCCAGCTTAATAGAGATGCTGTATATCAGAGGGTGATCTGGAGCAGAGGTCAGGACTGAGGGGAGCAATTAAAGTCTGTGCATCTGCCAGAGCGGGCCATCCCATTGTGTGCACTGTAGGCTGAAACAGATAGGTGTGCAGGGAGCTAGCAAGAAGGCAATAGTTATCGAGCACCTTCTTGTGTTATTTATCAAGCTTTTCTGTAGGTGATTCAGACCTCACCCTGCTTAGCCCAAACCCACATTGAGCTATACAGGACTGCAAAAAAAAAGACGAAGAAAAACGAACCCACCTGTCAACTTTTTGTGTGAGCTTTTCGGATATGCCCTTCTTTATCTCCTCGATATCAAGATTTCCCCTGCCCTCCCTTGGAGTGCCTTTGGCCCACGCTCCATGACCAGCCAATAAAGCCAGACAGCATAGTCATGATAGATGTGGCCTGGGGCCTGTGCTCTCTCACCCCACTGCTGTGGCGTCCTCGTTGACACATGAGCCGGGGGGAAGAGGAGTGGGGGATTGGGATGGGGCAGCAAGGAAAAATAGAAGGCCAGGGATATAAACCAGACCAGCCATTTTCTCCCATCCAGCTCATAAATATTTGCATGACTGATTTATAAACAGGCCATGCTAAGACAAGATCAAAGTTAACTGTATCGGTTATAGAAAAGCCTGGCTTCTCGCAACACTGCCCCGCACACCACGCTTATACCTATTAGAGCTCAAGGCCATACATCAACAGACGTATTGGCAGTGATTCAGATCGGCTTGCTCTCGCTGAAAGGCTAATGGTGCCCCTTCTGAGGCTGTATGGGGATCCGGCCACTGCGCGAGAGACACATGGATTAGTTTAATACCGTGTCTTTGTGCTAATGAAACCGCATAGCTCTGTCGATCAGCCCAGGTTGAGTGGCAGAATGCAGGTGGTGGTCAGGTTTCGAAGTATGCAGTGTGATGTTATGTATAGCCCCGTCCGGATGCAGGAGAGCAGACACCAGAGACAGTGTGTCCAAGAAGAGGACTGCAGACAGCTGTTTCATACTTCTCTAGCCAACCAGCCAGCCAGGCGACCTACACAAAGGCCAAGGTGGGGGTAGTCGATTAAGGGTCACTTCTAGTGTGGGACTGCTAATGCCGGACCACATGGTAAAGCTGTGACACATAAACATATGTTTGTGCAGACGCATGCATGTGCACCGCAGTCATGGCGGACAAGGGGTGTCCAGTCCCGGGCCGCTTACACATTAATAAGTGCGCAAGCCGGCAGATGCAGGCGGTTTGGGGAGGAGGGCTGTTTGTTTACCCTGTGGGAGGGTTAGCGAACTTAGTAATGGTAGAGAAAGAGAACCATTCTCCATGGAGATCTCCTCCTTTTGTCCAAAAATAGCTGAATAAACAGGGAATCCATCACCAGGACAGGATGTGCCCTGGGTACGAGCGCAGGGAGAGCCGATGCTAAACAGGCTGTCTGAAGACATCTGTCCGAGTCAAATATAAAATCAGGGTGACATGTAGACAGCAAGCTGAACATATATGGACTACACGACCCCCTTATGTAACATTCGGGTTAAATTAAGTGATTTTAATGTTGATTCTCTCCAGGGTCTCGTGTAATGTAACAGTACAGTTCACCGTTTACTTTCCTTGCAATATCATTTTGATAAATTAGCCTCATTCTTGACAATCTGGTTTCAAAAAACCTGCTGTCTCAAAAAGCCTAATAGAAATTGCAGTACATCTGTCGGGCGTCATAGTGCACACATTAAAGGATGTGCTGCTATGTTTTCGTCTGCATTCAGCTCCATTAGCACCAAACTGCAGTGTTTTTCTGGCCTGGCCAGCAGTTGTGCTCTAATCTACAGGTAGAGCCACGCATAGAGCACTGAGAGTTTGTTATGCACCAACTTCAAAGATCTCCCACCGCATCAGGGAGCTGGCGCTGAGCAGACAGACGCGGCTTTGGTCTGGGAAGGGTTACTGAATTATTACTGATGCTTTGGGGGGTAACTGTCCAACCGCAGGTCTGGTGAATATTAATCATTTATTTGATTGTCCGTATGTGCTGATTAATCAATTTGAGGGAGATCTTCAGGATTAACTACCCTATTATTCCCTTGTAAGAACAGATACGAGACTTTAAAATATCATGTACCATTTATCATGTATTTTTAGTCCTCTGCAGATGAAGGCGGCGAAATAAAAACTGAGGTGAGATTAGGCAGAACAGCAACAGAGGGAAAGAGGGGGAGGGAGATAAAGAGAGAGAGAGAATGATTCTTTAGATCCAACCAGGATGGAGCACAACAGATTTAACTGCTGCACTTCACACGAGATGCAGGATGAGGAGTGAGAACAGCTCATGTACTAGACTTACATAAGCAGACAGAGCCTTACTTTGAAAAGACAACATGCGAGGAGAAATCAGCAAGTGGTGGAACAGCAGGAAGTAGAAAACAATAGCGCTCTGCACCTGTAACCACCTGGCTGGGAGCAAGGCAGTGAAAGGTGGGGGTTGGTGCCAATGAACCAGTGAACTCGGAACCTGTCATAGGTGAGTGAGTTGTACTTGCTTGTGGCTGTGCATGATCAAACAATGGCATAGTTCCTGGGCGCACCACCCATGTTTGAATCCACCCTATAAATTCTCTATCCGCTGGCTGCTTGATGTGTTATGTCATGTGGTAATGCCTTTGATTTCGACATACCTCCGTTTGTAAATACATGAGCCTCTTAAAGAGCTGTGGTTACTTTTACAAGCATGGCGCTCCTGGCACTTTGGTGGAGAATGCAGGGGAGGGAGAATGAAGGCGAGAGCGAGAGACGCTAGCGGTTTAGAAACTGTATACACTTCTCTCGTAGCGCCATTGCCAAGTGCACTTATGCCTCCAGCCGCTCGTCGCACATGCAGTGCAAAGTGAAGTGACACAGAAACTCAAGCCAGTGAGGGCCTCTGTAAGCGCCGTGCTCAGGCCTAGTTATGCACTTTCTAGGAGTCTCTACCTGTTAACACACTGTCACCATGCACCTGTGACACTGTTTGCATGCTCACTCAAAATCATGTCCAGAATCAAAATAGGTTT
This sequence comes from Carassius carassius, assembly GCF_963082965.1. Taxonomy (NCBI): domain Eukaryota; kingdom Metazoa; phylum Chordata; class Actinopteri; order Cypriniformes; family Cyprinidae; genus Carassius; species Carassius carassius. Next base: position 40,196,365 of record NC_081757.1, on the reverse strand, counting down.
GGATCTGGTGCCAGCTAATGCCATTGGGCCATATTTTAAGGACCTCCGCTCTTCAGTGAGTAACAGCTTCTTATTTTTGCTATGCCTAAACTGGCAGCAAATCTCATAAGAAGGGCACTCTTCCACAACATTTAATACATTAAAAGAGTCAGGTTGGTGGCTTAGTGTGATCATATAACTAATGTTCAATTTACATTAAGAGCAATACAAAGCTTTGCTGTGCTGACACAGTAGCAGCGCTCGAAATTAAATGCTTCCAAATGGGCAGCCATCGGCACAACCTCTACAATGACACAGGGACTGATGGCGTGAGCAAGTTATTTTGGGACTCACGTGCAGAGGTCCTTCAGAGGGCCCTGTACAGTATCTTTACAGTAAGACTAAAGCAACAGAACTGCCTCCAATTGGACCTGCACCTTTTTTGATTTTAGTGATAACGACAATATCTCAGCTTTAATTATGCTGGACTTGGAATGATGAGGGCTTAGGTTATCGATCAACTATTGATAACTGATCAATGAGCACGTTGTTTCTTTTTTTATGGAAAGTGAAGTTGTATTTCTTCTTTCCTTTGCAAGCTAATGAATCGGTGCTGTCCCATAAAGAGCTCAATGTTTTCAGCACCCATCTGTATTCTGCTAAAAGAAAGAAGAGCTATATTATCTCCCAAAGAGCTCCACTTTTCAACACATGCGCTCAGGATCCTCTGGGCATAGGCTAGAGGCCAGGGTTTAAGAAATGCTTGTTTCAAATTCATGTCTTGCTGAAGGGCAAAATATACACTGCTTTAGGGGAGTAATATTTTAATTTATTAATTGATGTTTTTTTTTTTTTTGACGCTACACTTCCTTATAGTATACACATCATATACTTGTGTAAATCTACATAGCATGTGGTTTATTTAAAATAGGACTTAAACAGAAACACTAATAATTAGGGATGGGACGATAACCGGTTTTATTGATAACCGTGATAAAATGTGCTGAAGGTTAGTAATATCGTTTAAAAATGAATTATCATTAAAACCGTGTTTGATTATCGCGGTTTTAATAACTCACTATTAAATCATGTCCAGCCAGCAACAGTCTGACGCAAGCGCAGCGCACAATGTTTTTTTTGTTTTTTTTCGAGAAGGAATGGCGAAAGTCAGTGACTTTTCTATGCTTTTCTATGCTTCTACACTTTTCATTGTAAGGAAGGAAATGCCACAGAATTTAATCTTTCTTTAAATTAAGTGCATAGAGTTGCTTGTTTTATTAGTTGTTTGTTGATTATTAAATATAAAACTTGCTGAAATGTTTTCAGTGTGAGCATCAACTATTTTTGAACACTTTCATCTCGTTTCAACAAAACCGTGATAATATTGATAATCGTGATAATTTTAGTCACTATAATCGTGATATTAAATTTTCATACCGTCCCATCCCTACTAATAATACAACTAATAAGAATTAAGAATTAATGTAGTATTTATTCAGAGCAGTGCTAGAAATGTGACTGCACACCATATGTTTTCTTTCTCACAATATTCAGGCATTTTATGTTTAGGTTAATGACACCAATTAGCAAGTTAATTTGCTCCTATAATGTGACAAGTACAAAACAGCTCCCTATCCCAGGCTATTGGGAGTTTATGCAGTTAGCAGAAGTCAAAGCAATCGAGTAAAGGCAAACAAAGTTTATCTTTAGAATCAGAGAGAAAGAGACACTAGAAAAGGATAGGTGCTCAAAGTTTGTGTTACCACTACATTGCCCTCAGACACTCAGAATGCGTATGTCCTATGCAAATAAGCTTCCAAAAGTAACCACCCCCAGCCCGCCCCCGCTCATTCATTTGCATGTTAAGAAGGTGAGAACTCGGCATGTTGCGCCATTGTAGCCCCAACACAGCTAATAAAAGCCAGGCCCTTTAAGCTGAGCTTAAATATTTACTCTGGCACAGGGCCATGATCAGGCCCTTCCTTTACGCTGGTCCTGTGGGTGAAGGTGAAGCCGGGCAGATGAGAGGGGGGCAGAGCCTGGCAACTCAAACATTTCCTCATCAGAGACCAGTTCAAAAACACCATGCTGCTGACTCCAGACTGGCCTTTGTGAATTTTAGAAAAATTCTTACCGCCTCATAACCTAGCCTGAAGCATCATCCAATTATGTGGTGATGAAATATTCAAGCAGACTAACAAGGAACTCTGGAGGTGAAAGCTAGATAATACAAACCTGAGGAGTTAATACTGTGGAGTGTCCTTTTCATCACGTCTATGGCTTTTTTAGTATAAGAGTTTGTTCACTTGGGTTGGGTATTTGGTAACTTGTGGGTTATTGGTAAGGGTTTGACTATAATTAACTCGGATGATCATCATTCAGGATCCTTCTATACTTTAGTTTTGCCATGACTTCTGTGAAGCAATAGATATGTGTTCTGGAAGTATGCTGATGTAGAGTTTGTTTGTTGTTTTGACTAGTTTTGTGTTATACATACCCTAGAGATACCCTATTTGACTTGTACAACCATTATTCAACCAGCCACTTCTAAAAAACGTGCAACCTCTCATTTTCAGTCCAAAATGTTTTTATAACAGTGGCTACAATGTACTCAGAAATACAGGATGACTCATTCTGTATCTCCAGCAGTGTCTTTGTATTTGTCTTTGTGAAAGAGATACTGTGATTTTTTTTTTTCAGGTAAGCTGTTTTTTTTTCTCACAAATTCTATTCTTGTTAGATCACCAGAACAAGTCATGTGTTCTCAGCTAATATAACAAATAAGACCTCATTGAACGGTCTAAGTACCTCTGAATGTCTCTCGATTGATCGTGTCTGTCTCCTGTCTGCATGCCCCGAGACATGCACAGAATTCTTTCACTGTCCAATCCTAATAATTAGAAATACCGTCTCTTACCAAAATGCAGGATTAGTTATGGGAAGCGTGCTGGAGGTTGCAGGGGTAGGAGGATCTGTACAGGTCCTAAACTGCCCTCCTAAATTTCCAGATGGCACCAGGCAGCCACAGATGTCTAGAGACAGTTGGAACAGCTGTGTGTGTTGCCCCTAGAGCTCCACACAGCTGTCGCCTCCTGCAGGCAGAGTTATTGTACTACGGGGCCGGATGCGGCTTGACGCTACATTCATAAAAACAACGGGAGGCTAAGCTGTTAATTAGCTCTTCATGGTGGAAAGGCGACGTCTAGCGATTAATATAGTTTTGCAACTTTTTTTTTTTTTTACCCAGCCCTGGATTAAACTTAATTTCCTGCTTGATCTCTGAGTCACTTACTGTAAAATGTGGCTCAGCTCATTGCACAAGTAAAATGCATTGGTTTTGACTTGAAATATTAGATTATGCGTATATTCTTGCTCTTATTCATAAAGGCCTTGAAGGACATTGCCACTGCCGTATTATCACCGATCTGGGTATTGATATCTCCATCGCCACAATCTCTTCTATAGAGTTCCCTTGCTCTCTCTTCCTTTCTCACCCAGACCAATTCACCCAATGAATTATGTGGACACATTGATCAGCTGATTGAGAACCATTGTTTGGAAATGCAGGGGCATTACTGGAGGAAGGATTACCCTGTGCTTGTTTTGCGCTGGTGTATGCGAGAGGGTATTATTTAACTGCTTGTCACTACACCCTCCCTCTAACCGCTATTGCTTTTTACTCAAAGACACAAAGAAACATACACAAACGAGCGTACGCATAATCAACACAAGCTAAATGACTGCAGGCATTGATTGCCTCCTTTCTACAATTATGTTCCTATTGTTTACTTTCTAGCTGCTTATTTATTCCAAAGGAATTCAATAAGTATTGCTTTATTTACTGTTAAAGTGCACTGGGGTGGTATAAGCTGCTGGAGAGGATTGTTTTTAAGATCCCCATTTCTCAGTCTTTCACCCTCATTCTTTCTCAATGCACATGTACAGTAATCCATCCAAACCGGTCTAATCTATGCCAGAGAACTGAAGCACAGCCATTTTTACCGAACTTGATAAAAAAAATCACTATATCACATCTGGAACATGACTTGTATTAACTTTGTAAAGTTTAGGAAAGATAAATCACAAACAAGATCACTTTAAGTTCTCAGTTGTATCTCCTAGACAGAGATTAAATGGAGATTGACTTTTCTCCTCAGTCAGTGTGAAAACAATGTCACAAATTGTGCTCAGATTGGCCAAGATAGCAAAGCCTTTCATTTAAGAGCCAGAGATTTCAATGCGATCCCAATTAAAGCCATCAAAGATCTCAATTTCTAATCAAATTCTACCAAATTATCTGAAGTTTTCTATCTACATTAATTCAATTTATTTCATTATAGACCTATGCTCTCACATTGTCAACAGTTCCCTCTTTTGTGTCTGTGTCTATTTCTCCTTTTTAGGAGAAACATCAAAATCAAAGTTGATTCTTGAATAAAACATTACACAGAACTCCATTAACTTCTGAGCTATGAAAGAACAACATCTGAGCAATAAAATGTTCCTCTGGGAAGTAGAAGAATGGTTATTCCAAGAGTACAGAGCAAAGTGATCCTGAAAACATAGAGAGTGAGAGAGGTGCAGGAAGTGGTAGGTATGCATTTAGGTGGTGGGTACGTGCCGTCTCTCCAGCCACAGCACAGCGTCTGGGCATGTCGCCGCTCGCAGTGGCTAATTTGAACCAGTCGCTGAACTTGACATCCAGCACAGCTTCTGTGGTCACGGTTCTGCTACTCCTTCCACTACGGTTGCGAAGTGAGAAACAAGATTAAAAAAAGAGAATTAGAGAAGTGAAGAAGTGAAGAAGGTAAATCAAATGACAAACTCACTCAATGCTGCAGCACAGCGTTAAAATGCTACATGCTTTTTACTTCTTACTTTCTTGAAATATCATATATACATATATATATATAATGATTTTGCCAACTTTTTTGGGACAGATCAGTTCAGTTTTGTAGAGCTAAGTAAACCCACTCAAACACACACACACACACACACACACACACACACACACATACATACACAGCGCGTGAGATATGAGAAAGGGTGCAGCTTCCCGTCTCATCTCTGGTTGGGTTTTTCTGCCCATTAGGCAAATCCCTTTGTCTCTTCTCAGGATGCAGAGCAGTGATCTCATTGGCTATTATTTAACCAGTGACATCATTAGGCCGGTTACAAAGGTGTCAATGCACTTGACTGTATCCATCAGGATGACATACGGATGAATCCAGTTTAGTTTGCTGCCCTTAAGGCACTGGTGTGACCCCATAGCATCATGATATCGATGGATATATAACCTGGCATAAAGTGTGTGGCCAGTGGTTTGTTAAGCTTTTTGGCTTAGATTCTGGTTTAGTCCAGTTTCTGTAATTTTCCTGTCTCTGGTATCAGAATCAGACAGTGTGCATGCGTGTGTCAAGTTTTGTGGGGACTAAATGTTTCCATAAGGAGAGTAAATCCTAAAATCACCTATATTGTGGGGACCACCCACCACATCTGGAGAATGGCTTAATAAACATGCATAATGAAAATGCTAAATGGTTTGTGTTGAGGGTCGAGGTAGGTCTAAAAAAATTAATTAGCTCAGTATTAAAACAGTAGAAGTGAATGGAAAGTCCCCACCATGATACACCATGAAAAGCAGATGTATGTATGTGTGTGAGCGAGTATGAGTGGAAATCACCAGGCCTCGCCACTAAGTGCCGAGAATCATTGGGATAATTACAAAGCAATACACATTCAGACACTCTCTGGCTCACTCACAGTGGGAATTCGTCAGCTCTGGGAGAAATTGATAGCTATTTAGCCACTGGATAGTCATCTGTTTTAATGCATTAATTTTGTATTAAGAGCACTGACAAATTTAATAGTAGAAATAGGGGTTGGATCAAAAGGAGGTCTTGTATGGGTATGTGTGTGTGTGGCTGTACACACACCACATGCACATTTGTGTATGGCTTTAGGCCAGAAAAGCAATACTCTACACAAATGCATACGTGCATGCTTGGCCAGTGTATGTATGCAGTCCAGTTGCACATATATAACGCATAACAAACCACAGTACTCTAACGAAAAACAGTTGGTAGTGACAGTTTTGCGACATGGTAGTAGTTTAGCGTCAGATAAATAGCATGCATTCAAATTCAAACTGTAAAAGAGCTGACTATTCGTAACTGACTGATGAAAATGTTCACTTTTGTGTGCATTTATATTTTAAAAAGCATAAAAAAAATGTGTTGACTAAAATTAGAAGTAATTTTCATTTGATAGTAGGTTTGACTAAAATTTATAAACGTGACATGATGAAATATTGACTAAATAGATTTTTTTTCATCATAAAACAAATATATGTGTAAAAATTAACACCTACTGTAGAAGACAGTTTGCACTAATACCTTGTGTAGCAGCTCTTGCAGTAATATTGAGAATCCAACACAGATATGAATAGCTTGCATTTGTGACCATGTACTTGTGTAGAGCACGTTGTGGAACTTTGAGCTGCTTTACCACAGTTCCACTGTGGGCCTGGGCATTTGTGGAGGTATGCTGAGTGCCTGCCCTGTATTCGGCTCTCTAGCAGTTAGAGCAGCGATGGGTGTGAAAGGTGTGTGTTTTTCAGCCCACATAAGTGGATGCTTTTGTAGATCTATGCACAGGAGCAGGTAGGTGTTGAAAGTGATAGCTCTGCGTGATGGGAGCAAAGCAGGCAGAGACGCAGCGCTGAGTTACGACGGGGTGGGTCACCCTTGCTTTTCCTCACCTACACGAGTACAGGGGACTGATTCATCCTCCACTTGGGTCGTTATGTGCATATGTGTGTGAGAGAGAGTAATCAGAACTCCTGTCCAGTAAAGATGAGCCGCACTTGCTGCACACACGTGCACTCTCTCTGTCTCTGTCTCTCTCTCTCTCTCTCTCTCTCTCTCACATACACACACATACACACTTACTCCCTCTAGCCCACTCAGGTTTCGCTCCACTGCACTTCCCCACAGCTCGTGTACTCTTCTGTAAGTCTGCCATTAACTTCTAACCAATTAAATGAATTTTGAGTAGTAATGTAAGCCATGCTGACTCTGTGGCCTTCTCTGGCTCCAGGGGCCTGTTCTGGGGCCCCTGCGGAAGGGAGACTTCTCAACAGCACCCTGACTGGCCCCTCCCTGCTCAGTGAACATGACTTTTTCATTAAGCTGCTGAATTCCTGCACTTCAGTTGGAGGTGATTTATCAGCATGGAGCTTCATCTCAGGATCATAGGAAACAGACACGCCGCACACAAACACTCTCTCATGCGTTATTGTATTTCACATTCAGACCCAGGGGTGTGTGTGTGTGTTGGGTGGGAGATTAGGTGTAGAGAGCATCTCAGGGGTCCCTCGTGTCAATGTTTGAGATGGAATCATGTGGAAATATCTGTGTGTTCGTAAGAAAGAGACGTAGGTCCTTGGATGGGTCTGTTTGGCCCTCTGGTGTCAGTCCTGGAGAGCAATATATGCATCTCTGCTACATGGAAATTATGAATAATATCTCTTATGGTGTGTTGTAGAGCCTTGAACCTTCTTATATCCCTTAGATAAAGTATCATTGCAATGTCATATAGGCAAAACCATGTTATTCTTTGAAGCACCATGGTGCTTTGGAGTAAATATAGTAATTGTACCAAAATTGTAACGGTGTAGCGTATGCATCAGTTGTGTGGTGAACTGGCTTCAGATTTGGGTAAAAAAGTGATATATTGCTGTTCTCTGGGCTGAGCCAGCGAAGGTTCACCTGTGTAAATCCTGCCCTTTTTATGGGCGCTGTAAAAATCCACACAGTAAAAAAAAGATCTTTGAAGTTTAGTTCAGGTGTCTTCTTTTTCGCTGCACTTATTTCCACAAAGATGGCTGAAGTATAGACATACATTTCAATTCATATATTCTCATCCTTTCTTGTGAAGAAAGAAGAAACTGTGCTATTTCAAGGCACGCAATGGATTGATTTGGTGTATGCAAGCAAATCTGTGACAGATCAGTGTACCTGAGCTCTGATATGCTGTATATGTGTTAGGGAGGTTGAGGTGGAGATGCACAGCTCAAGAAAAGCCCAAAACATCCAGCAGCACCTACTAAAATGACATCATACCCCTACTTCAAACAGGAAAGGGAGAGAAAGGAGAGCAAGAGAGAGCGTGAGGAGAAAGACAGAGCCTTTTACGATCACCTAATAACTCCATTACATGGAGCTGAGGGGCACGCACAAAAAGCAAGAACCTATTCCTGGAAGTCAGTGGCCCTAATGCACATCTTAGGTATACCAGGGTGACATATGATACCAACACCACAATTGCCTTAAAAAAAAAATCCCTTATAGCAATGTTACCCGAAAATTTATTATTACTAGAGAAGGAGAACATTTCAGGGAACATAATATTTTTTTCCTCTCTCACTGTTGTCAACACCTGATGTGGCCTTAATTGGGTTAAAAATCTAATGTTACTCTGGCTTTGTGCATCCGAAGCCGATGGAAACGCATCTCATCTCTGCGCTGCAGGGCAAAGCCAACTCAGCCGTGTCTTAATGAATCAATTTGTTTTCCCCGACCTTTGTCAGGGTTTGGGGGTGGTCTGCACAGGAGATTAAGAGTTTCTCCAGAAGAGAGAAAATACATGTTTCGCCAGGCAAAAAAACAGAGAGAGATTTTTTTTCAGATTTGCATCATCTCCTTCATGGTGCACTTTAGTTGCTTTTTCATGACTTATGTAACAAAAGAAAGGTAAACAACAAGTTCCAGGTAAAAAGTCCTAGGAAAGATGCAGCTATTTAATTACATCATCATAGTTGGTATTTTTAAACTGTTTGTGAAATTACAGTACAGGAAATTATGAGCAGTAGCGATTGGAAATGTTACAAACTTTTTTTTGTTGTTGATGTTGTTGTTGTTTTTAACTCACAATGCCCCTTCAAGCACAACAGCTCAAATGCTAGCTGCTGGCCATGGCTCCAACCGTCTTATGTGTTTTGAGAATTAAAGTAACCAATGACCTTCATGCAACTTTGTCATATAGTTAAAAAAATGCACCATGCCATTCTTGAACACAGAAAGGTTATTTGTTTCCCTTGTTTTACATTGAATGTAAACAGTAGGTGTGCGCAGGGTGCGATTTGTGAAAAAAACAGAGGGGGGATGTTTTGAAACATTTTAATTTGTGCGCTAATTAGCATATTTATGACGTAAGTGCGTCATGTTATATTGCCTCCCTATGCTCACATACTGCATTTAATTCAGCCATTTAATTTAATTCTCAATAAAACTGTTTGGCTTCAACCGTTTCGAAAGTGTTGATAGGCTATTACTCGTGAGGTGTAACCAATCAGATACCGCAGTGGGCGGGACATTGAGCAAGCCTGCAGAGTGGTGAATACAGAGAGGCTGCGGGCAGAGCCAGCCAAAGTAGCGCATTTTAAAATAAAATTGACTTTAATCAAACCCCTGATCCGTGATTAGTGGAAAGACGGATCACAAAACTTGTGTAGTAGCGCTGATCACTTTGAGGGGGGGATAAATTTATCCCCACCGGGGATAAAAAATAATAAAGCAGAGGCAGGGATACATTGACCAGAAAGGGGGAAATCCCACGCATCCCCCCCGACAAATTGCTCCCTGGGTGTGCGTATTGTCGCACTATAAATCTGTCACTCTACATACACAAACATAATTAATCAAAGAGTTGATGGCCATGAGGAATAAATAACAGAGAAATTGTCATCGTTTAAGACCGGAAGTATGCACAAAAGTTGCTTTCGTAAAGCTTATAAAACAATCATGACTTGAAAGAAGACATGAATCAAGGTTAGTCAAGGTGTATTAGTAAGTGCTTTGATTATACATGCACAGATGTTAACTAGGGACTAGCAGTCAGATCTATAGATCTTCAATTCCCATATTCTGTAGGTGTGGTGTGCTCAATGAACAGAGACTCAACTCTGGATTGTGGTGTTACAGTTGGGTGTGCAGAGTGGTTGGCTTCAATGGCTTGTTTTGAGTTTGTGGATCGTAGCACATATCTTTGGTCCCCCGAGGATCCCTATAGCCTCTTCTGGATATGGTCAGAGCTTTCCACCGCCGTCCCATCTCTCTCACTTTGCCTCGCTCTCAAAGAAGCAGGATTTGACTCACTGTTGATCAATATTTAACATCCCATGCGTGAAACAGGCAGATGTTTGGAGTTTCCTTTTCAGAGACGAAAGACTTCTCTTGAGTGAAAGGGATCAATGCACTTTGCTCCATGTGTCCCTGCTCATGCTCTTCCTGTAGATGCTGACATGCTCCTCTCGTCTACTCACCAGCCCCAGGGACACCAACGTCCCTCCATATCTTGTTAGCACACAGAGACACATGCTTACGCTAAGGTCCAGAGACCAATGTACTGTTGATGAATGACGTTGACTTTATGTTAGACAACAGAATCCTCATTGGTAATTGATTTATTCATTTGTAAATGGTATTAGGTATCCCATTCATTAAAAACCCAATGCTTACTCTCTTATTCATTCTCTTTTTACAGCATTTGCAGCAGCACGAGAATGCTGTAGAGGGCGAGTCGTGCTATTACCACTGTGTCCTGTGTAACTACTCCACCAAGGCCAAGTTAAACCTCATCCAACACGTCCGTTCCATGAAGCACCAGCGCAGCGAAAGCCTGCGGAAGCTGCAGCGCCTGCAGAAGGGCTTGCCAGAGGAAGAGGAGGATTTGAGCGCTATCTTCACCATTCGCAAATGTCCTTCTGCCGACACAGGTAAGAAGTAAAAGAAAACTAATTTATATGCTCATCTGAACTTCATGGCATTCTCCTCTATTGAAACTGAGAGTGGAGAATTCCCACCCCATTCATAATTCAGACTTGATAATTGATAGACATTGTATTGTAAATAGACTACAATGTTCATTGTAGTGCAGTTTCAGATCTGGTTACCAATAGAGCAGTTTCTTATAATCACCTGGTTCTTCAGACCTGGTCATGCAGCATCAGGGGCAGAGGAGTTAGTGAGATGTTTCTAAGTGAAAGAGCACAGCACATCTTCAGTCACTCGACCGTGTCTATGACATCAATGCCATGGCTCCATGCTCCACTGATGACTGATAAGGCAAGAGGATATCCTAAGGACTTTGGTGATCTGGCACAGCACGTTTATTAATACGAGTACAGTCCCCGTGCTGTTCTGCCATTAAACAAACAATCATAGATTCCATTAGGCTCTGAACAGCGAGGGGAGGAGGGCACCAAAAGCAAAAGGCGGGGGCCGAGGCCTCAGTCAGGCCATACGTTAGTTTGCCATTAAGACAACAGAGCTGCAGTCAATTAACACACTGTTTCAACATGGATTTGGTTTTCTAATCATTTTGACTCTTGTGCCCTGACAAAAGACTTCCATTGTGCGTTGCTCCCCTCCCTCCCGTGAGCCAGGCGGCCCGACCGGCTCTTAGTGTTGGGGGGAGAGAGAGAGAGAGCAAAAGATGGTGGGGGGAGTTAGCCTCTAAAGACGCTTTGTTCCAAGGAGGCAGGGATAATGAAGCCAGCGGCCGGGAAATTGCGCAAAAGCCAGTCACAGATCTGAGGAGAATCATTAGAGAACATATTTAGCCGAGCAATTAAGGACAATTAAGCTTTCTGCTCGCTGCACTCCAAATATGTTAATGACTATAGTACAGCGGACAAGTGAACATGCAAAGGCAATAGGAAGGCCCACTTAGGTTAAAAGGGTGGGGGTGCAAGAGATTTAGAGTGTGTTTCTGGGTAGGTGGAGGTAAAGAGTTCACAAACAAGTCTGGTTTTCTCTCTGTCTAGCTCATGCTCTCTCTCTTTTTTGGTTGATGTAGCATTTATTTATATATTTTCTTGGATAACCTTTGATGTGCGTTAATGGATTCCCTTGTTTGTGAGGCTGGTTGGAGGTTAGGTAATGACTCTTGCAGTAAGGATGTGTGGGCAGACACACGCACACACGTACACATTTGCAACCCTCTGCCATCTTTTTTCTAGTTGCAGCAATCCAGTCGTACCCCCTTGACGTCAAATAAGCCGACATCTCACAAACAACACATTATGTCTGCCGGGCGGCACAACTTTTCCAAACTCTTCCAGAATTAGTCAGATGAGATGTTCTTTGTAGTGAGAAATGGCTGCATTCTTTGATGATGGCTGATTGTGTGGCCATTCAAGCTTTTTGATGTATTTAATTACTAGCTTTTTCTAGACTAGATATTATTGAATTCCTGTACCTTCAGGAGTGAATATGTAGGTGTTTTAGGCTGAGGTCTAGCCCAGTGCTGACTGGGAAATACTGATGAAGGACAAGGTGAGTTTAAATCGACCAGCAGCTCAAAAGGGAACCAGTCTCCCTCTTTTTATCAGCTATTGTTTCCTACGCAGACAGAATGAGCGAGAGAGAGAGAGAGAGGGGTCCCTGCATCCCTGTCGTTTGATAGCTGATACCTGCTAAGTGACGTCAGGATTGGGCCTGAGAGTGCTCTGTTAGGGAGGCTGGGTATTCAGAGAGGAACCGCTGTCCTAATAGCCTTTGACACTCTGTTTACCAAATGGAGCAGGCTGCAGTCGGAGCGTTGAACAGCTGATTGATTGCCCTACGGATGCAAGATCAAACTCAAGCTCCTGTCGACCAAGCTGTGGCACGCTGCTCAGCTTGAAAACAAGTCCCATCCCTTTAAATAACGGGGCCAAAGTTTACAGACTCTTTCCAACTCTTGTATGTATAAATAAGTATATATATTTTAAAGTCAGTTAAATTAAATGAGGTGTGTAATAAAGAATGTCGACCTTCTTCGCCTTCTCCTACTCCCTGCTTCGGCATCTTGTTCGAATTATGCTGATAATGAACATACTTCTTCATCAGTGAGTAAGAAATATTGCTAATTCCTCACCGCTGTCCACAGCACTTATGAACCCACCCTCCCCCAGACTACCTCTACACTTCTTAATGTCCTTGCCCCCCTTATCCAACTGAAACCATTCCTTGATGGTGTAATATTTAATTTCCTCCCCACTAGCTCTTCTGAGGCACTGGTCTCTTTCTTGTGGTTGAGGCACAGTTGCTAAAGTGGTAGAAACCTTCCCTGCTTGTTAAAACAAAGCTGGCCCTAGATTTCTGGGTCAACTAAGCAGCAATTCCCTTGGCTGCTGTCGTGCGGTGTGCAGCTCTGTTGGTGTTGGTGCTGGGCTTCTTCCCCAAGCAGAGCTCGACTTTCCTACTCCCCATTTTCTCTTCCCGGAGTTTTGCATAATCCCGAGCTCCTAAGTATTAAACTTCAGCATGCAAGTCATCCTGTGCTATGGGCATAAATTGTTCCTTAAATCATGTAGACTAAAACTTTTAAGTAAAGTAGTAAAGCCAGATTTACTAATTAGGTAGCTTTAGAGCACAATTCCATAAAAGCACAGATGGGAAGGGAAAATTCTGTGTGTGATTTACTAACAATATGCACATTAAAGAACACAGATGCAGTCAGATCGTTGCCATAATGACCAGCACAATCTACCAAGAGCAGTGAAAAATTAGCACCTGCTTTAAGACATTCTTTTTTGGGGTGTTAAATAATGGCACAAATACCAGTGATTTGACGAGCGCAAACGTTATTGAAACGTTTTGCGTGATTCATTTTAATTATCTCCTCCCATAAATTTTGTGCCTGAAAGGGAAACTCTTACAAATACATATTTAATAAGGTCAGGTGCAAAAATAACTGTGTACACACCTTTTCAGTGCTAATTCTTCACTGTGTGTCTTTAGTAAATCTTGACAGTTCTATTTTAATGGCAAAAGATGGTTTGCTCTGGTGCAAGCTGTTAGTAAGTCTGGCCCCTAGATTTCAATTGATCTAATGTTCAATGTGTTCAGAATGTAGTATGCAGATGCATTCACATGAGCTAGGAGGTACGACTGCAACCTAAAACTCAAAACTCTTTGCCAGACAATTAGTTTGGAAGTTTATGAATTAAGAGTTTCCAGTAATGTGCCGATACAGCACTTAATAGATCCCAAATTAAGGCTGCACAGCTACCCCTGAGGGCGGTATTTTGCGTCTCTCTCTGTAGAACTGTCACATTCCATTTTCTGGTCATTTGTTAACAATATCAATGAGGATCATTTTTAAAAAAGATCCATACCACTAATTCAGAGAAAGTGTGCCATAGCAGATGCTGTTGATGAAAACAATTGATTGTGGAAATATTGATTAGCATTGTTTTGAGTTCTGATCCATATGGTGTTATGATATTGTTTTCTCTCAGAACTAACCAAGTTCAGGTTTGATTAAACTAACCAATTACCCATGTATACATGCCAGCTAAGCATTATTACACCCATAACGAACACAATACAAGATATTCAGATATGACATATACACTACAAATCTGTGTGGTGGTGGTGTCTGGGCACAAGTGCAGGTGGTGTAGTCTGGGTTTCTACGACATATATATATTTTTTGCCCTCTGATTCGCCCACAGAGTGCCAAGGCGGCAGAGGTTCCCATCCAATTAGAGCAGTGCGTGGATAAAAGGCAGGCATTGTTTTAATTCCTGCCCCAGCGTTAAAAATGTGCAGCTCAAGCATGCCAATCTCTCACTGGATGTCCATTTGTCATTCTTAACCCTTTTGCTAGCCACAACAAAAAGTAGCTCTCTGCAATTAGGGTTTCCCAAATTCATAAAGCTCAGGCACCCAAGACAACACACATGCTCATATGGACACAGTCAGCTTCCTGGGTGTGTGTGTGTGTGTGTGTCTGAGCTTGATGTGTGGGAAGAGACACTACAGCAGCAGATGACAGGTTTTATGAGTGATGTTCACCAGGGCATATAGCTGGATGACACATTGGGGTCTCTCATTTCAGAAGACTTAATGGACTGAAGTTTTTTTGAATATTGCAGACTGACAGATACAGGGAAGAGAGAGAGTAAGAAAAGTGGTAAATGGAATTGAAAGATGGTTAGTTGGCTTTTTGATGGCGCTGCTTATAGCCAGTCTGGAAGATTTGTGTATGTTTGTAGGAGAGAGGAGAGAAAGCTGTTTTGGAGTGTGTACACATTGCACTGGCACTGTGGATTAGCTGCTGATGTAAATCTTTGTCAGTTGCAGATGGCAGTGCCGTGATCGTTGAGCTATGACATGCTGCAAGAAATCCCTGTCTGTAGACACGGGATCAGCGGCCTGCTTGGCTTCTCGTGCCAACTGCAGCCCTCCCCTCTCAGTGCCCAAGTGGGAGAGGGAAGTGCACTGGAGAATCTAAACTAGACCGATCCGAGGGTTAATGACATGACTTTTTGTTGTTATTATAGTTTTATATAAAGAATGGAATTCATACTTACACTGACTTGAACACACCTCTTCTCTGATGAGCGTGTTTTAATTGTAATTTTTTAATTACAATTATTTTACATATTTACAGTGTTTTTTGAAGGCATAAAGTCAAAATGTCAAGGTGATGGAGTTGCCCTGATATCAGAATGAATAAAAAAGCCTTACTGCCTATTATTTATTTATGTATTTTATTATTAAGTTTTTTTATGAATAATTCATATTCAAAAAAAGAAAATATATAATTACATTTATTTAATTTTGTATAATATGTCTATAATAAATAATATATACAATGTATATTTTCTTTTCTTTTTAAATTGTTAACACACGTGAATCTGGCCCCTTAACTAGATTAGCATTTCCACTGCCTAGAACAGGACGTGAGGAAGAGTATCATTTTTTACAAAATAGGGACCCAGTTTCTCCCTATCACAGCAAGAATTGCATCTCTCTCCACCTACTGCAACACACCAGCAGCCTTGTGAATAGTATCAGCTACTATGCAAAAATACATTGATTGCACAGATTGATGCATTATTAAAGCAAACGCTGGATGTTTGCTGGGCTCTTTGCTTTACTTACTAAAGCCCTTGGACGACGGACAGGAAATGTCAAATGAGAGGAGAGTCAAGTGGTGTTAAAAAGACCTTACCTTTATTTCTACTGGACTGGAATGGCACCCTGCACTTAGAGAGGTGTGGATGTGTGTGTGTATGTGTCTGTTTCTTATTGACTGGGGCCACATGTCTGAATGAAGCACATAATGCTTGTGCATTTCGCAGAGGAAGACGCACTGTGAAGGCCGGCTAGGGCTATCCAGGGCATGGCTCATGTCTGGACCAGGGGCCCTATATAGCCCTGCAGACAGCAGCCGGGCCTGGAATGTCCTATTCTTTTTACATGCTTGTTAAAATGCAAAGTAAACCTTCCCAGAAACAGGATATTATAGCCTCTAACCACGACCCCCATGCCCCAACCATGCCATGGTACATCTGAGCAAAGACAGGGCAACTCATGAAACAGACATCATTGAGGCTTCTTTTAATAAAGTCTGGTATTGCTGGGACGCTGCTAGAGATGAGGGGAAGTGATCCGATTGACAAGGGCATGGAGGGCCTCAGGTCGGCTCCTCTCGGACGTCTGTCCCCTAATCCGCAGCTGAAGGGCACAGCCTAGCAGAGGAAATTGTTTTTAGTCCGCTGAGTGTGCCACGAATTTCATAAATGCATTACCTTTCATTTTGAAAAATATTAAAATGAAACTGCCCCTTTTATTAAAAAGCTTCAGCGATGGCTTTATGGATTTTCCACTCAGCGCAACGTTGGGCAGAGCTCATATGTCCGCGCCAAGCTCACACAAGGAAGTCTTTTCTTTGCCGGTTGGTTTATAGACAGCTGCTGTATAAATTCCTTCCCTGGCTCATCCTGCTACTGCAAATTGACCAAGAAGCGGTATTGCTATTCTGGGATTGTCTGTGAATCAAAGTGGATTGCGTGGCGATTTCTTCTGCTGTTTTACTGGCCGAGCCTGGATAGCTCTGACCACTGGCTGCCCTAAGAGGGAGGTGAGAAGACCTTGGGTCAAATTGAGGGCCTTCAAAGAAGTACGTATGTGAGTTTCTGTGTGTACATAGAGCATGCATGTTCAAAACGGAGCCTGTTTCTTTGCTCCATTTCGATCTGGACATGATAAGAGGGTGTAAATTGTACAAGTGCAGCACATTTGAATTGTATACAGGCTCACATGCTCACAGACACCCAATTAACATGCATGTAGGTGTTCATACACCCACAGTGGGATCCTGCGTGTGGGTGAAAGAGGCCTCCTCTATCAGCAAGCCCACTTCAGGGCCCTCCATTTCATGCCGTTGTGAGGTGCACTGCCCGGAGTGAGCACAGAGAGCATTATAATATTAGTTTCTCTCCCCCTATTTCATTACCCTTCACCCGTCATTACGAGACACTCTCCCTGAAAGCTGATCCAAAAGATAGACAGTCCATCAGGAGGCAGTCATCTCATTTGTACTTAACAAACGTGCTAATGAGTTCTATTCCGGGGGCCTGGAGGCTGCGGTGGGGAGTGTGAGCAGGGCGCGAGGGTTTCGGGTGGCAGGCTGAAGGCTCACGCTCGTCCTGTGTCAGTCAGGGCACTGAGACCGCAGAGGACAGGAACTGTCAGTCATGTGTCCAGGCTGACTGCGGCTAAGCAGAAATGTGCGGCTGGAGGAGAAACAGCAGATGACATGGAGAAAGTTTCTAAGTTTCTAAGTCTTTAGAAGTGAAAGAGCAGTATATGATGTTCTTTTTTAAATACAAATTGTTGACCACTTTGAGATCATTAGTATCACCCATGGACTGTAATTTAATCATCCAAAATCTACTTTCAAAATCCTCCAAAATTAAATGGTATATTATATTATATATGACCCTGTACCACAAAACCATAAGTAGCATGGGTATATTTGTAAAGCAATAGCCAACAAAGTAAAGATAATGTTCCATGAAGATATTTTGTAAATTTTCTACTGTAAATATATAAAAACATAATTTTTGATTAGTAATGTGCATTGGTCGATTTTCTCAGTGTATATATATATTTTTTTCAGATTCCAGATTCCAGATCTCAGCCAATTATTGTCCTATCCTATCAAACTATACATCAATGGAAAGCTTATTTATTAATTATTATATATATATATATATATATATATATATATATATATATATATATATATATATTTACATTTACATTTATTCATTTAGCAGACGCTTTTATCCAAAGCGACTTACAGATGAAGACAGTGGAAGCAATCAAAAACAACAAAAAGAGCAAAGATATATAAGTGCTATAACAAGTCTCAGTTAGGTTAACACAGTACACGTAGCATGGGATTTTAAATAATAATATAATAAATAAAAAGAAAACGGATAGAATAAAAAATAAAAATAAAAAAGAATAGAGCAAGCTAGTTAGAGGTCTTTGCAAATACACACACACATACATATACAATTGCATAATGAATGAAAAGAAAATAGAATATAAAAATATTAGAAAGGTAGTTAGATTTTTTATATATTTTTTTATACATATATATATATAAAATCTGATAAATTATTCAAGTATTCTGAAGTGATCTTTTGTATGTCAGATGTTAAGAAATGACTGGCTGTACATTCATATAGATTTTTCTTTTAGTTATGGATGTCAGTTACTCTTGTGACTGAAGCCAATGGGTTTCTAGCTGCTCTCAGATTTGGCATTTGATGCCACGCTGCTACTTCAGTGAGACGGGTGATTTTTTTTTCCCTCAGTTAGAGTTTCGTCAGTTTGGTGTGACCACAGGCTATAAAAAACACAGAGGGATTGAGAGATGGAGTTTTCCCATCATCGGTCAGAGACGGTGAAAGTTTTAAATTTTTGTCTTTTTTTTTAATAAGCAGATTTTTCCCCTCTAGATAGGAAGCAAAGATCAAAAGCTATGATCTTTGGCTGTGGATGAGCTGCCTGTGTCTTCAACATACACAGCTCTGACAGCAGAATGCCCTCTCTCTCTCTCTCTCTCCAGCTGCGGCTTCTCAGGGCAACTGGCACATGAAACAATCCATCACTGATGGGAAGATGCACGTTTCATCGCAGACATGCTGTCTGTTGTTTTGCGGCTAGAGCGCCGAAGATCGGGCTCTCACACACACATAGATACTGAAGAGAGTCATCTTGTCCCTCTGACCTGTCAATTAGAGGCAGCCAAGCAGATGGCACTGATGAGAGAAGCAGGAATAATTCAATATTCCACCCAGCTAACCTTTACCTGTGGAGTCGCTCGGCAGCCATTGATTCAGCCCTTGCTTGATTATTCACACACAGCCCAGAGGAGAAAAGGAACGAGCGGCAGAAGTGGGGATGGTGGGAAGTAAGGGAAGGCAAGACGGGTGATCAATGTGACATTAGTGTATTCTGACAGGGGTCTTTGAGGGGAGTGAAGGCAGGATTCCTACACGAAGATGCCATCATGTTCACTCCTTGTATGTGCACTGCAAAACTTCACAGGCAAGAAACAGCAATTCTCACACTGTATGCCATCACAGGGCTTATCGATTAGCCGCATTGTAACATGTGGTTAGCGTTGTTGATGAAGTCTCCTGATTAGTCTGTATACTGCTGTAGAGGCCTTCTGGGGCAATACTATGCCCCTTCAAGGCCTTGTTTGTCCGAAATGGATTCGACCAGATTCCTGACAGAGCGCGAGGTCTGTTTGACCAGATGTGAGGGCTCCTTTGCCCAGCAATGGTCGGAGACAAGCTGCTATTTGTTTTTGACAAACTGGGACATTCCTGAAGTTTGACTGGCAAGATTTATGACGTCTCAAGCTTCCACACTATCTCTTTGTCTGCTTGGACTCTGTCATTTCTGTTTTATTAGCTGCTAGCAGACACATTCTCACTGCAGCCCGTTCAGATGGGTCTGAGCCCACTGATTGATGATCTTTAGACAAAGACGTTCAGTGCGAAGTGAATGTTGTGTATTTATTCTAGCACTTTGTGTCTTGTCGGACTGCGACTGGATAAAATAGGAAAAATTCAGGATAGCTGCCATGGCACATCAAAGGCAGAAATCTCGTGAAAAGAATCAAAGCCATTTTTGACAAGTCTTGGTGTCAATTTATGGCCATTTGGCAATGATTGCACCTTTATTTTAGCCATATTTTACCAGCCCTACATAAAGACAGGGGAACAATAGCCCTACTGAGCCTGAATTTCCCTCGTTCTTTGTTTTACACATTGCCTGTTAAACGCTTACTGCATATGCAATCATTGTCTGTTGATTTCCAATCCTTGCTGCAGTTTACAAGCTTTTCTGCCCTTTTTATTTCATTGGGATTCTTGGCATGGTCATTCGCAGAGGTCTTGGAGTGCATTTTCTTTTTTTCTTTTTTTTTTGGTTAGAAATGAGTTTTAAAGAGACAGAGAATGGAAGGGAAGAAGGAAAATATGTCGGAAGGTTCCTGCTCAATCCACCCTGACCAATTGAAAGCATTAAAGATGAATAATCCACAGTTCAGAAAGCGAGCAAAGGTCAATTTTCATGCTAACTGCTCACTCACCGTACAGGAGTGCTCTGAGTATCGAGTCAATTCAGCTGTGCCGTACAGTCAAGAGAGAAAGACACGCAATTCCGGCCCCACTTTAGAGCTGTGTGGCACTGCATTAGAGCGAGTGCCGCTATTAAAAGCTGCCCTCTCTTTTCTCCTCTCATTCTCTATGGTCAATGACTCTACGCACCTGTTTTGAAGACTTCCTTAGAGTTCCTGTCATTCTGAAGGACTAACAATCAGCTCATACGGCCTTAAAAACTTTGCAGCCCTTTAGAAATTGAGATTTTTATCACTAGATATTAAGTTTTATAATGTTCATATGTTTCGTAACTCTCTTGCAAGCAGTTGGCATGCCAGAAACATTCTTGAGGGCCTTGTTTTCTCTCACTTTCTCCATATTTGCCCTCCATCTTTACTGTTGCCCATATGTAGGGGGTAGAGATGGAGCCCAGTGTAGGACTTAAATCAGAATAAAGGGATTTAATCTATGTGTCTCTGGTTCCTGCTTATCTGAATATTCAAACAGGCACTAATAGTGTCTCAGAAGGGTGGTTGAGCAGACAGGGACGGAAATTAGCATGAACTTACCAGAAACACTCCGCTCTGTGTCCTTAATGAGCCAATGCTGTGGAGCAGCCATAGAGATGGCAAGCCAACCCGTGCCTATTAAAGAAAACATACTGTACACACACATGCTCACTTCACATATATTAGTCCCTCAATTTCAAATCCATTCCCATGGTGTCACTCATTTAAACCAGCACAAACCAGACACATCAGCGAATGATGAATGATACAGCAAACCTCTGTTTGTCGCTGAGCACAGCCTAGAGACTCGAATGATTATTAGCAGAGTGTGCTATATTAATAGTACATAGCATTTCTTAGGCCACAGTCAGGAGACAATTTTTAAAATGTGTCTTTTGCGTGTATTTGCCGAATATCACACACAATAAGGTGGAGCTGGAGATGCTCATGGAGAGAGAGGGAGGGAGGGCTCATGGTTGGGATGGAGCCGTGGCATAGGTGTCCGAAACAAGCGTGCAGGTTGCTGACAATCACGCCATGCTTGGCGCTAATCTGCTCCTGGTTTAGTTTCCGAGGTGCCTGTGTCAGTGGCAGGGAGGAATTAGGCAAAAATAGACCCTTTTTTGTAATGTAAAATGGGTGAAAAAATCTAATTGGGAAGGGAGGAAAGAGCGATGTCTCCTTTGTTTAAGGGTCTTCCGCAGTCACTTCGCAGGCGCTATTGTGCGCAAGCTCACAATAGCATTCATTTGTGCTCCTGGCCTGGGCTCTTCCTTTCTCAGCTTCATGTGCAGTCAGCTCCTGTCCGTTCCACTCTGTCTCCATGCTTCACCTCCACGCCCCAACAAAAAAGTTGGCTGAGAAACAGAAGTCCCCTTGTCAAAATCTGATATATGCACCCTTTTTTATATTCGGACCCATTAAAAAAAGGCAAATTCTTTTAGGCTTTGTCTGTTCACCATTTCCCACCTTCGGGAAAGTTTTTTTTTTTTTTGAGAAATCCATTTTTCGGATGAAGCCAGAGTCTCTCCCCAAATGTTATCTGATTTCAGCCGTTCTGGATTTTAATGAGAAATGATTGAGTTTTGATTGCTCAAAGAGTTAAGTGCCGCTCTCACCATCAATACCGAGCAAGTTCCTGGCCACAAGAGATTTCGCAAGAGAAGTCTAAAACTGCTCGACTCCCATCCAGACAACGTGAGGGGGAAGGACTATGACTAGTAATAACTGATGAGCAGATAATTAAAAGCACTCAACTGCTGATTTTATAATTCTTTAAGATAAAAAAAGTCAACCCAAACACTTTCAAGTGGATCCGTCTGACAGAGAAAACCCTCAGAAGGCATTGTATACCTTGTTTGTCCTAATGGCCGAGCTCCAAGTCATTTCGAGTCCTAACTGTATCTGACTGATCAGCCGAATGATAGTATGACATTGTACTTGATCATAAACAGACTCGGATCTGCGAGTGATTCCTCTCAAGTGTGACAGCTGCTCCAGTCGTCTTTTATCTGAAGATAGGAGCCATCTTTAAATTAGCTCTTGAACATCACTACAAAAGAAGTGTTCTTAAAGCATATGAGATCCTCTTACAGATGTTACATGTAAATGTGGTGTGACTTAGCACCCTGCTTTTTACTCTGAGTAAGCAGGAATCAAACAAATGTGACACTTAAGATATGAAGCTATTGAAATAATATGAAAATTGTCGCAGTGAGTGAAAGCAGAATAAGATTCTGGGTTAGTCCGCATGTTCTGGGCAGCATTGAATGACAGACGGATGTCCAAAGAATGACATCCCCCATCTCTCTCGCAGATTTGCCCCCTGCCCTCTTCTTTGTACTAATTGAATAATGACTAACCTCGTCATATTTAGTGCACTATTAATGGCCCCATGCCTTGTGCAGGTGTAATCATGCATGATAAAAAATGGGCCAAAGTTATTCAGCTACATGTAGTCTTGTGCACATTAAAGTGTCCTTTTTTGTCGAAAAGGTCATTCATAACTTGGTTGCGCCGTTGATGTACAGTGAGAGATATTGATTGATTAATGCATAAGTGCTCGGAATCCATTTGGCTCAGTGAAAGGGAATAGAGGGAGGACCTCTCTCTCTCACTCTCTCGCTCTCTTTCTCTGTCTCTCTCTTTATATTTTCACCTCTCCCCCCATTGTTCGAAGGGCATCATTTTTCGCTGGCTGGGTTTAAGGGACAAAAGGCCTGTTTCTGCCAAGTAATGCATTCAAAGGAGCATTGATTCTCATCAGTGTCAGTTGAATTACTCTCAAAGCCTTGACAAGGATTGCTCTTATTTTAACCTCCTGTTTTTTCTGCCTGAAGAGAATTTCCTGCCCCAAGCTCCCCCTCTATGTCCAAAGGAAGGGGCCTTTTCCACCCATAGGTGTCCACCTTACATAAATCCGTAAGGTGGCAATAGATCCGAGTTCAAAACGCAGGTCCTGTGATTGACTTGTGTATGCACCCGCATGCACTCAGAGCTTCCTGGACCTGTGGGTTAGTTTATAGGTTATGGGTTAGTCACTCATCGGCTGTTACTATAGGCTCGTGGGGCGTTAAACCATGCCACTACTGTGCGTCCATTGTCTGTCTGCAGATTAATTCCACAAAGACATGGATATGCTCCCCAACAAATGCTGTGAGGCTGCCCCAGTCTGGCTAGGAGGGCTTTTTAGGGTAGGGTCAAGGGGTCAGTACCTTTGCGCAACATGACAAGGCAGGAAGGAGCTTCATCAGCCTGCTCCTCAGCGGGGAGCTCTGTGAACCAAACTCATGAAAAGCAGCCCGCCTGCCTAAGAAGCTGAGAGAGACCCCAGGCCTGTGAACCCACTCAGCCCTGCTTCTTTCATCTCCTTTGGGGAAACCTCCATTACAAGGCCTCTCCCTCTGGACTGATTACTGCCACTGATAATGCCCGTATACAAACACACACACATATTTTGTAATATCCTGCTGGAGTTTGCCCAAAGTGAGTAGCAAAAACATATCATTTGAAGGCAATAGCTGCAGAATATATGCAATTAAAAGGAAGAAATGCAAGCTGTGTTTGATAACGTCGTTTCAGATTCGTTTTCATCAAATGTAATCTTTTAGGGAAAGATAGCTGCATTACGGCACAACTTGTATGTGACGCAGCAAATAGCGTAATCACCCTACTGTTGAAAGGTAATTCTGTGGAATATATGGAAAGTCACTGTGTGGCCATTTGTGCGTCCGGTTTAACACGATGAGAAACAACATATTAATGACAATGGCCATTCAACAGCGGAGGCAGTGGGCAATATCTGAATTAGCCCTCTTACACTCGTGGCGAAATTGCATTAATGCCGCTCACAGCTGTCATTCTCTGAAAAGCCCATCTTTAAGAACTTTGCTTTGGGGGAATGAAAAACAATCATATAATGCTATAGTAATTTATGCAGGCCAATGTTTTTCAAATGTTGTAGTAATTATGAGAAATACTCTTACTTTCTCCTGCACAGGCGTGGAAAGCGAAATCTCATTTCCGAGGGAAAAGCGGGGAAAAGGAACACCCTGAATAATCATTGTGTTTAATGCTCTAGTCATAATCCCAGGTTTTATGATGGTTTTCTAATGATTTTCTAATGATGTTAAATATTAGTAGAGAGTGCAGCTATAATTTGAACGCAGCGGTCGTTT
The DNA here is from genome assembly GCF_963082965.1 of Carassius carassius. Lineage (NCBI taxonomy): Eukaryota > Metazoa > Chordata > Actinopteri > Cypriniformes > Cyprinidae > Carassius > Carassius carassius. Next base: position 40,171,733 of record NC_081757.1, on the reverse strand, counting down.
TTGCAACGCTCTATCAGCGCACCCGATTGCAACAGCAATGAATATTGCGGTGGGGAATAAGATTTAGGGTCCATTCCTTTTGCCATCTCCCTGTCCTCCATAAATCCTCATCAGGTCCCTTTCCCTTTTCCTCCCACCAAAGCCGCCACATTCACCCACACTTCCCAGGTGGGAATGCAATTAGGTGCCGGGGCCATTTCATTCACTGCCACTGTCTGTCTGCTTGCTCTCTGCAGTCATTCGTACTGAGAAAAAAAAAATGCCCCTCTCAAATGAGTTGCACCAGCCCTGGTGGAGCAAGCACCTCAGTGGTCCCCTGGGAAATAACAGCATAAAAAAGTGTAAGGGAGGAGGTGGGAGAGGTAAAGGGATTGGATGGGGGGAAATGGAATGGACAGAGAAGGGGGGGGTGCTCTGAATGGCTATCAAATGAACGCCGGCAAAAGCGTGGTCCCTGATGACTGGCAACGCACAGCAAAATATGTATTGGAGACAAAGCCTTTGTCTTCTTCCTGAGCCCTTACAATGAATTACACAACCCCCCCACCCCAACACACCACCACCACCACCCAGCTTTTTAATTAAATGGCTGCTGTTCCATCTCTCTATCCGTAGCTCCCCATTACAGAGGCTAGATAAGGGATTGCTATCTGTAGCATGTTAAGAAAGGCTGCTGGGCAGCCAAGCCTCATGAAATTTGTCACAAGATCTCATTTTCCTCATTGCCAGACTTGATGCTTATAATTGATGTGGAGGCAGTAGTAATTTATTGGCCGTCTGCAATTATCATCCCCTACGAGCTGGGGGTTGTGACTGCAATTTAGATGGTGTGGTGGGGTGGAATGGGGAGGCAGCGAGAAACAAAACGGGAGGGGGTGCGTTGCGTGCATCAATGCAGGATCCTTTTGTAATTCTTTCTTTTCAAAGCCATGATCACCTGAGGATGCAAAGTAATATCCTGATGCTTTGAATGAATGAGGCATGAAGTCTTGATCTAAATTGCACCTTATTCTCACAGTAATCAGCCATTTGACAGGTACAGTGACCAAACATGATGTCTTGTGAACTAGTGTAAAATCAGACTGGAGCTTGCCATTTTCTGAAAGATCTTGTGACTTTTTTGTGCAAAATGAATCTCTTCCATCCCTACCTTTTCCTTGTGGTCCATCCTATCGTCTCTTCCCGATTCCTTCCCCTGTTCCCTCATCACTCCTGGGAGTGTTTCTAATGCAGTCATTTGAATACTGAAGAGGATCAGGGACTTGCACTCTATCAGTGCAAAATGCAATCAAGCATTTATTATTATATTTTAATAAGTTCTTGAATTTATTTTCCCTATTACCTTTTACTGGCAGATCTAATTGGGAAGAGAAAAGAAACAACAATGAAGGGCAAGTCGACACTGTACACCATGTAGGAAATGTGTCCATTCAGTGCAAAATAGCAAGAAATCAATCTTTTTTGTTTGTTTATTTAATGTTCACTGGCACTGTTTTGATTTCCATCTGTGTCTCAAGTTCATTAATTTCCCTTTTCTGGTCATAACATTAAACAATCAATAAATAAATCCTCCAACTGCCAGTATGAGCTGAGCAGCTGCTGCTTTAAAAACAGGCAGTCATTAACACAGAAATATCATTAGTGATTTTAGACTGAAATGAGTGTTTAGGGCACGTGAACTGTCTGGAAAAGGGTTTGTGTGTTCATTAGTAGTGCCCGCTGTGCGTGGGTTGGAATGTAGTGTTGATCTTTTTCCACATCCTTATTTACTCCCGTCACTCTGAACATTAAGGGCGACTCTCTGAAAATCACCTCTATTTTGATGCTCATTTTACCGACTCAATCCAGACATGCGTGTGCATATTTAACAGTTTTCAAAACCCCCGAGACTCACAGTTTTGCGTGAACACGGAAAGATGCATTTTTGATGCACCCGTTTTATTGTCACTCCGCCGTCAGACAATACCACAAGAGTACAGTTAGCTTCCTGCCTGTAGTCTATGCTACACTTTGATGTGCATCTCGTATGTGGGATATTGCAGAGAGGTTGATCAGAATCAGCGGTTAGCACAGTTTCTGCCTCCAAATGGCCTCCAATGGCAGTGGATGATGGGACTGTCACCACCCCTCCGCACAGAGTGTGCTCCGTGCTTCACGGGAACTGAGGCGGTATGTTTTGTACAACCTGTACGCCTGTTGTGTTGCGGCCAAATTAGACTTTCAAATCACCCAAAGCCAGTGGGAGACTGAGAATTTCATCTTTTCGCCACCGTTTTTTCACATCCTTTACTAATCATACCTGTTTACTCTTTAGGGAGTCCTTTCTATATTTTTCTTAAATGTGCTGTCTGAGTGTAGAGCGTCTGTAATGAAGCCAGCAGGCAGCACGCTCAGGACTCAATGAATGGGGAAGGTGCATCACACAGGACTGCAGGATTGGAGGCGCTCAGGAATTATGGGTAGGGATTGGAAGGGGTGGGGGGGTCTAGACTTTGAGGGGGTTGGGGGGTCTAGCCCTTCATGCTATTATCTATATGGTATAGAAAAGCATGCTTCAGGCAATCAGCATGAAATTGTTAATTGCTCAGCCCACTTACGTGTTGCCCAGGGGTGGAGTCTGGGGGAGCTGCCTGAAGGACACGGATCGTGCGAGTGACTGGGTGCCCCTCCAAAGTGCCTGTGTGCATATGCTTTCGTAGGCAAACTAGTCTGAATCCAGCCTTTCCCTTTGCATCACTCGTTCTTCTGACCTTGATCTTCCTCTCGCAGTCACTTCTCCTGCTAATGTGCACATCTGAGCCGCCTCGGCTTCGTCAGTGCCCTTGTCTAATGTCAAAATGTCACTGGAAGCCTGGCTGCATGTGAGTGCAACTAACCTTTGTGCTAGCCCCTTTTCAAGTTTAAAATATGCTTTTCAGGAATGTTGTTTGTAGTCTCTGATATGTGTAGTCTGAGTTAAAGGGAAGGGAGCATATAGGGAAGATGCCTCTGGGACTCTGTGCTCTGGGTCGGGCTGTCATAGCTGTGCGGAGAAATGTGCCAGTTGAGTCATTTAGAAGTGAATGAGCCGCTCGGGCAGATGAACTCCAGCAAAACGAGTCTCACTTTTAATAGGACTCTAGGGGAGTTTGGATTCCCCGTCTTTTCAGGACAACCTCATTTGACGCGCAACATTTGACCAGTGTTCCACATATACTTCAAGTGGCTATGAGAAGAAAATGGAAGAAACTTACAAAACAATTACAAGAAATTAATACAGTGTGTATATAAGTGTGTATTTTTGGAGGGCTATTAAATGAACTTAATGAAATGAAGGACATATTATGGTCATATATTAATGATAGTTTTCACAGCTGAGAATAGTCGCTGATAAAGGGATAAGCACTCTTGGAGTTTCATTAGCCAATCAGCTTTGTCCTGCAATCATTATTTTTGCATTGTTTAGACACATGGTATTTATAGCTCAGGTATTTAAGCTGCACTTCCGAGGTGTCATGCGCCAGCCAAGCAATTGCCATTGCAAAACAGGCAAACTTTTGTCCTGAAAAGGTGCAGCTGATGTAACGCTCTGTGTTCTCGACATCCAAATGATTTGTTATTAGGCAAATGAAGCCCTGCACACCTGCCATTAAATCCCTCCATTTTGTCATGATGCATGTGCGCCTATCATAGGCTGTATTTCCTTTGTCCTCTACCCTTGTTTTTCTCCAAGAACATGGTGTTTTAGTCCAACATGCTGCTGTAATATTTAACATCTGCATTCCCCGTAGAACCCTCGGTGATAGAGAGAAGATTTTAACTGCTAATCAATGTGTCTTAAAAAGCAGCATTGATCTCAATTAGAAAAAAGAAAGAGGGAAGTTTGGAAAGGAACAGCTCTAGGAATAAATGTAGCACATATTTAACAGCGGTGAGGATGATCTCGCTCAGATGTGCCTCTTGACATTGTAAAGGTTATAGGTAATCCTACTGAACATTCCAGCAAGTCTTGAAATAGTGGTTCGATTTTCCCATTGCTATTTCCTTTTTAGTGTCGTCTGTCAGCCCAAATGTCTGCCTGTGTTTTCTAGAAGCACTACACTAGTGACAGAAAATGAATCATCAGAATTTGAATGTATTTACTGATAATTAAATAATTAATAAAGATACTCTTTAATTTAAATAATATTTACAAAAGGCTCAGTCAGCTCAGTCAGAATGATGGTGAAAGGTATTTTGATGGTCTATTTTTAAAACTAAAGCTAAATTAGACTGACATGTGGAATAACACTAGTCTGGGATTGCCAACTTGCTCTTCTTATTTAACTATATATATATCCACCAAGGGTTCACACAAAACTAGGGGAGTCCTCCTTTAGTTACTATGCTGCCCGCAGCTGGAATCAGCTTCCAGAATAGATCAGATGTGCTAAAACACTAGTCACATTTAAATCTAGACTTAAAACTCATCTGTTTAGCTGTGCATTTATTGAATGAGCACTGTGCAATGTCCGAACTGATTGCACTATATTTTCAATGTTTTTTTTTTTATTTTATTTTATGTAAAATCATTTTCTAACTGTTTTAAATTCATTTTAAATAAGTACATTTTTAATAATTTTAAGTTTTAAAATTGCTTGTTTTATTCTTAATTATTATTTTACTTTCTTTTATGTAAAGCACTTTGAATTACCATTGTGTACGAAATGTGCTATATAAATAAACTTGCCTTGCCTTGCCTTGCCTTGGTACAGCATGTGTCCTGTCTCTCCCTGTACTTCTGCTTCCTGTCTAAGCCAAGCAAGCCAGCACTTCCTCTTAAGCAGAAATAAAGGAATATCTTGGTTAATTCCTGGATGACATCAGGCTGTTGTCTGGCCTGTCCGAAGGAATGATGGGGATAAGAGGGAGTGAGTTCCGGGCCCATGGATGGAGGAATGGCAGCTCCTCGGCAGGAATTGATTGCATTAATTGATATGCCAATATGTAAGCTTGTTACATCCACCATTGCTTAGTATGATGGCTAACAAGTCCTGCTGATCAATGGAACCAATAAAGGCTTCATCCATTAATGAGCAATGTGGTAATTAATGTTAGCCCTAAACCAATTAGAGCAGCTACTGCATTTGCTGGTAAGAGCTGAAAGAGGTCCTGTCCATTTTATCTCTTTTCCTATTGCTCGCTGCCCTGTTCTCAGCCGACTCGCAGATCACCCTTATAAAAAGTTCTGTGGCGGTGTCATTATGGAAGCAATAGTGTCAGATGGCATACATTAGGACTGTGCAAATAATCATGTTCAGGCGCATCTCGACAGTATAGCCGGTTCTGTGATTAGTATTAAATTTCCATCACCTGCTTTCATATGGAGCAGCATTCACTACACAGAGCTGTAGTTCACTGACAAGTTATGCAATATCGCATTCATTACCGGCGATGTATCACCTGTCTAAACTATGTACATCTAAAAATATGACCACATAAAAATGAAACATTAACTGGTAAAAGTAGACATTTTAGAGCATTAACTGATACACACTTCCACACAGTTAGCATTTCTAAAACAAGTCCTACAACTACACCCATGATCAGTGTCATGTGATAACACATTTCTGAAGTCTGATATCAGTCCTAGTAAATGTTCACGTTGCAGCGTTCTGCTTTAAAAGAGACGTGTGTTTCTTACGCACAGATAACGCATTACAGAGCTGAACGCGAATCTCATTCCGCTCCTATGACATCATCGCTCACCTGCCTATTGTGGAGCTATTTTTCCAGCAACCACTCTTTCCCCCTCTCTTTCTTTTTTTTCACCGCAGTTGTGTAGACAAGAGTGACAATCGCGAGCACTCAATCAAAGGGCCTCTGATAGACACCCGGTCTGTACAGGAAACACAACACGCTTATAAATCAATACTATTGTTTTCGCATTGAAGAGCAGGACCAGTCCTGCCTGGAATCCATTACCTCACTTATCAGGCTACACCATTTTAACAAAGGACATTTTTCCCTCCCCTCCCCCCTGCACTTCTTGACTGAAAAAGTATGTTTTTTCTTCTTTTTCTTCTTTTAATCCAAGAAAAGGTTATTACCACAGGAATAGATATTGTAGATAAGGTGGGACATTTTAAATCTAAAAGGGACAGGAAAGAAGACTGAATTTGGAAAGAGAGGACATCTCACAGAAATGATGGTAATCTTGCTTTATTTGCCATTATGGTTCTGCCTCCCAAGGGCTTGTAATGAATTTATGCACTTTAAGTGAATGTGAGAGCTGGAACGGCGACGGCTTGTGTGTATGTCTCATTGTGTTTCATAAATTATGGAGGTCATCCTTAATTATGTATTTGTTTTTGCGTGAGAGATGATGCGAGGGGTGTAAAACGTGTTATGATATGCATGTTTTGTGTAGTGTCTGGGGACATGAAGTGGGGACTCTTGCCTGGTCTCTGCCAGGCTGCCAGCAGATCACAAAGTTACAGTATGAAATGGTACATTCACTAATATATCTGAAAGCATATGCAGGGAATTAGGATGTGTCGACATCCCAGAAGACCCTGAGGTTACTCTTTCATGGCTCAAGAGACCCAATGGAGTTCTTACTTTTGAGTTTCAACTTCAAGAAGTCCTTACCTGAATATATATATATATATATATATATATATATATATATATATATATATATATATATTAGTCAAAATAATATGCCAAAAAGAAACAATAAATAAATAAAATCCAGTAGTTCTCAACCAGGGGACCGATGCCCACTTAGGGACCTCAGCAAACTTCCAAGATGACTTAAAATAGGATTAACAAATATAATAATAAAAAAATAAAGAACTACATGTTGTTATAGAACATAACTTCTGGAATCATAAAAGTAATTATGAATAATTATATATATATATATATATATATATATATATATATATATATATATATATATATATATATATATATATATATATATATATATATATATATATATAATTTTTATAATTAACCTTGTTGTTTACTTCAGTATATCAGAAAGCAGCTTCGTCTTAATTACAGCAGAAATACTGGAAAATCTTAGTGTACATGAATGGAGGAATTTGAATATTGTGTTGGACCTTCAAGTCAAAAAGGTTGCAAACCACTCGAGCAGACATCTCCATTTGCTCTCTGTTTATTCTCATTAGTGTCTAGGAATTCAGAGAAGAAATCTGATTTTCCTACTGGATTGACTGAAAAAAAGTAAAAAGCAGCATTCGAAAGGGAGCAGGAGGGATACTGTAGGAACAAGAAAGGCGGGTGCTCCATCCATCTCTTAGACTGAAACCTATACCCCTAATTGGTGCTTACTGCGGGGCAGACCAAATAAACAGTAAGTAAGGTGTCTCCGTGGTGGAGGAATGTCAATTCTTGCAACTTGCTCAAGCCTGCACTCTGAATGGTTGTGTATTGACCCTAGCAGACCCCCGGAGGATACTCTAATTGAAAATTAATATTGAATCAATGCCGCAGGCTATTTGCATATTGATTATAAACATCCAGGAAGGCACCAAGTATGCGCAGGATCAATAGGGCCCTTCTGCAGCTGGGTGAGCACACTACATCACATGGTAGCTCCCTGCTCCGGAGGTTAATGACTGGCGCTTGTAGAGCCGCTCTTGTCAGGTGGAATCCAACCAAGGTTTCAGCTTCCAAACCTTAAACAGGCTGCTACGGACAGATGGAGAGAAAAAAGGAGGAATGAGAGACGAGTCAGCCATTCTTGAGGCCAAGCATTTAATGCCATTGCCAGAGTCCTTTTTTCTGAAGATTTCAGCATGATTTAGTATAAGTCTTTGTTAGCTCATAATTCTATTTTAGATTGGAAGGAATGTTTTCAAAGCTCGATCAGCTGAAATGAACAATATTTATAATTTTTTGACCACTTTTCTTTTTTTTCTTCTTGTTAAGTATGCTTTTACTCATAAATGCATCACATTACAGAAGTAAAATGCATGGCAAATGGTGACTTTCGAAGGAATAGACTATCTTTGTTGCTTTATTTGAAGTGTTACACTTGTTATGGCCCCCAAACCTAGCTGATCAGCGCTGAGTGTTGTTTAAGGAGGACATATTGACCTTGTTTTCTGCCCTGCAGTTGAACCGTGAACCTACAGAACGCAAATTATGAATACATCTGTGATTGCTTGGTAACCTTGACTTCCTCTCCCTTTTGAGGAGTAAAGCATGATATGAGATGGATCAAACGGGCCTCGTTTTAATTTTGGTAGAACATTCACAGCATTACGAGACAAAGGAAAACAGAATCCAGCACTTTAAGGTCCAGATTATGATTCAACACATGCATTCCTCTCCCTGACTCCCTGTAATGCTTTCCACATGTTGGACGGGGACAGAGCAGAAGAGGTTGAGAGGGGAGAGGGCAAATAAATGAGAGAGGGAGAGGGTGAGAGTTAGCTGTGAAAAGAAGAAAGAGAAAGTTTTGCTGGATATAGTTTCTTCTCTAAACCTTTCTAACACAACACACTGACACAGGTGTGTTACAAACCCGTAAAACCTTTGTTGATCTTCGGAACACAAATTAAGATATTTCTGATGAAATCCAAGAGCTTCTGACCCCTCCCATTGTCAGCAAGGGTCCTACAATGATCAAGGCACAGAAATGTAGTAAGGACATAGATAAAATAGATGGTACATGTTACATCAGAAAATATATTTATTTGCGTTCCGAAGATGAATGAAGGTCTTACGGGTTTGGAACAACTTTAGGGTGAGTAATTAATTATATAATTAGATTATTTTTGGGTGAGCTATCCCTTTGAAGACACTCACAATCTTTACCACCTGCGAGATGCCAGAACTGAGATCTGACTGAACTTCTTCCATTTTTACAAGGAAGATCTTGCTCTCGCAGTTGTTATAAAGCCACAGACGATCTGCGCAAGAAGCCTGCTCGGGAAGCCTGGAGCCGAGGCCGGGGCCCTGGGAGCCAGGCTGCATCTGATTGCTTCATTACAAGTCCTTTCATTGACTTGGCTGCACTGAACTGATGAACTGAAGCAGTGGACAAGAGCACATAATTGGGAGAAATGAATTCTTATCACAGCTTTCTCATGAGGCTGCCAGTCCTGGCTGGAGCCATGCGAGGCTGTATTTACTGGAGCTCAGACAGAAAGGGAAAAGGAAAAAAAAGCACAAAAAAGAGGATCTGGGATGAGGCTTCAGCTTGTATCTGGTTCTGGATAAAGGGAAACAGAATGAATATGCAATTTGGGCTTAATTTGAAAGCGGAGGCAGCCTAAGCCTAAATCGGCCCGCCGTGAAACTCGCGCTTAGGCAGCTGTCCCGTTCTAATACCTCATTGCTCCTAGAGGTATTAGAAGCAGTGTTGTTTTGTTTCAACTAAAAAAGTGCAAAGGATTCTTCAGCGTCTAATGCACTCTGTTTATTTTCCTCTCGGCAGCCCCCAGGGGAGAGGCCTGTATTAGTTAGTGGCTTCACCCAGCTCATCTTTTCAGTCCACTCATCAGGCATGGCCGCCCCAATGTTTACCTGTGGGATGAATAATTAATGTGAGCTACCTGCTCCCTCATTTCAATGAGACAGACCTCTGGCTAATTAGAGAGAGAAGTCTTCCGCTCCAAGCTTCCACAGCGGGGACGACATCAACAGCAACAATAAAAACAGCAATAACAGGAGCTCTGTAAATAAAAGCAGGAAGTTGCAGCGCTGGTCCGTGATTGCAGAATTTGGTGGAGGGATTGGTGGAAAACCTTGGAACCAATTTAGGTGCAATGGTGGTCTCAGAGGAGCAGAATAATAGTTAATCCCATGCTTGCCCAAGAGAGACCAGTGACAAGCAGGCTCTCTCTTTCTCTTTCTCTCTCTCGCTCTGCAAAGTCAGCACAAAGAAGACACAGATACACACACACACACACATACAAACACGCATAGAGAGGCTAACCTTTCATTCTACAAAATGCTGCTGAGTTGATTCTGAGACTATTAGACATACAGTTTCCTCTGAAAGTTGGAAAGTAATACTAATTGCATGGCCAAGCATTCCTCTCACACTGCATAAATTAATATGAATATTTAGCTCTCTCGGCTGATGTGCCCATCAGCCACTGTTTTTATTGCCACATAAACCACACATACTTGAACTTTACGCCACCAGCATCATGTGTTTTTTAAGAGCAGGTAGCTGTTGATTATATATATATATATTTATATCACATTTAAGTTTAGTAAGAAGGTGTTTTTACTCCCTGTTATTTTAAGGCATTTGATGCATGTTTGAGCAAGATTGGTGTGATCTCTAGTCTTTTCCATCTCTTTCCCTGAGCTAAAGATAACCTGTTGAGTAAGAGAAGGGACTGTAATAATTTCTGTTCCCCTCTCCAGAAGCCCGTCACAACACAGTGCTCAATCTTCACACCGCACCGCATGCCCCTGTCTGTACAGACTGACTCGAGACACGTTTCAGTAGAAGCCGAAATCTCATGGCTAGTTAAAGTCTTGTTGTGAATGAAGCCGAGTATTATGTACATTCAGGGGTGAAGGGCTGCACATTCAGCTGTGGGAGGACCTGGCCTTGGAGGGCTGGAAGGCAAAACAGAGACACTCTGGGAGAAAATTACAACTGCGAATATCTGTAAAAGCATGGACGGTCCCAGGGCTCGACTTAAAATGAAGTCCCGGGTGCCATGTGGCTGTACTTAAAAGCGTAAACGGTGTGCAAGAGAAAATCGAAAAGAAATGAAGTGTGCTCACTTGACATATGTGGCCCACGCTAGTGAAGCTGAATACAACCAAACTGACCGTGGAACTGTTGCCACTTTCTGTCATCAGGGCTGAAGTAAAGATAGATAGAGTGAGGGGAGAGTGGAAAGGAAAGGAAATTATGGAAAAGACAGAAATTTTGGCAACATCGGTTCAAAATCTTTTTCAAAGAATACTTTCGAGTCCGTTCTTTCCAGTGAGCCAGTCGCCATACAGCAAATTGGTAAACTGATTACACTGAGATTAGAGGCTGCTGATAAGAGATTGGATGGATATACTCTGGAGATTAAATAGATAACTAGATTGACTGATAGCTGAGTTGTTGCGTCGCCTCTCTTCCTCGACCTCCCTAGTTTCCATTGTAATTAAGGCTTTAAGGTGTGCACATAATCAAATAAATAAATAATGCCAGAATTATGCGATAACAAATTAATACATTACAGGAGGAGAATAAATAAGCCCCAGCTAATTGCACAAGATGAGTCTTTTTTCATTAGCTTTTTGAGGGGAAATCTCATTATATGCATCACAAACTATAATCCTCCTTTAGAAATATATAAATTTGCAATCACAGAAATAATAAATAAATAAACTGACAAGAGGAAGGAGAGATACTTTTGAGCAGCGTTATGTCATGTTCGCATTCCGCTTCCTTGGGCACCTCATTTGTCTCGACGTGACAAAAAAGATCTTCGCCCACCAGTACATTTGATGAATTTTGACTGCTGTGTGTATTGAAATCAAAGCAATCTGGTTAATGATACTGCTGTAATTCTGCTGTTTTATTTCATATTTCATTGGTTTTATTTTTTTTTGTATTTTCAATAAAGCCTTCCGTGAATGGTCCCTTTAAGGACTCTAGGCTGGTCTAATATTTGACTAATGTTTGTCTGCCGCAGCTTGCTATTTTTAACATACATATTGTGTCTGTTACGGAAAGAGTCCTAGATTCTCTTAAGCACTGTAAATTTTCATTTTGCTATTTGCACTTTTCACCACATCATTTCCTAGATGAAAATGTGCTCTGCAGCCCTGTAATGAGAATGTAGTGCGACTTTAATTATGAAAAAATGAGCGTTTCCTTTCATTTGGCTTGAGCTCTGAAGTACAACGTTTTAGTTGGGCTGTCAGAATGCATACATATACTAGGGCATATACTCATGCAAAAAACACACACACGCAAATATTAATTGTCAGCCGGATAAACATATCTATAGTAATTACATCAGAAAATGGAGATGGGGCCGATCATGTTGTGCATAATTACTGCAGAAAAACAATGCATGTCTATTAAGCGTCATTATGGAGCTTTCACGGATAGCAATCCAATTACCACTAGTTTGTTTCTCACTGTAAATAGGCACATTCGAGACAGTGCAGCCCCGCAGTGTCTGGGCGTCTTGCGGCAAGAAGGGGCAGCGGTTCACCGCTGATCTGAGATCAGCTAGGTTTGTTAAAGGTTCTCAATATGTGACCATCAGCTGATCTGAGACCAGAGGCCAGGTTGGTGGTTGCATCTGATGGCTTTTAAATTATTTATCCCGGCTACAGGACGCTAGGCGCAGAGATCCATACCCCACTATGGCGACAGTGGTCCTCGCTAGTGGCCATTAGATGCCGTCTTGTTGCTACTACAGAAGGAGATTGTGTGTGCAGCGGAGGGTGAATAACGGGGGTTCAGGATGACCCCCCTGTTCAATTACTTCACGCTGGGTCGACCTGAACGCCTCTTTGTCACTAAAGAGAGTGAGCAAGGCGAGATTCTCCAGATCAAAGTGCAGAACCTTTTAATTAAGAAAGAGAAAAGGCTTTATTTGTAGCGAAAAAAAGAAAGATAGAAACAACCAGACATTTTCCTATTAAGGAGAAATGTCAAGCGCAGTGGTGAAGCGATAGTCTGCACGCTTTCCTTTGTTGTCCCTCCTGACATTGCGGGCTAATTTTTCATGGTTATTTGAACTGGAAAATGAAAGAGAGGTTTGCGATTATTTCCTATAAATGATAACACAATCGCATTACGCTTCAGTACAAACACAGAGAGGATATTGCCTTTTCATATTTCATGTGAACGTAATGGATGGGTTATGCAAAGAGGCCCAGAAAGAAAGACAAATGGAGGAAGGGTGCAGCAAGTGTTTGATTTGTATTAGAAAATGACCTGAAAGTGGGACGGATGAACCGTATTTCCTTTTTTTTCAATAACTGGTGGCGGTACTGAGCTTGTTTTAAGTGCCTGCACGACGTAACGATTGGATTTCTGTAGCGGATTGCTATTAGCTGCCACCGGGGGTGGAACTGCAGCGATCCGGTGTGTGTGTGCAGGGGGAAGCTTTTCTGTGTGTCCACACCGCTGCCTCTGCCTGGAATACTGGTGTACTGTTTACTGCATACTGCACAGAATTCTGCCTGCTATTTTTCAATAATGCTGCAATGTTATCACATGACATTTTTTTTTAATCCAAGTGTACAAAAAACAGCTTGTCTATCTGATTATATACTTAGTCAAGAAGGAGTAAGTCAAGGTGGGCATTGTTTCCTGTTCATTGGTCTCACTGGAAATGAATGGTTAGATAATTGGATACAGTATTCTGGTTAGTATGAACTGACCAGAGTATTCCATGGCCAAATAAATTAGCAGTAACACTTCAGTATAGGGACCAATTCTCACTATTAACTAGTTGCTTATTAGCATGCCTATTATTAACATTTTGGCTGTTTATTAGTGCTTACAAAGCACTCATTCTGCATGACCAGAATATGCGCTTACATATTCTACTTAACAACTACTTTACTAACTATTAATAAGCAGCTAATTATGAGTTTGTTGAGGCAAAAGTCTTAGTTAATGGTTTTTATTGGTGAGAATTGGTCCTTAAAATAAAGTGTGACCAAATTAGCATACCTCCCTCAGTACACATACTGCATACTACATCTACTGCTTCTTCTGCCTGGCTGTGTTCCAATTGAAATACTGGTGTACTGTTTAGTTTACAGTTAACAGTACTGCTTTTTTACAAATAGTATTTAAAGCAGTATAATGCTACAATATTGTCATTGGACATCTCTGGAAAAATAGCAATATTAATTATTTTCTGTGTAAAAAAAAAAAATGTGTACAAAAACCAACTTGAGCATCTAATTAAGTAAATAGTCAAGAAGGAGTTAAAAATAAAAAATTTCATGATGGATATTCCTTCCAGTTTATTTACCTCAATGGAAATGAATGGTCAAGTGTAGTTGGGATATAGTATTCTGTTCAGTTTGAGCTGTTGCATGTTTTATCAAATAACAACTATGGTATTCCATGGCTAAAAACTTAGCATACCATCTACCGTACAAATAATACATAAGTACTGCAGAAAAAATAAAAGTGACATGCAAGTAAGCTATTCCAAACATAACTCTACTTATAAACGCTAAGCACGGGACTACGCATGTGCATGCATGCGTACTAAGTGATTCACCATTGCATTTCGCAAAAGCACGAAAAAAAAAAAAACAGCATTGAAATCATACCTCTCAGGGCTGCGAGGGTGCAGTGGATTCCCAGGGCTCAAACACATCAATATGAACCCTGCTCTTATATTTCTTAAATAAAATTGATTAAGTCCTCTGGTATTCATAAGCCTTAAAAATTCTGCTTTATCTCCTGGTCCGCTGACATAAACAAGCGGGTGGTGCTACACAGGGTCTTCAATTGCAGGACACACGTTTGCTGCAGAACGCCTCGATGCCTATGGAGCCCACCTATGGCGGGCTGCCACCCAGATTGAGTTTGTGTTTTCTTAATGTTTGTTTATTGATGCACACAGACTCGTGTTGCATTATCCACACAGGAGCCATGAGAGGCAACGTGCATATGCTGTAACGACCGCACACCAAGGTGGGCGCTACATACATACGTGCGTACGTTCAGACCCCATTGATTTTCTGAGCTAATACCTCTACAGAGTGATCCACAGGCAGATGGATGCACTACAAAGATATGCAAATGCAGCACTCAATATATCGACAGGCGGAGATCTTTCTCAGACGTCCCACTGTACCAGGCAGAGCAGTCTAAAGAGAGACGTAAACAGATAAGTAGCTGTTAATGGACAGGTTCTGGCTTACACATACATTGGACAAACCTTGCTGGTCCTCCATCCGCCCACAATCAAACTTTTACTGGCAGGAAGCAGAACGTGTTGGTTGATGCGTAGCATCCACCTTAATAGGGAACATTTGCATGGAATATGAAAAGCAGTGAGTGTATTGTGTTTTCACAATAGGGAAATGTGATATAATGACAACTGAATTGTGTTAGAGAAAATTTGGGGGTTTTATTTTCACTGTTTGTGGATTAGCACTGTGTTCACATTCAAACATGAATTTCCATATCAAATATGACCGATCAAGTCGAATATCACAATATCCCATTACAAATGCGATTGTACAGTGTGTGTGCAAACACTCCACCTGGTAATTAAATGGAGTTTGTGGCCAGTGGCGTACATGAGGAGAGATGAGCTATGAACAGAAGAGCTGTGACAGTTTCAGGTTATATGATTTTTATGCCCCTTTTTACCAAATGAAAAATCAATACCTTTTTTTCCGGGTTATACATATTCAGAGCGCCATTGAGCCCCTGCCCTTAATAGGAGGGGGGTATCCGCTCGGCTGTCACAACTGTACCATCACATTTTCCGAGCCACTGGTGAATATATCAGACTGTATGTGATTGCCCTTCATGACTTTCCTCCTCCTTTTCCTCTTGTCTCAAAATAACAGAAAGCAGTGTAGTATGAGAGAAAGATGAAGAGGGAAAATGTATGTTATGTTAGAATGAGAGCAGTAGGCCAGTAGTGTGCGCTGTGGCCGTTGAGGGATGCTCTGACAGCTCGTCTTCTCCTTTGTGCAGCAAAATGTCTGCAGGCGCAAGAGAGCAACGTCCACACGGCCCTTTCAACCTCACAGAGTGCAGGGCAGAAAAAAGCACAGCGCACTACTCGGCTATTAATGTGTTTTGTGTTTGAGAGACCACTGTCAAACACTGCCTAATGGCTCCTGTGTGTGTTTGTGTGCACAAATGTCCCCACAAAGATATTATAACCTGAAATCACATACACTGTGGAGACCAAGGATCCCTGTGGTGTTATCATTTGAATAGTTTTTTGATTTTGTAAAAACTAGTAATGTTTGATTGTATTTTATCAATCTAAATATTTATAATCCCCCCCCCCCCCCCCCCAATTTTAAAAAAAAGTCATACAAATGTATAATGTTAATATGGTAACACTTTACAGTAAGGTCTGATTAGTTAATGTTTGTTAATGCATTGTTAGTTCATGTTAGCTCATGTCCATTAATTAATACTAACAGATAAAGCTTTTGATTTTAATAATGTAGTAAATGTTGAAATTAGCATTAAATAAAATCAATACATGCTGTAGAAGTTTTTTTGTTTTGTTTGTTTGTTTGTTTTTGTCATTGTTCATTATATTATATTATATTATATTATATTATATTATATTATATTATATTATATTATATCATATTATATTATAAAGCAATAGGTAAGTGATTGTGAGTGAATCTTTCTTTTAAGTTATTTAAATAAATTGGTCAAACCTGCACAAAAAATTATCTAAATAATTAATTAGCGTTTCAGTCTGAATAAATAGATTTTTTTTAAACTTCTTAACCAGCAATAAACCATGTCAAAATGAACCCTATAAAAGGGCATAGAGATTAGTACTGGATTGGTGTTCAACTGTCACATGTACACAGAGAAGCAATTAAAAAAAAAGCTTGTACAAAATGCAGACGTTTGTCCTGTACGAACAGCCCCTAATGGTAAACCTGCCTTCTGTTTATTCACATATTTCACTGTAATTTTGTGCGAGTGGTGTCACTTTCAAGTCACTTCCTTATGATGACAGGCGCAGATCAGAAGCTATTGGAAATGTCATGCTTGTGACGCGATGTCACATCAGGTATTGAAACAAAATGATGTCTGTTTAGAAGAGGAGGATTTGACAGTGCCAGTGTAAATTTGATTTCCCCTGATTAGCCGTCTCCTTCCGCCGCAGATCGCGTCAGTAGGTGAGCCATCAACCGAAATGGCCAGTGAATTTGAAAGGCTTGGGGGATCAAATGAAGTGTTGCACAGAGGGCGTGTGGGGTCGACTCGGAGGGTGTATGGAGAGCCGGGTGCGAGACGGAGAAAGACGGGGGAGGGGTGGCACAAAGCTCTTGTTCTAAGGCAGTGTGAGCTTTTCCTTCTGTTTGTGATCAACTCGCTGTTTAAAGTTTGCTAGCTGTTAGCTTGCCCACCCTCCTCCTCTTCCTCCTCTTCCTCCTCCTCCTCCTCCTGCGCCTCCCCCCTCTGGCGCACAGCCCCATGGAGACACAAAGTATTCATTCACATTTAGATTTGGGGGTCACGACAGGGCCAGTGCTGAGCGAACGCCATGGCTTCTGGAAGGCAGGTCAGGAATCTAGCACATAACTCAACCCTGCTCCGATACAGAGCCACGGCCCTTAAAACCAAAGAGGTACTTAGCTTTTCTTTTTTTGTGCTGGAGGTGAGTGTGTGTGTGTTTGTTTGAGAGTATGAGAGAGAAAAAGACGAGCTTGTCCTGGTGTTATGGGGTGTGCGTGAGAGGGAGGGTGTAGCTGTTGTTTGGGAGTGTGGTCACCATGTGCACTATGTCGGTCTCGCTGACGTTTGCCTGACTCACGCTCTGTGTTTATGGTGATGGAGGGGTTTACCCAGCGTGCATTGTTTTGAGTGGGTTTTACTTCAGAAGCAGTTTTGGAGAATAGCTTAAATATTTTGTTAGGAAGTTGTTTTATGATTATATGCTTATGTTTTCCCACAGCAAAATAATGTAGAGTAATGAAGTGGCTGTGACGGGAAGGTATTTTTGAGTGTTTACTTGGAGTTTATTCTTGATTCTGGTTGGTTGACAGACATTTCAAGGTGTTGTTTAGTTTTCTATAACCTAACAATAACGTATCATTTTTTAGGCTACGTTTACACAATAACGATGTAATAAAAAAATAAAAAAAAATTCCCTTATACATATATACACGACAACGTTTCCAAACGATTAGCATTTATACATAGTAAATCCACACTTTGCTGGAGAAGCGTAAACAAACTCTTTAAGCAGCAACAACAAGTACCATGTACTCTGCCATTGTTATGTATGTTTGTTTGCGCTTGCCTTTTAAAATCGAACCGTACTTTGCATGTCTACATACCTAACATTTACTACGCATGTGCATGACGTCACTGTTTTCCAAAATTCCCCTTTTGGGTGTTAACACAGAAACAACAACAGTGGCGCTTTCAAAAACATGCACTTTGAAAACCATTTTCTAAAATATGCATTTTCATTCCAAAAAAAAAATTTTTTTTTGCTAAAAACGTTTTTGTGTAAACTGCCCCATATAGTCTTGACTGCTTTACAGTTTCACATTCACTCCGCAACTTTCTTTTTGAGCTAGGAATTTTATTTGCATTTATGGTTCCACGAAGAAACTTTTAACATCTACGGAACCTTTATATTGAAACTAAGTTTCCTTTTAGTGGAATTTTTTTTTTCAGATTATTAAATGTTCTTCACACTAAGAAATTTGTTTTTTAAGTTCTTTGTGGAACCAAAAGTGGTTCTTTTATGGCACTGCTGCAAAACCAGCTTTTTGGAATCATTATTTTTCAAAGTGTAGTAAACTTGTCTTAAAATGTTTTAAACACTATTCTTTAGAAGTGAATCAAATCGAGAGCATTTAACAGAGGTGGAAAGTAACGAATTACATTTACTCGCGTTACTGTAATTGAGTATCTTTTTTGTGTACTTCTACTTTTTTAAGTAATTTTTTTAATCTGTAATTTTACTTTTACTTAAGTATATTTTGTTTGAAGTATTGTACTTCGCTACATTTTAAAACACATTAATTACCGAGTAAAAAAAAATCGCTCCCTGGAAGCTACGTCAGTAAATAATGGGCAGGAGGGCAAACTGGCGCTAAAATCACAAGAAAGATGCAGACGGACAAAACAGGCGTTAGTGGTGGTGCAGACACCGCTGAAAACGAAACGCCGTCATATTCTGAAGTTGAACTCGAAGGTAATGAAGTGAACCCCTGCCCATATTTATACTCTGTCATGTTGTGTATGCTTAGCTTGCCTAGGGAGACCAAACTAGCAGTTTATAAAATCTCGACAAGACATCAACCCTTCGTAAGCATATAGAGGTGAGCTAAATAATTGCGTCATTGCAATGGTGGTTAAAATGAAGCTTTGACATTTTAGCAAGAGGTTTTGCACAAATTAGCCAAAAAGACTGGTGCGGACTGTGCGATATATATCGTCTGCGATAATATCATAATTGTTGTTTTAATGATGTACGCGCGCATTTAGAGTGTTCTTTCAGCATGTGATTCAGTGTGTTGAAATGCATTTAGAATGAAATCAATCAAAATCATTTAGAATCAAAATCACACAAAGAATGCTGTATTTTCCTCTAAAAATCATAATAACACACACACACACACACACACACACACACATACATACATACATATATATAAATCACGATCAGTGGGGATTTCTTTAAGACTGCAAGGGAAGCTCAGCTTCCCCTCTAATGTAAAAAAAACAACGGTCAAATATGTACTATTGTGTATTATGTATTGTGTTAATCAGCTACATGTCGGCTGACTCGATTTTCTTCTCATACATTCCCGTGGCGTCACAGTGCATTTCCCTGTTGAAGCCGAGCATTTATTGACTTCAATGGGGCTGCTTTGAACAGTTTTTTTCAGTGCTCCGAAGCTAGACGGTCATTGGATAAATGCTGCAATTATGTCCCGCCCACGGACGCTCAGCGTCTCTGGAGGTGAATGAGGAGTGGGCTTCCGCGTGATGATTGGAGGATCTGTCGATCTCCTTTTGACTGACAGCGGTCTGCACCATAAGAAGTCGGTGAAGCTGTTTCACGCTCAGTCCCATGATCGCGGATTTCTCAAGTGTATTCGAAAGACAAACTGCGGCAATATTACTTGATATTTGTAAAATGCAGAACCACCACAAAATTAAATTGGTAACTAAGACAGATTGAAAATGTGCACGCACACACACACACACTATAGCCATCTAGTGGTTAAAGTGATTTATTACAATTTTTAAACTGAATTTCCCAAAAAATGGGCAAAAATCTTACATTAAACCTTATAAAATTATCCATGGTATTCCCATGTATGAAAGTTAGAAATCTGGGTCTTTTATGAAGTGAATTTTACCTGAAATGCTTTTTTCTTTTTTTGTAAAAAAAAAAAAGCCTATTTAAATAAATATTTATTTATTTATAGAAATTTAAAAGATTTAAATCCTCCAAAAACTGTACAAAGTTTATTAAAAACATAAATGAACAGAGTAAAATAATATTTGTAAAAAAATTTAATATTTTACTATTACAAAATTAAATGTTATTGTCTGGGGTCAAAAAGACCCGAGTGTCACTACAAATGAAGACCATCAGAGGGTTATAATGTAGGCCGAAAATGAGCTTCCCCTCTTTGAAAGACCAGCAGCCACCACTGATATAGATTTAAAACCTCCATATATATATATATATATATATATATATTTTACAACAGGACAGTAAACTAAGAGACTTAGTTTTCTAAGAGACACCATATTGCCTGTTTTTGCTCTATTTCTATAACAAAAATTTATTTCAAACACAGCCACCAAAGCACAGTTTTGCATCTCTGAGCAACATTACAGTGTTTCGTTCCTGAATGAATCAACCGTTTAAATGATTTGGTTCAATCGCAATGACTCACTTATTAACAGTGACTTGCTGAAACATACTGGCCATTTTAATTTCACATTTAAAGTATCTTTTGATTTTTTTTTAATAATTAAGTTTTTATAATTTCAAATGAGTATTCAACATTTTATGTCTGGCATATCAAAACATTATTCATGCATTTGTAACTACAGGTTAAATGCATTCTTGTCCTGCACTAAACAGTTTGTAAATACATCTAAATGCCACGTCCAATGAAGCTTTTGCATTTCCTCTGCATTAAAAGATGAGTTTGTTGATACTGATTTGCCTGAAAACAGCCCAAATGTCTTATTATTCTAAATAACTGATTCCTTTAATTAAAAACTACTAGTTTGAGATTAATAGGCCTATCCCAGGGGTGTCAAACTCAGTTCCTGGAGGGCCATAGCCCTGCAGAGTTTAGTTCTAACCCTGCTCCAGCACACATATCATGTAGTTTTCAAATAAGCCTAAATGATTAAATTAGCTGGATCAGGTTTGTTTAACTAGGGTTATATCTAGACAGTGCAGGACTGTGGCCCTCTAGGAACTGAGTTTGACACCCTTGCCTGTCCCATTTTTGCCTCCCTCCCACTGTTAAAATGTAACTAAGTAATTTTTACTCTGAGTAAATTTTAAATGAGCTACTTTTTACTTTTACTTGAGTAGATTTTTAGACTGGTACTTTTAATTGTACTTAAGTAAAATTTCATTAATGTAATAATACTTTTACTTGAGTAGAATATTTTTGTACTCTTTCTACCTCTGGCATTTAAGGATAAAAAACCTGAAAAATATACACCTTGTATATACATGTGGTAACTGTGGTTTAAGCAGATTTGATTCTGGACCGCCACTTAGATGTGCTTTTAATTTTTGTAAAAATTCAGCGGCCAATCATCAATTATTCCTCACACTTTATAGTGCATTTGGTGGACAGATGCAGGAGGGTTTTTGCCTATCCAGTGATGGTGTCTACAGATGGCAACTGGTCTGAAATGGAGGCAGTGTTGTTTTGTGTGTTGTGGTTTAGAGGGGGTCCTGTTTTGGGTGGGAGGGGAATAGATGAGGCCGGAAAAGTGCTGATATGAGGAGCGGACAAAGCGTGAAAGCCCCCAGCATGGAGCCTATGTCCCATTGTCCCGCCGAACCCTTCTGTCACTTTCATTTTTCACCACGCACTCCAAAGTCAGAACAGCTTTGATATAGGAAAGGGGTGCGGGAGCGGATGGTGGGGGGCCAGAGGGGGATCTCGCAAAAAAAAAAAACGGACAAGCAAGGGAGAGATAGAGTCTGTGAGGTGTGAAATAAGATTGCTTTTTTATCCAACAGTGCAGCGTTAAAGACAAGGAAGCTGTCTGTTGTGGGGCAAAAAGAGGGGGAGAAGGAGGTAGATGGGGGGGAATAGGGGAAAATGTGGCCCCACAGATTTACAGTGATGTGTGCTGTGACACCTGGTTAAAATGATAACCCGTGCTTCGGTAATCCTAATGAGAGTAATGAGAAAGATCAGCTGCTCACAGAGAGACCGACTCACACCGCTCCACTGCGCTCTGGCTGGAGGAAGGGTGAGGCGAGGCAGGCCAGAGCCAATGCTAAACCTACAGAGGATCCCAAGAGCTTCTCAGGTATGGTTCCTCAATGTGTTTTTGAGAGCACCAGGCTGATTTCTGTCGAGCAAGATGCTCGGTTTTTGTTATGAACACGTATACCGGCCCTTTGGTATGGGTAGGAGAGACTGGATAGAGCAGTGGCTACCATGTATTATTTATTTGGCGGTTTGTGCCTGTCAGTATGATTAGTATGTGTGTAATCACTGTTCTTCTGGGGAAACGGGGGAAGGCAGCTCGGCCTGATCTGAAGGTAATCGCGCAGTCTTCAGAGTCTCATTGCTTGGTGCGGACTTCCTGTCTAGCATCTGCTTTTGTCATCTCCACATATTTCTCTATCCGTGTTCTGTATATATATGTGTGTGCCTTTCTAACCTCTCTCTGCCTTCATCTTCTCTCTCTGTGTGTTTGTGTGTGTGTGTGTGTGTACAATTTTTCTCCCTTGCTTGTATAGGCTGACACCTATAGGTCAGTGTGAGATACTGCACACTGGTACTGTTGTTTCATCTGCAGTTTTCTCACACGCCTTTCCCCGTCTGCACATACAAAAAGAAAGTCAGTTTTCTGTATCCCTCCTTGTCTGGCTTTGTTGAAATGTTGTGGGATTGCACTTCCTCTGAGAACAGAAATGCTTTGTAATTTTAGAAGCTGTGGTGGGCTTATTCGGTTGGCGTGATTAGATTAAGGCAAAAGTTTAATATCACTGTACGAGGACGGGTTAATGAGGATGATTAATTAGAAAGCCTAACCTTCAGGGTATTGTCCTTTACATTTTTAGGATTTGGGTTAGCAAATGGCCTCTCGCCATTGCTGCCAGTGCTTCCTCTTAATCTATTTCCAGGCCAGATATATGACTACATTTGGGTGGGTTCTTTCATTTGCAGCCACCTCTTAAGGCCACTTGTGACCTTTCATTAATTATGGCTGGCCCGGGTTTAATCATTGTGTACTGCGATGGTGGCGGAGATGAGGAATAGGCACATTCATTTGCCTCTTAGACACACGGCCATGGGTGGAATTAAATGTCTACCTATCTGCGTACCACTGGAGGGGGAGGGTGTACAGTCGAGGAGCGAGATGTTGATGAGAAAAGGGTGAGAGATGATTTCGGGGTGGCAGCTGTTGTGCGAAGCGACTCTCCATTAAGAGAAAGAAGTGTGCTAGAGCAGGAATTAGACACACTGGCGGCTCTTCCAGAGGTGTAAAATCTACCTGGGGATTATTTTGTAATCTGGCTGCTTCTGACTCCATATCATATAGTAATTCCTAGACTGGCGAAGGTGGATTTATCTAGACAGCAGTGCATGTTGCTTTCATTTTTTTCTTTTGCCTCTCCAGCCTATTTCTCAGCCCAATGCTGTTGGGTTATGGAGAACGGAAATTGCTTGTTGCCTGGGGAACATAACAGAAACAGGCACATTTGTGAAAGAATGAAATGTTGTATGTGTATATATAGCCGGTTATTCAATTTTTACGTGCCGTCATTTAAACACAGAATTCAGTGTGGGCCCTGAGTAATATGGCCTAAGTGCATAATCTATACTAAGATCAAGGGCTAGGTGTTTCATCTACACCGAACACAGGTGCCAATGCACAAAGCCCTGATCAAATCACAGTTTTTTTGCTTTGTGAAGCTTTTGTGGTTGCTTTTAGAAAAAAAAAAACATAAAAAAATGAGGCTGAGATTAAATTAACAACTGTTCTGTTTATCTACCTCCTCGTTCAAACCTGCTCTCCTGTTATTATTGAATAATTTGCCTGTTTTTGCATTTGTTCATCTGACGTGTTATTGCCGTTATGCTTAAAAACAACTCTTGTAGCGTATGTAGTTTTATAACCTTGCAGTGTACAGAAGACTCTGTATACCAGTGTTTTCTTGTGTAATTACTTTCTCTCAGAATGCCACAGCGGAAACCACAGCAATTGTAGGTTTCGGCAAACGGTCTGCCCCAGTCGTGTTTCCTCTCGGTGCATCAATAATTAAAACAGTGCAACAAAATGCAGAATTACACATGGCAATCCACACAAGTCCATCAGATGTAAATGGCTTTAACTGCTCTAGATACACACACACACACACACACACACACACAATGGTTTCTTGTAGCACATTAAGTCAAGAAGATGGAAATGTTTAGAGATGTTGATGTATTACTCGCAGTGAGAGAGTTATGGTGGAGGCGTTTATTAAATACGCCGCTCCATGTTCATGCAGAGACCAAAAAAGTGTTTTTGAAGAATGATGGATTGAGGTTGTGCTTTAACAGTTCTAGAAACCCAACACTGATGAGAATAAACTTTAATGGATCGCGGGGCGGCTTTTGGAAGCGGCTGGTCCGGATTCAAGTCGCGTCCCAGGCGGGCTTCTAAAGTGGCTGGAACGTTATTGGACAATAAAAGCAGTTTTAAGTTAAGGGTTCAAATATTGTCATGGAATAGAGATCTTTAAGGCGTGCAGATGAATATTTGAACAGGATATTTCAGCAGTCATTGTTGTCCTGTCGATACGTCAATAACCCACCTGATAGAGTGTAGAGTGCATGGGGAGGCATTTTCAAAAGAACATTTAAGTACATTTGCTGAGAATTAGCTGACTTGTGTAATAACTGATAAGGCTTATTGACTGCCACGGACTTTACTGTTGCAAAATCAATGTTTGTGTGTGCTAGCCACGGTACTTTTAAACAAGCTCGGCCCGGGAAAGGGGGTGCTCGGGGGGGCACGAGGTGGGAATAAAAAGGATTGATGCCCATTTTATTATCTGTTTTTTAGCTTCTTCTCTCTGTTACTTACACATGGCATTATTGGAGATCCATTGTTGGGGGTTCACTGCCTTTAAATGGCCTAATATATTGAGCATGGGGCTTTTAAGATGGTTACAGGGGATTTCTGCATTTGACTTGGAAAAATAAAATGAATAGCGAGCTGAGTTTTAAATATTTATGTTTTTATTCTTTGTTTTTTTTTGCTCTGCATTACCTTGGGTTTTAAAAATGAACTTAGCCCGATATTGTTGAGCAGCCCAGCAGCAAACTGCAGCAAGGTACTGTAATTATGAACATTGGGAGAGGTACTAGAGAGAGCGACGCGCAGAAACTCTCCTCTCTCTTGAAACTCGCACAATTATTTTTCCTGTCTGCATGCTCGGAGCCGCTGTGGAAAATGTGTGTATGTCTCTACCACATGTGTGTGGTTTGCTGCAGCTTTATGCTCATATTAAACAAAGGAAGTCATAAAGATATTTGTGTCATTGTCCTGCATAAATGAAGAATTATAACTGTGGAGTCTAGGCTGGTTTTAAAAGAAATCTCTATAAAATGATGCCATCAAAAATAAAAGACATTATTAAAATAATCATGTGCTTAAAAGGATAAAATGGGTAATTTGGTAATTTGCAAATGCATTCTGGAGGCACAAATATATTATTACAGAAAAATGCAACTGTGTGCATGTGTGTATATATAATAGTGTGTAAGTAGCCTATATAGAAAATTGTATAAATATATGTGCGTATTTGATTTCTATATAATAGAAAAAGATAATACACTCATATGTATTAATATAGTTTTCTATATACATATACATATAAAATATAATCACAAAAAAACTCTATATATATATATATATTTTTTTTTTTTTTTTTTTTTTTTTTCAGTTGTATTTTCTATAATTATATGGTCCAGCATGTGTGTTAGGAGAAAGATGCGGCTTTGTCTGGTAACCTTGTAAATGCTTGTCAGAGAATGCAATTGTTGTGCGCTCCTATAGAAAAAAACGCTGCCGTCCCTTTAAGTGCTTCCACCAATTCTGATGGAGTGCTGATTTACATATCCCATCCTCTCCTCCCCCTTCAGGAGAGCTGAGTGAGGATGTGGAGGCTGCCAGTGAGACCACCACAGATCAGGAGGACCAAACCAAAGACAGAGAGAGTGGGGGGGAGAGGGAGCTCACCAAAGGGACAGGTAAGCCCTATCTTTCCAATTCACTGTACAGGGGGTCCAATATAACAGGGGGCTGTACGATTTTAGGGGTTCCTTTTACACATAGACCCAGAGAAACCTTGATATTTCACAGCTCCAGTGTTATGGCTTATTAAATAAGGTGATGTTTTACCACAAATATGTCCGTGTACTTTAAAGGAGCTCAGATATTTCCAAGAATCTAGCTTAATTTTAATATGTTAGTTGGAATTCCCAGGAAAAATTATCCCTGATTACGGCGAATCTGGTTAAGTGACAAAAACACAAGTCAGGGCCTGCTTACAGAGTTACAGCGCGGCCATGTGTCTAAACACATGTGACCGTGTTCTCTGCCTCACACACACACCTCTGAAGAATGCTATCAGATAGGAGTATTTTGCAGGCGGGGTTGGGGGCGGTTGTGGCAGGTGCAGGTGTCAGGTTTCATAGAGAGGTGTGGTTTAAGAGTAGGGGGTGGGGGGATTGGTGCTGCTCGGGGTGTTTTGGAGTGGATTGGAGTGCAGAGGAGAGAGAGGCCTGTGGAGGTGTAAGTGGAGATCAGTGGTGTGTTGCTGTGCCGCTGATGTTTTCGGAAAGCTGCGAGGGCCTGCAGCACTTGCTGCATTACGAGCTGGTTTGTTACTACAGTCATAGGTACATGTGCAGGATATGTACCTTTTTAAAATGGTGTAACTCTTCCCATTAGGTCTCATTACCTAATGTTAACTAAAATTACTTAATGCACTAACTAAAATTAACAATAAGTAATACATTCATTACAATATTCACTAATACTAGTTAACTAATTTTAACAAATTAAAACTTATCGTAACGTGTAACCAAAAATGGAATACAAATGATAAAATATGAATAGGAAAAATCTTATTTAATTCAAATTGAACTGTATTCTTTCAAACCCCAACCAATACTACCTCTAATGTGTTTTTCTGAAATCAAAGATTCCTTACAAAATAGTTCCAAACCCATACATGAAATAGCACAATTATATATATATAATTTTTTTATGAATAAATAATTGAATTGAATCCTAAATCCTGAATCCTTTCTTTTGTTATTTTTAAGGAATCAAAATAACAATAATAGTAATAATGTGTTTATAATAATAATAATAATAATCAATTTGTTTGGATGCCAGATTTAGAAGAATATATGTACTACCTGGCTACTACCCTGTTGATTTTTACTTTAATAATAATATTGGCAAATGATATATAGTGTAATATGGTTTAATAGGAAAGCACTTATAGTTTGGTCACAATGAAAGTATACTTACCAGTTGTGCTGGCTGTATAAAGCAAAACAAAAAACGGTTAGGAAACACATCAGTACACTTGCATGCATGTGTGGTTTGGACGTTAAACATTAGTCATGTCCTTCGACAGGTGCACGCCGGTCTTAATGTTCTGTGATCATTCTTGCTCACCATCTCGCATTTGAAGTTCTGTTCATGTGGAGTTCAATTGGTGCCGTTTGATTGCGAGGAGGAAGCAGTCAGCGCATGCACCTGTCTGGAACAAGTGTTTTCACTCCAGCTGTACCTCAGGATGCAACTTTATTTCTTCATGATAGCAATTTTAGTCTTTTGCATGTTCCACATTTTATTATTACGATCATTATTTTTTAAATCCCCAAACTACAGCAAAAAAAAAAAGTTCACTGAAGCATTTGAAGGCAAATCTTTTAAAACGTCTTTTGATTTTTTTTTTCAACTTTCATTTTAAATGAGGCTGAGTTGTTTGTGCACTTTGTGCGAGTGCCACTCGACTTTGATGGGGAGAAATAATGATATGCATCGCTTGCCTGAAAATGGCTAAAAGTATATTTTAACACATCAAAATAAAGCACTTTAAAAAGCATTAAAATGAGCTGCTTGATTAATAATTCAGCCGTTACCTGTGGTGCCGAAGAAGACGACTGCGCATTAGGAGCCCTGCGTCTTTATCTGAAAGGCATGCGATTCCATACAAGAATATTCAATTCCTTTCCTCCCCCTGTCAGTTGCTAATCACCAAATAAGTGTGTTTCTGTGTTTTCACAAAGGAAAGATGTGCTTGCATATGAAAAATTTACAGGCTTCCCAGCAGCTTATTAGGAACGCTTAGTTAAAAATAGCGTGCATTAGGAAGCCAGGTCTAGGGTACTGTTTGATCTCTGAGGAGAGGTGGAGAAGGGAGGAAGGAGTGAGGGGGGTGGAAGAGTGAAACCTGGCGGTGTTCTGATCTAAGATACTGGTGCTGCTTTAATGGAAGCTCTTTTATATTCTTTTTCTAATCGTGTTTAGAACTCGCTTTCATGATTGACGGACAGACCGGCGTGAGACGAGAGGCTTTCTGAACTCTGCCTGGGAAGAGCTGGAATGCTTTTAGTAAACAGAGGCGCTCTTGTTTTGGCTGGAGATTGTCTGAGAATGCGTCAACGGTGAGCCGCTGGACTCCTGGCTAACCTGTTATTTCAAGGCACGCATCCGAGTGGATTTGAGTCACCCTGTCTGCGCGAGCTGTTATTAGGGCCTCTCATTAGTTTTTCCTCTAATCCTAGTCATGCGAACACCGAGTGCTGAAACGTGCTTCGCAGATGACTCTCGGGTTGAGCGTGTTAGAACCTAGCTGTAGTCAAGCCGTGGATCATCTGATGGGTCTCTTTTGAACAAGTCAGGAGAGACAGCATTGAGAAGGACAGCAAAATAATTGTCCTCCGACTGCAAGGTGAACATTGGCACCCCCTGGATGCAGAGGAAGTTTATTACAAGCAGATCTGTTTCCATCTCCAGCATTTTTTCATGGCCTTGATGTCCATCAATAGATTTTACAGGAGTTGTTGTGTATAGGCAGGAGCTCTAACCGCGGCATGTTATAATCGTAGGAAATGCAACCGTAGCTGTCAAGCTTGTCAGCTGACTGCATGAATAACACTGAAGAAATGGTACAAATACGAATGAAAAATGTCATGATTTTTATGATGCCATATTTATTGCATCATCCGGAGGGTGTCTTAACATGAATTTACCGGGTAGTGAAACAATCTGAAAAGCATGTCACTGAAGTTCTTCCTAAGACCCTCTCTCCGAAAAGAAGCATCAATCAAAGCCGTTTTTAAAACACAGACATGTTTGCATATTCATATTGTGTCCTTTCAAAGCTTGTCATCCCTAAATAAAAATTATTTTTGTCTTGCGGACTAATAGGCTATAAATTGTCCTTGTTTGTGAGCCAGCACTCACAGTGACCTGTGTTTATGAGTTTTACTCCCTGTATTCCAATTGGCATGCTGTCCTGAGAGAGAGAAAGAGAGAGAGAGAGAGAGAGAGAGAGAGAGTTGCATGTATGTGTGTCAGTGCATATAATTCCTCTAAAGGTGATTGCAGCGTTAGCTCCCGCCTAGCTATCAGAAGATTAATAACACGTCCACTAATTGATATCTCCTTTTAATTTCTTCATTTTAAATTTGTCTTTGTAGCAGTCGCGCCTGTGGGGTTACATGGGCACTTCCTTTGCAAAGCCATGGAGGTGGTCCTTTCATTTAATAGTGGGTTATACACCAAGGGAACTG
Organism: Carassius carassius; assembly: GCF_963082965.1. Classification (NCBI taxonomy): domain Eukaryota; kingdom Metazoa; phylum Chordata; class Actinopteri; order Cypriniformes; family Cyprinidae; genus Carassius; species Carassius carassius. The sequence continues at coordinate 40,142,018 of NC_081757.1, read as the reverse complement.
TTATATGATAAGCCGCAATATGGAGTGGCGTTGGCGTTAGGCTTTGGTTGTAATTTTCTTTATTTGAAATTAATTGATGCAGAGTAATTACCTGAGAAATATGAGGTGAAATGGAATATAGCCCTTTGTTGCTCAGGGCACCGACGCGGCCTGCAGATTAAAAAGAGGAGGGATGAAAGGGGGGAGGGAATGAGCAGAAAAAGATAATATTCAGTTATTGTTAGCCGTGGTAAAAGTGAATGACTTAAAACACTGGGGAGTTGAACCGCTCCTTCGTATTAATGGACTGGAAGGAGAACTGTCATGAGAAGCGGAGAGAGAAGGTCTAGGGACAAAAGCAGGACAAACGAGAGAACGGTGAAATAGGTATGAACCCATGAAAAGAGAAGCATTGGATGCTGTTGTCCATGCTTCTTAACTAGCCTAACCAGCTAGTTACCCTGAAGGACCATGCTTGGTGATCACCTTTGGACCAAACTGATCTAACCATTATAAACCACCAAATGTTGATGCTTTTGTTGCAAAGTGGTGTGGTGGGCTGCATAAGGTAAAGACCACTTGGCATTTCCAGTGCCTTCTTGGGAGCTCATCTCCAGAATTCTGTTAGGTTTTTGCAAATGCAGATGCTGCACTCCATATGCCAGGAGAAATCATTTTTCTGCTCCTTCCCTGTCCGCCCACTTTTAGTGTCCAGTTAATCTCGTAGGAGATGACTTCCTAAGTACACCTGGGTAATGATATGATGGCAGCTGTGCTTACATTTGTGGACATTTTCAGTGGCGCAGGACTCGTTGCATTACTGCTGCCATGCTTGTGTCAGTCTTATACTTCTGCGGTGCTTCACATCTTTGATTTAGAGGCTTAGCACTCAGCACTGACAGCCTTCTCTGGCTGACTGGGAAATGCTTCTCAGCTCCAGGGGTTGAGAGAAGGTGCCAAAGTCCAATTCACTTACGGGACAATCCAGAACAAAGACCTCCTGCTTACGGAAAAGGCCCATGAATAAATAATCACCTAATTGACTTTTAAGACTTTTTTCACTGCTTCTCCTTTGGCTTTGTAATGTCAAATGAAAGTTGGGGCGTTGTCGCTGTCTCTGTGGGTTTTGCTGCAAGCGCGGTCTGCTGGTGAATGGTAGAACTGAGGTCAGATTTACAGATAGTACATTAGGATGGTTTTGAAAAAAGGCACAGGGGGCGAGAATTGCACACAGGCAGGCTAAAATAGTTCCCATTCCTGCCTGTTAAAAACCATGTGGCTGTAAAAACAAGAAAATGCCTCCAGAAAAAAAACAAAAAAAACAAGAAAATACCTCCAGAAAAAAAGAAAAAAAAATGTGTAACACTGTGTTTCTGGGAGGGAAAATGAATTTTAGAAATATGCTGAATATCAGTTATGTTATAAATACACATTAGGTTGATATTTTGCAATTTTGAGATTATTTGTGTGGGCTAATATTTGGCCTTTAAAGACTTTTTATGATTATTTCGAAATTCGTATGATAACAGTTTGAAACTCTATGCTTTAAGGTCTTTACCCAGGTGCTTTGCCTCCATTGTAAGCACTGCCCCCTAAATGTATATAAACTACAATGTATCACTGCCTTAGTCTTTCGATTGTAGATCTAAGACAGATTCTTACATTTTTATTCCCACAGTATGTATGCTTTGTATATGATTTTGTCTTCATCTCCCTTTTTACATTTTTTTAAAAATTTTATTAAATACATAATACCCTGCTCTTATGATTTGGCCTTCAAAAACCCATATTGGTCCACCACTAGTACACAGTGAACATACCAGAGCCTGACACACAAAGCCAGGTTCATGAGCAGAGACCGGGGAGAGAAAGAGAAACCCCAGCCATCAGGTTCTGGTCATGGTCTCTAAAAATGGATCTGACCTGCTCAGATGTTGAGGCATGTTCCTGTGGCCACCCAACCGTGCCAAACACACACACATTACACATGCCAACAGTCCCAGTTTATTGGTCTCCATTTTGTTCCAGCGTGCACTGTGATGATGTTTTTTTCCCCGCTTTCTCCCTCCGTCTCTTGACAACAGAAAACAGGATACGGTAGCTGGGCTTTAGTCACGGGGGTTTGGTGGCAGAAGTGGGTTTTTGGGGCTTTTTAAAAGCAAACAATTGATCAGATTTATGGAGTCCTAACTGGGCGTGACGAGGTGCGGCTGTGCCCAGAGGCAGTGGGCCACCCTCCCCTCCACACGTGCTGCAGGCCTCCAGCAGGCAGCTGCTCCCATGACCTCATGTTATTCGTTTGCAATTGTCTATTAGACAGAATTTGAAATGAAATGAAAAAAAAATTACAAGAAATACTCAAATAGTGTACTTAGCCCTTTTTCAATCATACTTAGAGTCACAGGCAATTGTTTTGTTGGTTTATTTACATGTATTAGCATTAGCTAAAGTATTCTGTATTTTAAACTACTTTGCCTACTTACAGTATACTCTCTATCCTGACCTCCCTAACAAAATTAATGTTCCATGGTAACCACCAAAATACCACAGCTACTGCAGTTTTTGTTAAACATATAGCTTGCGTTTTAAATAACATTAGCAGTATGTGTTTGGTGAGAATGGTGGCTAATACCACGTTTCCACTGTTTTATTAAAGCTGTTTTTGGTTTAAAATTTGGGTTACCAATTATATTGATCCAAGAACCTTCGAGACACCTGAAAAGGGGTTTCCTGAAAAAAAAAAAATAATAATAATTTGGCAGGCAGATGATACATGGGCTAAGAAAAGTCAAGGGACTGGCACAGGGACAGCCAAGAGCAGTGCAGTAAAGAGGAAGTGGCCGGGACAGTGCCCAGATGGAAAGTAGAGGTTAATGGCAACAAATGGGAGGTTCCTTTGTTTAACATTTCCTTTGTTTATTGGTGGATGTGTCTAATGGGATTGGCTATGACTGGACCTAATAGGGCAGCACTGGCTGATTGGGGGAGTTTCTAGGAGCCACAGCAGGCAGCGTTCCCCCAAGTAGGGCCTCCCACTGAAGCCAGTGCTCAGCTGCCCTGCCCTGATTGGACCTGACACTTTAATGTCAGCCCAAGAAACATCGTCAGCCCGGTTTAAACTGTCCCCCACAATCCCCTGCTCTCAATTTGCCCTTTCTGGACTGGACAAATCATGCCAAATTTAACTCTTTATGGCCTCGTTATGGGCTGGTGAGAGAGAGCGTCTTAAGTTTCACTGTGAATTCTTTCCCCTAGCAGCGTGAACAGTGTGTTCTCTTGACCCCTCTATGGCTTAGAGTGGATTTATTTTCTATACGAGCTTTTTATTTTTACCATACACTCTGATATTGCTATGTATTGCCACCTCTAGTTTGCTTTCTTCAACTTTGTTTTATCCATGTATTCTAGTTAGCTAGCTAGCTAGCTAGTTTTGTTTTTTAGAAATGAATGAGCCACGCCAATAGCTATAGATTCAATATTAGCAACCGGCTTACATATATTGATAGTTTGCGAAGAATCTTTTCTTAAAAACTATAGCAAAATGTAACATGTAAACTCGAAATAACTAGGGAATGTAATTTTGTATTCCAATGAGAAGTGCAAATAAACAAGGAAAAGGAATCAAATTTGAAACCAGAACAGAACTCTTTCTTCTTAATAAATTTTGAAGCCGCCTGTGGTATTTTTGACTCTTTTCAAGTTGGGCGAATCCCTTCGCTGAAGCCACACTTCAAATGGCTTCATCTGAGAGAGCATGCATCCTAAAGCTGCTCACTGTGGCAAACTAATGTTTTGATTAGATGTCTGTGCCAATGTCTGATGTCCTAAACATCCAACATAGGAAAAGACGAGCTGTCAAAGCATGGCGCACTGCATCTTCTAAGTGCCATGGGAGGAGCGGTTAAAAGACTACATTGGTTTGGAGGGGGAGCAGCCTGCCTTAGCAATCCGCCGGCCTGGGTGTTACCTGTTCAATGCCTATATATTATGGTTTAGAAAGACATGCTACTCACTTCCTTACAAAAAGTGACTGCAGTTTCTTAATTACGCCTTGAGTGTGGCAACATTGGTACTAAAAACTGCTTTAATACTGCCTCCAGTTTTTTACATGTAATCAATATTGTAAGTGAAGATATTACAGCGTATTGCATGGTAATATGACACCAGATTTGAATCACATGAATGCTAATGTTCAGCATTTGTTTACCTCACTTTTACTAAAATAGAGAAAGCTGCAGAAATATATTTCATTTCCATTACCACCCATGCACTATTGTGCTGTAGACTCCAGTTCCTGTATACCCACACTGTTGTAGCGTATGAAAAGTGAATGAATATCAGATTTTCACGTGTTGTTTGGGTATCATCAAACTAAATGCATCGTACTATGCTTTGTTTCAACATTAGCAAGTTAATTTATTACCACGTCATCATTTTGGTCTGCTTTCACTATTAAGCTCAGCATAGCAGGCTTCATAAAAGCCATTTTAACTGTGATAAATTTTTTTCATTGTGCTGTACTGCATCATTTTATGGCACAAAACTACAGTTTTACTGCGTTTCATTTTTGTAGAGGCTGGCTTATTGATTGATTGCATGCCCTGACTGCCAAATCGGTGATGTGTTTTGACAAGTATGCTTCTTCTTGTGTCTGTGGCAGCATCCAACCAATCGGAGAGGGATCAGACAGATTCCCCGGTCCCCTCCAAGCGGCCTTCTTCAAGGTCCGAGGCAGCAGAAAGCCCCCTCTCGTCAAAACGACCCAGGACCGCTGAGAAGAGCAGTGGAGAGCAGGTATGGAGCAAAATCTACAGCCTCTGCAAAACATTTAGAATTCTCTCTGTCTGTTTTTGTGAAGTAGATTCAGTTAGACCTTATCAAATCCCCAGGCATGTAGGTCTCATTAACTGTACCCATTAATTAACAAAATATCCAAGGATGTTGTTTTCAGCCCTTTTTAATATAGAGTAGTAGAATGTAGCTGGCCTTTTTAAATTATGCATGTATTTTTTTTTCTAAAAATATTATATTTCTCCATCTTTTCTGCTGCTCTTGCAGTGCTAATTGTGCAAAAGGTGAAAAATCAATGATATTTGACAGATGAGAGCTCTTTGAAGTGTCTACCTCTCAGAGTAGCCCACTCCTCACTGTGTGGTAGATAGACGAGCCTTGCTTTGCCCTTGATTTTACCACACTTCTCAAGAAAATAATGTTTTTTGTTCGACCTTCTCGTTATTGTATAGATGTACCAGTGCCCCTACTGCAAGTTCAGCAACACAGATCTGAACCGGCTCAGAATGCACGTGATGACGCAGCACTCAGTGCAGCCCATGTTCCGCTGCCCGCTGTGCCAGGACATGCTCAACAACAAGGTCCACCTGCAGTTCCATCTCACTCACCTCCACAGTGTGGCACCAGACTGCGTCGACAAGCTAATTGCCACAGTAAGTTACTGCAGAAGAGTGTTTAGGGGTAGCGATCACAGTAGACATCACCTTCCATTTCATATGCATGCATTTGTTTCCCTTAATGAATGTCCAAGACATTCAACCAAGTTTGTTTTACTTACACAGTCAAAAGAACCTTATTAAATATTTCCCATTCAGTCTGTCTAGTGGATGGATGTTTATTAAGCCCAGTTAATTTCTCTCTGTGATCTTTTGTTTTTTATGTGAGACCTCACTGCCTTTCTGTTGTGTGGTGTGAAGGCCATATGCTTTTTACACAAAAGCAACATGGCCTTAACTGCCATGTTCAGTAGTAATCATCATGTCAGACATCAACCTCACAAATGACTCACAGTTTTTCGCTCACTCTGCCTTTGTGGACCGAAGGTTCTTTCCTTCTGTCAAATTTGTGACATTTTAAGGCTTTATTAAAATCGCCGAAGGAAACTGCTCATTGTGATATGGCCCTTGGCAATCCTGTATATAGAAAATGAGTTGTGCAAGGAAAACGCATGAACATGGCTATGAGTAACACTGGTTAGGTATTATTATGGTCAATATCATTTCCCTGTTTTATTACAAGGTTACATTCCCAAAAGTTTTTTTGCTCATTTTTACCTTAGGGGACTTAATGGAGATCTCAGTTATGTTTCAAATGTTTGAGTTTCTGGTGAAAAATCTCACTTTTGATCAGAGACATCAACTTGGCAGATCAGAGCACATTTCGTGACATTGTCGAGATCTCTGAAACTCCAGAAGAGACGCATTGCTAGGGTCTTCTCAGGCAAAAATTCTGCGAAGCAGTAGACTTTTCCTCTATATTTAATTAGAAGAAACAGTTGGTTTGTAGAAAGTTGATGAATATTGTAATTCTTAACTTTAGAAGAAATGTTCTCGGTTTAGTGGAAAAATTATAAAAGCCTCTTGTGATTACTAAGGTCATTTGTATTCCAGGCACTCACTAGAAGCAGTAATACTTACATCATCCCTTTACCTTATTTCCACCTCTCTGGTCCCAGAGCGCTCAGGCCTCAAGAAGCCTAGTCTGCCTGGTCCCTCTGAGAATACTCACCTTATTCCATTTCAGCTTCTACTGAGACTACCCTGCTTTCATGGGTGTTTTTTTTTTCTTGCACTGAATTTTAGCAGTGAAATAATTACGTGTAAGTTTGCCTGTGGTGTTTGAATTCCTTGCTTGGCCAATCACTCTTAATTCTGTGAAGGCAGCTCCACTCCCCCAGCCCGAAAGCAAATGGTGAACACATTAGTAGAGGCCAGACAGCAATATTTTTTCTTTTATAGAGGTAATAACACACCGAGTGCTGTACAAGTGCGGTGCATGATAGAAACTGAGCTAATACAATGCACATTAAAACTAGAATCTTTTTTTTACAAGTAACGAGAGTTATCCTGTTCCTCATGTCAGACAGACAAGCTTAATGAATTCTGAATCAGGTGACTTTTATTTCTTGCAAACATTGCATAAAGATGCACTTTCTTCCACTAACCCCACCTCTTCTTTCTTCCTGTTCTCTCGCTCTCCCTCACTCGCTCCCTCATTCTATGTCTAATGTTCTGTCTGTCTAAGATAGGGGTAATGAAAATAATTGTGCTTCATTAATTCTGAGCCTGGCTAGATGATAGCCATTTGGAACTATGTTTGCCAATTAGACGGTCCAAATTAAAAGTGACCTTGGGATACTCTCAGCACTCGGCACTCTTTGCCTAATGATGCAGTTGTCTAGAAAAAGTCCACTTTGTTATGTTAATCACAGACATGTTTTGTTTCTGAAATTCTCCATACTGGTCACAATCATTTAACACTTTTAGTTAGGAGGAGAGTGGGTGATGGTGAGGAAGCTAAAAAGCAGAAAAAAGGGCTACATTTTTACCAGTGTGATTTTGATTGCAGTAACCAGATGTTTATGGAAGGCTCTGGTTCACTGACTATTTTTCAGTGTTTCAACCTCAGAGACGTGAGGTTGGGTGGCATTCTGTATTTGATGGCACTTCATAGCAGTTAAAGCTGCTAGCTGTGATTAGATTTTAAATTCACTATAAAACATTTCCATCTTTCAGATCTCAGAAACAGCCATATAATGATACTATGTTTGCTTAGGTCTCTCACAGGAAAATAGTCAAGCTATTAAGGTTGTTAAACAAAAATGACTAATTTTATAAGGTTTGTTAAGTTTGAAGGAAGTTATGCAATCTACAGTTCAGTTTTTGTTTTAAAAAATAATGACGTAAAGCTGATATCTGGTGTAAGAATGAATGAATTGGTTGATTCATAGGTAGGAAAAAGAGGCACAGAGTTTGCAAGGGCTCAGACAAGGGATGAACGATTTGTACATGCAGAGAGATCGAGAGAGAAGGGGGATATATTTGTGGGATTGGGATATTGAAATGCATGATGAGTGAGTTTGATTATTCAGTTTGGGGAGTTAATTGAAGGAAGGTGAAGCACACAGTGGCTCATCTCCAAACCCTTTCTAATCTCAGTCACTGATTATTGTTAAATAGGATCCTGTTAATGAATCTGTTTTTTATTATTATTCTGAGAAAGAGAAAGATAGCGAGTGAGTGAGAGCCAGGCATGGAGAATCATGTGCACTAAAAAGATAGAAGGGAGGTAGCTGTCATTCACACTTGATTAACTTCAACCTTTGAAGTGCCAAGCAAACCTTGGTGCTCCTTTATCACAACAATATTCATTGCTACTTTAAATTTTCTAATTAAATTGACTAAGAAAACATGCTGCTTGCCATCTACCTACATTTAAATTTATCTGCATTTTTTATTAATGACTTTGTTTTCAAGTAATCATTTGCATAATTGTTTAGATTAATATATGCTGGTTTGCTGGAAAACATTTTAATGAGTGCTGTATGTTAAATTAAGAGTGCTGATCATTATCCAAAAATTGACAGTTGTTGCATTACCCAGAATTCCTGGCTGAATGACAGAATTTCACCATTGCACCATGCTTTTCTATTGGAATGAAAAGCACATTTTATGAGGTGGAAGACTTATTTAATTAGGCTGTCTAACAAGCTTTTCAACTGGCCAAGGTAGACCACTTAGGCCATCATACTAATTGGCTGCAGCTGCAGAACTATCGCAGAGCATGACAAAACACCTTCAGTCATCAAAGTGCAAATTGAATTGACGGCAAATTAAGTCACGTGTGTGAAAGAGGGGGACAGTAAATGTGTTTGTGTCCAGTTCAAATAATATGATTATCTTGTCAAATTATTTTTATGTTTATAGCACATATTTCACCTGTACCACCTCATATGAATCTTTTTATTTTACACATTTGTGTTTACAATGAAGGATTACTGTATATAATGCAGACATTTTCTTGGTTTTAAATGTGTAACTTTGAATGGGTAAGCTTGCCTTGTCCTTTTACATTAATTTGAGATGTTCTATGTTTATCAAGATGCTATTGTTTAAGGCTTATAATTAACCTAACAAATACTATGTTTTTCTTTTTCCAGGTGGCAGCATCAGAAGTACTGCCAGCAAGCATGTTCATACCAGTCCCTGGACCAGAGAAAGATACTCAAACCACAACTCAGTCCATGGTCAACTCAAACTCTGATGAGATTAAGAAACAAACAGGTTAGAATGTTGCGCAATTGAGGACAAACATTTTAAAAACACACAAATATGTTTATGTTGTCAGAATTATAATGAGTGTTATTTTTCTGATTGCAGAGGTGGCAGATGTTGAGCCTGAAAAAGGAGTTTGTCTGGCCTCAGACATTGCTGAAGCTCGCAAGTCTCCTCTTGAGGAACAACAGCCTGGAAGAGATGATTCCACCAGTTTTCTTTGCTGGAAAAAGGGCTGTAACAAATTCTTTAAATCCTCCAATGCCCTCCAGATGCACTTCAATGAGGTCCACAATAAAAGGCCCCAACTGCCTGTCTCTGATCGTCATGTCTACAAATACCGCTGCAACCAGTGTAGTTTGGCATTCAAGACAATAGAGAAACTTCAGCTGCATTCCCAATACCATGTAATCAGAGCAGCCACAATGTGTTGTTTATGCCAGCGCAGTTTCAGGACCCTACAGGCACTTAAGAAGCATCTGGAGACCAGTCATCTGGAGTTGAGTGAAGCTGACATCCAGCAGCTCTATGGAGGTTTACTGATGAATGGAGACCTAATGATTATGGGTGATCCCTCACTTGGGGAGGACCAGGGAGCCCTTCTTGATGATGAGAAAGAGGGAGATGAAAGTGACCCAGAGGAAAAGCAAAGCCCAACTGGCAGTGACTCTGGATCTTTGCAAGAAGATTCTGGATCTGAACCCAAACGAGCCCTGCCATTTAGGAAAGGCCCCAACTTTACTATGGAGAAGTTTCTAGATCCGTCTCGTCCTTTCAAGTGTACAGTCTGCAAAGAGTCATTTACCCAAAAGAATATTCTTCTTGTACACTACAACTCTGTGTCTCACTTACACAAAGTCAAAAGGGCTCTTCAGGAATCTACCACCGGTCCGCCAGAGCCTACCAGCAGCCCTGATAATAAACCCTTCAAGTGCAGCACTTGCAATGTAGCATACAGCCAGAGCTCTACACTGGAGATTCATATGCGCTCTGTTCTTCATCAAACCAAGGCCAGGGCAGCAAAGCTTGAAGCAGCTGGTGGCACTTCTAGTGCTGTTAGCAGTAGTGGCCCAAGTGGAAGCACTTCCAATAGCACTTCAACCCCAAGCCCTATTCCAGCCACTAACTCAACTACCAGCTCCAACAACAGCAGCAGCTCTCCAGCTGGAGCTCAGACAGCACAGAGCATCATGGGAGGTAATCATCTGTCAAGTCATTCTCACAATGTAGAGAATTTGGGTAACTCAGCCTGTCATCCCTCTCCCTCTGAGAATCACGAAGTGAAAAAGAAGAAATTTGCAGATATGCTAGCCTCTAGGGGTCATCAGCAGCAGCTCCAGCAACAGCAACAGCAGTTTGCCCAGGCTCAGGCACAGGCACAAGCTCAGTTCCAACAAGAGCTCCAGCAGGCTGCTCTCCTTCAGTCACAGCTTTTTAACCCTCTTCTCCAGCACTTCCCTATGACAACAGATGCTCTTCTCCCTCTTCAGCAACAGCAGCTGCTCTTTCCGTTTTACATTCCTGGGGCAGAATTTCAACTGAATCCAGAGATGACCCCGAGCAGTTCTTCATTGAACTTGAGTGGATCTGCTGCTTCACTGTTGGAAGAACAGAAAAACTCTGCCCAGCAGGCCCAGCAGAGCTGCTTACAACAACAGCTTATGCACCACCACCTTCAGCAACAGCACCAATCTCATTCCCACTCCCAAGGATCGAGCCAAATGGCTTTACTTCAGCACAGTGGCCTTTCTCACCATGTAGATAAAAAGCCAAAGCCATCTCCTCACACTGAGAAAGAAAGAGAGCTGCCAAAGGATAAAGAAATAAGTGATAAAGCTGAGGATCATGTTCCAAAAGATGTGTCAGACAAGGCCAAAGAAAAGAAAGATCCTCCTCAAGCTGTTGTAAATGTGAACCATGACTCTGGATTTCCTCCTCCAAGGATTGCCTCAGATGCCAGAGGGAATGCCACCAAAGCCCTACTGGAGAATTTTGGCTTCGAGTTAGTAATTCAGTACAATGAGAACAAGCAAAAAGCACAAAGAAAGCCTACAGGATCTCTGTCAGGATGCAGTGGGCCAGCTGGTATCACCAGAGTAGTTGATCCCATTGAAGGATTAGAGAAACTGGAGTGTGAGTCTTGTGGTAAGCTCTTTTCCAACATATTGATTCTCAAGAGTCATCAGGAGCATATCCACCAGGCTTTCTTTCCGTTCAGATTCCTAGAGAGATTTGCCAAAGAGTACAGGGAACAATATGACAAGCTGTACCCATTGAGACCTCAGACACCTGAAGCTAATGCACCTCCTCCACCACCTCCACCCCCACCCCCACCTCCACCTCCTCAGAGGGCACCAACACCAAATATACCCGTTTCTGCTCCTAACCTGACACCACCAACTGCTCCAACTCCTCAGCCTCCAGTTACACTGGCCCAAATTACAATGCCGATGGATCTGCCTCTCTTCTCTCCACTTATGATGCAGCCCATGTCACTCCAGTCATTACCTTCTCAGATTCCTGCCCAACTTCCAGCTGTGGAGCCCAGTCTGGCCACTGATCTGGCCCAGCTCTACCAACAGCAGCTAACCCCCGCCATGTTGCAGCAACAGAATAAGAGACCCCGCACCCGTATCACAGATGACCAGCTAAGGGTGCTCCGCCAGTATTTCGACATCAACAACTCTCCCAACGAGGAACAAATTAAGGAAATGGCAGATAAATCAGGACTCCCCCAGAAAGTCATCAAGCACTGGTTCCGCAATACACTATTTAAAGAGCGACAACGCAACAAAGACTCACCTTATAATTTTAACAACCCTCCAATTACAACTCTTGAAGAAACCAAAATTGATTCAAAGCCACCCTCCCCTGAGCCTCAAAAGCAGGAATCATTTGGAAATAAGAGGTCCTCAAGGACAAGGTTCACAGACTACCAGCTTAGGGTGCTGCAAGATTTCTTTGATGCTAATGCTTATCCTAAAGATGATGAATTTGAGCAGTTGTCCAATCTTCTGAGCCTTCCAACTCGAGTCATTGTTGTCTGGTTCCAAAATGCTAGACAGAAAGCCCGTAAAAATTATGAGAACCAGGGAGAAGGAGGGAAAGAAGGTGACCGACGCGAGTTATCCAATGACCGATACATTCGTACTACCAACTTAAACTATCAATGCAAGAAGTGCAGCCTGGTTTTCCAGCGCATATTTGACCTAATTAAACACCAAAAGAAGCTCTGTTACAAAGACGAGGAGGAAGACGGGCAGTATGACAGTCTAAATGAGGACTCTGTGGATCTCTCTCATGAATACTATACTCTCTCTGGGTCATCAGGTCAAACACCAATTCCCTCATCCTCAAGCCTCTGCCCTCTTCCTCCTTCATCCTCTGCATTTTCTCAGATCACATCATCTGAAAAGGAAGAGCCTACACCAGCTCACTCATCAAACTATTTTGATGAAAAATCAAAACACTCTCCAGAAACATCATTGGGCCAAAGAGAGCAGACATCTTTGAAACAGGAAACCATTCATCCATCTGAGACTCCACAGCAGAGACCACAAAGAGAGGAAAAGACACATACAGTCTCAAAGAATTCAAAGCTTTCTTCACCTTCCCTCTCCCAACAGCAACAGCATAGTGGTCCCTCCATTTCACATACCAGTCAGACCTCCCAGAGTTCCCACATGGCCCTTAATCCTCATTTAGCCTCTGCCTCACAGCAGCAGTTGGCCCAGCAAATGATCCCGTACCAGTGTGAACAGTGCAAACTTGCATTCCCTTCATTTGAACACTGGCAGGAACACCAGCAACTGCATTTCCTGAGTGTCCAAAATCAGTTCATTCATCCTCAGTTTTTGGATCGCCCAATGGACATGTCCTTCATGTTGTTTGATCCTAGCAATCCTCTGCTTGCTAGCCAGCTCCTTGCAGGAGCAATACCCCAAATGTCCAGCAATTCTGCCACCTCCCCATCAACACCCACATCCACTATGAACTCTCTCAAGAGGAAGTTGGAGGAGAAGGCAGGAACTAGTCCAGGAGAAAGTGACAGCATGAATAGTGGAGAGGAGCCGCAACGAGACAAGCGCCTCCGAACCACTATTACACCAGAGCAACTAGAGATTCTGTACCAGAAATATTTGCTTGACTCCAATCCTACTCGTAAAATGCTTGACCACATTGCCCATGAAGTGGGGCTTAAAAAACGAGTGGTACAGGTATGGTTCCAAAACACAAGAGCCAGAGAAAGAAAAGGTCAGTTTCGGGCTGTTGGGCCGGCTCAAGCACACCGCCGCTGCCCATTTTGTCGAGCCCTATTCAAAGCTAAAACTGCCCTCGAGGCCCATATTCGTTCACGCCACTGGCATGAGGCTAAACGTGCTGGTTACAACCTAGCGCTTTCTGGTCTGCTATCTGAACAGGAAGCCATGCAGTTGAAGATGGATCCTTTGGATATCTCCAGCTATGCTCATCTTGCCCAGTCTAACAATGATGCGCAAAGTTCATCGCTGTCACCTGTGAGCAAAAGCATGGACTTGTCCCCCAGAGCTCTCCTGAGCCCAACATCTATTAAGGTTGAGGGAGCAGAGGAGTTTGAAAGCCCAACCATTTCCTCAGTTAACACAAACTTTGATCAAAATAAACTTGATAATGATGATTGTTCTTCTGTGAATACAGCCATCACTGACACTACCACAGGTGATGAGGCAAACGTTGACAATGACAGTGCTGATGCAAAACACAGCCATAATAGTGGAGATTTTCTCTCTAAGTCTGGGGGCGCAGTCTTCTCCATTGAGAATGATGAACAGATGTCCTCAGGACTGGTGAGCCCTGCAACAAGCTTCTACACAAAAGACTTTGAAAATGAAAATATAATAGACTATAGTGAAACATCTAGTCTGGCCGACCCTTGTTCACCAAGTCCAGGGGCCTCTGGAAGCAGAAGCATTGATAGTGGAGACAGACCTGGACAAAAGCGCTTCCGAACACAGATGACTAATCTTCAGCTTAAGGTGCTCAAGTCCTGCTTCAATGATTATAGGACTCCAACCATGCTGGAGTGTGAGGTACTTGGCAATGACATTGGACTTCCAAAGAGAGTTGTTCAGGTCTGGTTTCAAAATGCTCGTGCTAAGGAAAAGAAGGCAAAGCTCAGCATGGCTAAGCACTTTGGTATTAACCAGACTTCTTACGAGGGACCTAAGACAGAATGCTCTTTGTGTGGTGTTAAATACAGTGCTCGCCTCTCAGTGCGAGACCACATCTTTTCCCAGCAACACATCTCCAAAGTAAAGGATACCATTGGAAGTCAACTCGATAAAGAGAAAGAGTACTTTGATCCAGCTACGGTTCGTCAGCTGATGGCACAGCAGGAGATGGATCGTATCAAGAAAGCAAATGAGGTCCTGGGACTAGCACAACAACAAGCCATGCAGCAACAAGGGATGTTTGACACACCTGCCTTGCAAGCCTTGAACCTTCAGTCAGGATATCCAAATTTACAGGGGATCCCCCCTGTTCTCCTGCCAGGTGTTGGTGGTCCCTCCATACCAGGCTTTAACTCATCCAACTCAGGTATGTCATCAAATTATGTCTCTAGTATGAGTGTGAGACTTTTAAAATATGATAACTACTGATTCTCAGATGTATATTGCAACATTAATCATAAATCATGTTTTGCTTCTCTGTGTCAATTTCCGCAGCTTTAACCCCTCCAAAACCTCAGAACCTCCTGAACATGCCTGGTGCCAGTGTACCCTCACCTAGTCTACCCACATCTGGTTTACCCAACAAGACCCCTTCCTCATCTTCATTGGCCTCGCCCAGCCCAGCTCAGGCCAGCACATCTGTCACCCACTCAAGCCCTACCCCCACCTCTACATCAAACTCTTTGATGACTCAGCCAGGCCCTCGTCCTGATGCTCCCAAAGATCGTGATCCTGAGAGGGCCAGGGACAAAGAGAAACCCAAGGAGAAGGCTGAGAAGCCCCCCACACCATCCTCAGCTGGGGGTACTCCCACTCCATCCACTTCTGCTGCCAGTGCCAAGAAAGAAAAACCAGACACTGCTGTTCCGGCCACCTCGATGCCAACACCTGGTATGGAGTATGTGGTCGATACTGCCCAACTTCAAGCTCTTCAAGCAGCTTTAGCTTCAGATCCAACAGCTCTTTTAACAAGTCAGTTCCTGCCCTACTTTATGCCTGGCTTCTCTCCATATTATGCCCCTCAGATACCAGGTGCTCTTCAAGGTGGATATCTTCAGCCTATGTATGGCATGGAAAGTCTTTTCCCCTACAACCCAGCTTTATCACAGGCCCTGATGGGGCTGTCACCAGGATCTTTGCTTCAACATTACCAGCAATATCAACAGAGCCTGCAGGAGGCACTTCAGCAGCAGCAGCGGCAGCTTCAGCAGATCCAGCAACCCAAAGCAAGCCAAACATCACAAAACTCTGTGGACCGTAAGGACTCTGCCAAAGATCCAGGAAAAACAGAGGAGCAAAAGAGCAATGCCTCAGTCGAAACCTCTTCCACTCACAACAACCTAGCCACTGAGCAGCATGAAGTGGATGGCAAAGGTGCAGACCCCCATCTTGACCAATATATTGTCCCCAAAGTTCAGTATCAGCTGGCGTGCCGCAAGTGTCAAGCTGTGTTCAGCAAGGAGGAAGCGGCTATCAGCCACCTCAAGTCAATTTGTTTTTTTGGTCAGTCTGTGGCAAACCTGCAAGAGATGTTGCTTCGGGTCCCCAACAGTGGGAATGCAGCAAAAGGTGGCCTCTACGACTGCCTTGCCTGTGACACAACACTAGAAGGGGACAAAGCGCTCAGTAAACACCTGGATTCAGCCTTGCACAAACACAGAACAATCAAGAGATCCAGAAATGCCAAAGAGCACGCTACTAATTTATTACCTCACTCTTCAGCCTGCTTCCCCAGTCCTAACACCGCATCTACCTCGCAGTCTGCCACTCACTCAAACAACACCCCATCCCCTTCGCCAACAACATCAGCCACCACGCCGTCCTCATCAGCGTCTGCATCTTCATGCACCTCCTCCTCTTTCACAACCACTCCACTCAACACAACTGCTACAGGCAAATCATGGTCCCAGACCCCTTTCTCCAGAGCTTTAGCTGGGAAGCCCAATCCCTCTTCGTCTGCATTGTCTTCTTTTCCTCCAGTTTCTTCTCCTTCAACGGTTACCTCAAGTTCATTGAGCACCTCAGGGGTCCAGACCTCGCTACCAACAGACGTCTTTACCGATGATTCTGATTCTGACAACAGTCAGAAGTCAGCAGACAGGCTGGGCAGGCCAGCAGAGGAGCCACAACACCCTGGCTGTCTCAAAGACAACAGTAGTTGTAGTAGTAATCTCGCTAGTGTAGGATCGGACTCCATCAGATTGTAAAAGCTTTCAGTGATGAACAATATTTAAAAAAAAAAAAAAAGGAAAAGGAAAAAAAAACACAAGACAAAAGAAAAAAAGCAGCAATGTTTAAAATGTTTAAAGTATACAAACCAATTTCAGAAAAAGATGTGTAAAGACTAACTGCAATTCCAAAGCTTGTAACCAAAAATTTTAATGTTAGTGGATTGTTTTCCCATATCAACATGCTGGTTTTAGTTTATTACAACTCCCAATATATATATATATATATATATATATATATATATATATATATATGAATAGAGCTCATAGCAGTTTACAGTCGGTTATTGCTAGTGGAATGCTGTATTGCAGTGGACTGCTTCAAAGTTGTTTTAATGGCCCCACAATTCTCTTTACAAAGAACGAGACAACAAGCTGTCCCTTGTTTGCAAAAGTATTTCCGCTTAATAGCACAGTCACATAAAGCCAGTATGTACTGTATGGGAGAATAGTCTTACAGTTTTCTTGCTATCTAAGCATTCAGATACCAATGGCTTGCTAAAGAAAAGAAAAATAATGTAATGTCTATTTTATTCTCAGGTCAACAGCTCACAACCTTTTCTTGTGTTACACAAAGTCATTGTTTTATTAATTTTGTTCCAAACAAATGATGGACATTTGTGTTTTTGTATGACATTTATTGGCAGAAAGTATTCAGAAATTATACTAACTCAACTAAAGTTTCTGGGCATTCAATGAGTAGCTACATTGCTGGTTTTAAACCATCTTAATTATTATCATTTAATTTTTTTTTGTTTTTAATGGGAGATTTTTCCCATTTTACCCAGACACGAAAAGCATTGCAGACTTGGTGGGGGAAAAAGATTTTTTTTAGGAAAAAAACTTTCTGTATTTATGATAGATATATAAATTTTTGGTGTTCAGTAGATTGTTGCATTGGAAATGAATTTAAACAGTATGGTAGATTGAAAAATCTTTGTGTACATTTAGCTTTTGTATCGTCCAACTTTAAGGCGCTTCATTTGGTGTTGTCTTGGTCATTCCAATAGACTAGATTATTAAGGAGCAGGAAACGATCTCTACTCTATTTCTGTCCAATACTCAGCTTCTTGTTTTTGTTCTCCCAGCTGAATCTCTTTGTCACAAGGGGTTTCTTCCCTTTGGTTGGTGCAGCATTGACCAAAAGCGAAGAGAAATCTGGGGTGTTTGAAAATGTTTCAGTTATATTTGTGTTACCTTAGTGCACTTACCACTGTCTGACTTTCTCTCTTTCTTTCTTTCTTTCTTTCTAGCTGTCAATCTGTTCCTCCTTTCTTTCCTCTTTCTGTACCCCCTGCCTTTGTAGATGTGGAGATAACTGCCTCTCCTTCAGCACTACAAAGCAGATACTTGTTTCCATGTAATGTGGCTGCAGTCTGCTATAGTTTTTATGTTCATTTCAAGTTTTCTGTTGTCATATATGAAAATGAAAAAAGAATAATAATAATAATTCTCACGCTTTAAAACAAAAAGAAAATCCAAAGACTTAACACTTTCACCATTGGTGCATAAAGATGAGAAAAGAGGCTTCTTTATACTTGAGAATTTGTTGCTGTTTTTAAGGAAAGAAAACAAAGTTTTAAAATAAAAGAAGTACGCATCAGAGTTGCCGTTTTTGCTTCTTTGCAAGCAGACAGGTGACTTTTTTACGTCAAACACTAAGAAAACCAAAAATCAAAAAGGGCCCTTGTCCTTGCATTGTGGAGTAGCACCGTTACAGAGCCATTGCAGTTTGTAAAAATTTTGTTGAAGTTTCTGTCACACATGAAATCCATTTTTTTTTTCTTTTGTTTTCTTTCTGTAAAAAAATTAATAAAAAGAATATGCTGCTAATGTGGATTTGGAAAAGAAGAATACCTAGATGCATGCTCCTTTTGCTTTTTGGCTAAGCTTTAAGAAAAAAAAGAAACAAACAATAAACCATTTCCCTGCCCCTGCAGCATTTTTTCCCCTTCTTGTTGCAAAACGGAACTTTGAAGACTGTGAATATATGTTCCAAAGGATATTTTAGCTTTTTTTTTTTTAACAGACCAATGTTAAAAGCCAATGACCTATAATGTTTGTAAAAAAATAAAATAATAATAATAATAATAGTGCATTCCAAATACTACACCTGAGTTTTCATTTTTTAGGCAAGGACTGCTTCTTTTTATTCAAATTGAGTACAAGTCTATTATGTCCCATTTCTAAGGTGACTGTAAGCTGTTGTGTAACTCTGCCATCATGGATTGCTGAATATCACCTCACCCCGATTAGGATGTGTCGAGAGTGAACAGAATCCCTGCAGCCATTAAATGACTTTACTCACTTGAACTAGATCACCAAGTCATAGTGGTTACCAAAAATGTACATACTGCAACCTGTCTGGTACTTACGCATTTCCCTGATCCAGTGTCATTGTGCTTCTTGATTTAGAACTAGTCTCAGAATGAAAGGCTGTTTGGCAAAGCCGACCTCCCCTACTGGAAAAGCAAGTAGGGAATTTGTTGTCTGCAGGGTGTAAAGCCATTTTCATGCAGGAAATGTCTGATGCGGGTCTGTAAGGGGCATTTTCATTCCAAAGCATTATAAGACCGGGAAAAGCAGGATTTGTTTTAGGTGTCCCTTGTTTTGCATGATGACAAGGTAGAAGTGTCCAAAGAGATCCCTCACTCCAAGTCATTGCAATGGAAATGGTTGCATTTTAGCGAAATGGCCCCCATCTAATCATAAATGGAATTGCTCTTTTCCAAATCATGTCAGTTTTGAAATGTGTCAATGATGCTTTGGGGGGCGCAAACGTATTTGGCTTTAGTAACATATTTGCACACTTGTCCAGGTGTGTAAACAAGCATAATGTTTTGCAGAACAAGATTTGATTTGGTGTTTTTCGGTGTGCATGCCATTGAAATTGGGTTCCTTTGATCTGCAAGCTGATCCACTCCTCACAATCCATGTTATCTATAATATTGTTCATAATTATTTTCGAGAAGTCTGATATTGATATAGTTTATTTTTGAATGTTTTGCATAGTTTTGGTCTCAGATAATATCTTTTTGCTTATTTTCATATAACTGTACATTTATTTTCCTTCGTTTTTGTCGGTATCCATTTATAAATTAATGTTACAATGCCAGCTTAAAACTGAAATCACATCTGTTTGTTTTCTATCATTCTCTGGCCACTTTATGGTGTTACAATGTTCCTATATTTGTTTGTCTTGACACAGTTGTATCTCTTGCTTCCAAAGTGTTCTCGTTTTTATAGGCTCTCGTGTGGGGCAGAATCCCTCACAACTGTTTCAGCCAGCATGGACTTTGTATGTGCGAGTGTGTGCGTGTGTGTGTTTCATAAGAGCCAGCATCAGTCTGAGTTTTTATACTTTGTATTCTATTTTCTACTTTCATTTCGCAGCAAAACATACTGAACGGTAAAGCTGAATCTTCAGTAAAGGGTTTGACAAGTCTGATGTACAACACAATAATATTGTAATGTGGCGAAAGAGGATACCGAAGCACTGAGCAGTTATTATTTTTGTTAATTATATGAATGTGGCCAAAGCTTCATGCAGTAGAAAACACGCAAATCTTTAGTTGGTGCCCCTGATGAGTGTATATTTATTGTGGTTAATCCAACACGTGGCTGAGATACATCAACTCTCATTGGGATACTTGATTCACTTTTTTTTTTTTTTCTTGGACATTTTGCAAAGAGAGAACGAAAGCGACAGGTTTTGCTGTAGAGGTCATCCTTTTGCCCACTGTGAAAATAAACATGTATACAGATATAGATATATTTAAAGAAGACATCAACACTTTTCTTTGAAATGACAAAGAAGGAAATAAAGAGAAATGAACTCTGGGAAACTTGAGAGATGTCATTGAGATGTCTGAGAAGGCTGTTGTTGACACACCAAAACTGGGCATGGGAGCCAAAGGCAGGGCCGACGCGCCCCGATATCAAGTCATTATTTAAATAACACTATATGCCGACGGGAGTGGACTCTGCAACCAGTGGACATATGTGACACGGAGAGGAATTTATTTCTTTTTCTCTCTCTGGTTCTGCATCTACTCAGACATTTTCTGCACTTCTGAACGGGATGGACTCAAACAATCGCATACGTTGTCTCCCAGTTCACAGTGTTGCTACCTGTTTCATTTCCTCCTTCCCACTTCAGTGATTGATACGTTGTTCCACTCTGGCATGGAGTCGACCGGATCCATCCAACCATAAAGAGTGACTTTACTGTTCAAGGGGAGGGGATTTTCCTGGGTGTGATTCCTGAGGAAGCAGATAAACACAAAAAAGCGAATCAACCAAAATTAATAACCAAACTAACAAGCAACCAAACGAAAAAACAAAAAACATTTGCTCCAGTTTCAACGATGAACTGCTGCTGGAGCTTCCTGATCTTTTAGTGGCTCCTGGTGCCACAGCATTTTTGATGCTTTTGTGTTTCCTTTTTGTTCATATTTTTTCTCTTTCGTTCTCCTCAAATTATTCCTCCTCCGACGAGCCTCACAAGCACGGCTCTGTGGCTCCAGGTAGCCCATCCGAGGGTAGAACTTACAGCCTTGCAATGTACAAAAAGAGCAAGTTAAACCAAAAATGTTGTTCTTGATGTCTTTTCTATACTGTAGTCTTGTTAGCTTTTTGTTACTGTAATTATATGATGAAGATTTCCAAACTGTACCAAATTACATGGAGACTAACATACATAAACCACATGGAACTTCAGACTTTTAAAGAGAAACTTTTGTCACAAAAACCTTGTTGTCCTAGTTAAGTTGATTGTAGATGGTAATTGAATATACTCCTTTGAAAATATTTCATCAAGTATGTTTCTTGCTCATTGTGATACATTAAAAAGTATGAGCATAAAAGTTTATCGTGTGAGGCGTTTTTGATACATTTTTGGCATTAAAACACACATGGATCCAAAAATAAGCAGCATAGTTCATCTGATCATTGGCGTGAGCTTGATTCTGAAAACGTAATTAACCCTAATTGCAATTAATCTAATGCAACATGCACATGATTTGACAGCCCCCGAACACACATTCCCAGTAGTTCATTGTCTTGCTGGTATGGTATTCTCTGCAAGAGCAGTCACATTGAAATGCCTCTTAGGGAGCATTCATGAACATGATTAATTATAATATATTAAGCAAGATATGTAGACACATAGCTAATTAGAAGTGGCTGTTTATGACAAATTGAACTTGATTAAGACTTACAATCAAATATAATTCCTAGTGAAGTTTGCTGTTAAAAGCAGAGCTCTGAGATTAGTTTTGACTCCTGCAGAGGATCAAATGCAGCGTTCCAGGCTAATTCAAAGCCTTGTGCAGAGCGGGATCAGATGAGAGCTCCCTTGTGTACGCCCTTTGTGCGTGTTATCATATATGTATTTGCTGGTGATTACAATATGTCTGTATTTTGTGTGCATGTCTCTCACTTTGTTTCTCTTGATTATTTGATTTACAGTATTTGGAAGAGAAAGAGAAAAGAACTGATTACTAGCAGCAGGGATGTTTCGCAATGCTGGTGTTCAGGTCCATTAATGAACTCCTGTTCTGTATGGCTTTCAACTAAGGTTTTTGACAGGATGTTGGAAGAAACACATCTAACAAACAATCTACATTTGCATTTTTTCAATTGGCAGGTGCTTTTGTTCAAAGCAAGTTGCAGTGCATCACTTTGGTCATTTATTCAGGAAGTGTTTCGGCTAAACTTTGAAATTTTGTCTCAGTTACCCAAGTCAATTCTATTTCTATGTCAAACAAGTTGGATGTTAAATAGTCACACAGACAAATGTTAGGTTCCTAACACCTAGACTATAAAGGTGTCATATAACAAATTTAATAGCAAACGGAAAAGCTTTCTAACATAAATTTTTATATTATATAAAAACAGTATACCGTTAATTAAAAAAATTATGTGTGTGTGTGTATGTATGTATATATATATATATATATATATATATATATATATATATATATATATAGACACATCTTTAGATTGTGAAGCATACTAAAAGCATACACACTATAATGAAAGCAATCAAAATTTACACTTTCCTCCAACAAAATGTTTAACTTAAATCACTCTGTGTGGAACCTCAATGAAAATGTCTGTTATTTTTTACAAAATACACCCCAATACCAAGTGAGTGCAGTGTATAGTAACTTAATACCAATGTTACAACTATACCTGCTCTCTCTGAATCAAACTCATGACTTTGTTGTTGCTAGCACCAGCTACAGTAAAAGCTACTGCTAACTTGATGCTATTGTTCAGAACAAACTAAAATTCCATTTATACTCATCTGGTAAACACATGACAATAACTTGCACTGGACTGATTTGCAACAATCTGTTTTATATGAATGCTTAATTTAAAAAGAATTATATTAGCACTGAACTCAGTGGTGTGGAATAGATGCTAAAGATCAGGAGGCTGTCAAACAACAAAAGAATAAAAAGCACCATAAAACCACCATAAACGTATTAAAAGCATGAGACTGTTTTTAAATCATATTAAAGTAATTTTTAAGTCATTAAATAATCACTGATAATATTAACATCTGCAAAAGATCTGTAGCCCTCCTCTGTGTCCAAATTAAAAAAAAAATGACTTATTTTGTTGTTGAACCATTGTTATAAGGCAAAAACCGAGTAACATTTCTTCAAAAAATTATGGGTAAATATTAACAGAATTTTCATATTTAGGTGAACTATTCCTTTACTTAATGAACTACTTTCATTCAAAGTGTCCACACAGAGTGTGCATCAGTGCAGAACACTTTGCAGAAGCTCATTTTTTGTCCTGTGTTGAAACCAATTTTCCCTGATTATGAAGAGCAGCCAGTGGGTCTGTGCTCAGGAATGTGACACACTCACACCATATTGGTTTAATTCTAATGCAGGAAAACTCCCTATGAAATGAGATGCTCTTTTGAAAAAACAAAACTGCTTTAATATTGGCAGGAGGGGTTGATGGTGGGCCTCTCTTGCAGCTAACCGAAGGCATCGGCTCCACTTTTTTTGAAGTCTTCCTTGATAAAGGACTTGCTATTTTATCTGCCTGTAGGCTGCAGTTGTGCATTGATATTGCGCCGTTTGAAGCACTTTCGGTTTTGTTTGAAGGGTTGAAGCAAGGGGGGATAGAATGACCTTGAGTGCTGCAAATTGTCTGAATTTTTAAAGAATCGTTTAAAGAAGATTTGAACAGAGTCCAACCTAATTACACGGTTTCAAAGGACTTATGGTTTTGAATTCATATTTCACACTTTAGAGCTGCAGTTAACCCCCACTGTCCACTGTGTTACTAAACTGATTGAAGAGATGCAATTTGTCCTTACCATAAGAATATGAAACTCGACAAAGTGTTGAATGACCAGGCACACAGTGAGATCAGTTGGCATGGATTTAGACGAGTGTCTGCAAACATGTTTTTCACCATCTAACGGCTCACATTTCCACAGCAGTGGATCAGACCTCCTGTTTCCAATATTTCTCGCCTGTGGGACCGACTCTCTATTGTTTTAGAGCATGTGTAGCAGAGGAACCCTATACTATGCATCTCTGCCCCTACGTATGTGTAGAGTTCTAAGAGACAGGAAGTCAGAGACAGTTCCTCTTTGCTCTTCCATACCCCCTACTGTCTGAACTCAAGGAGTTCAAGGAGTGTAAGATATGAGCTATCCTGGTCAGCAAGTGGCTTCAGAGCAGCTGACCATGCTGAGCTAGTTAACACACAGCAGAACATCCTTAATGAATAAAAAAATGCCCTCATTAGATCAGTGTGAAAGCCCAAGCCTCTTCCTCTCAAACTCTGGACCAGATTGTATGCATACTGAGATGCAATGTTGGCCGAGCACAGGGCCTGAGTTTAGGAGTGTGAAATTGAGTTAGCACCTGGTAGCGCTGATATTAAGCAAAGGTGCTTCCTCTTTAAGGTTTGTGACCTGTTGGTGTAGAGTTCGCCTCGCTGATTCAGGGCCCCTGATTTAATTAGCTTCCCAAGGTTAACTTTGAAGAACAATGTTTTTTGAACATTTTTATATTTGGGTAAAAATTGAGTTGCAAAAAATTATCCATTTGATTTACACAAGAATGGTTTTATTATATCAAGATTTGGGTAACTTTTGGCCAGCATGGTCTGGAAATGTCAGCCAAACATGGTAAAGGTGAAACTTAAAGGAGGACTTAAAACAGATGAAATTCAAAATGGTAGACCAGCAATGTGGCAGAAACAATGGTAAAAAAAAAAAAAGCAGTCACTGGGGTGGTACCCTTTCAAAAAGTACTAAAATGTGCATTTTTAATGTACTAATATATATCTTTAAGTTACCAATATTAGCCCATTAGGGGTAAATAAGGTACAAAAAGGTATTGCCCCAGTGACAGCTCTTGTACTGTTTTTGTGTGTGTGTGTGTGTGTGTGTGTGTGTGTGTGTGTGTGTGTGTGTGTGTGTGTGTGTGTGTGTGTGTGTGTGTGTGTGTGTGTTTGAGAGTATGATATTTATGATCCAAATAACCCAAAGAATTGAAATACCTTTTAAGAGTGTCACAAAAATAGGCCAATTTAATCAAAAGCTATAAGTATTTTCTTTGAATACCATTGTGAAAACCAAGGATGAATAGAGATTTAGGTATGCAGTTAACACAAAAATTTGAATGAAAATGGAGACAATATCATGAGACTATTGTACTTGCTTAGTATTTACCTGAAAAGTATCTCAGGGTGGAATGGTGGCTCAATGGTTGTACCGTTGCTTTAAATCAGTTCGACTTATGGCTGAGCCAAGAGGCCTTTTCTGTTCTGTCAGTGTGTGTGTGGGTTTCCATTTTGCTTCTTACAATTCAAAGACATCTGGCAGAGGTGAACTGAAAACACTAAACCAGGTGTGTCCATTCCTGATCCTGGAGCGTTTAACTCCAACACAATTGAAGTTTTTAGAGAGTGTGAAAACCTTGATTAGTTGGTTCAGATGTTTTTAATTAGGGTTGGACCTGAACTCTGCAGGATAGTGGCCCTACAAGAACAGGTTTGGACATGCCTGAACTAAACAGTCTCTAGCTGAACGTCTGTTAATGCACCCTGTAATCCAGGATGCTGGGATGGGCTTCATTATCCCTGAGACCCTACATAGAATAAGCTTTTTTGGAGAATGGAAGTATTATTAGCTAATCTCCCAGTTCCATGTCCATTAAAATCTTGAACAAGGGCATTCAAGACTATTCAGTCTTAAAGCTGAAGTTCACACAACAGATGAAGGGGTAAGCACTGCATGGGATCTCCAAATGCTGAGCAGCTCACATATTATGGTACACTATTGCAGTAGTGCTATGTGATGTCTTATGCATTGCATGTTCTCTCCTAATCAGTCTGAATCGCAAAACCCTCCAAGCTCTGCTTCCATCATTTGTGGAACATCAAGGGTACAAATGTTCGACAAGTTAAGCCGGCGTGACTACAAAAGGCACAAGTGTACAGAAGGCTGTGTGATCACAGTCATTGTCTTAAATGGAAAACATGAATGGTTTACTGGCTGCTGGCACTGAGATGTATGACCACATAGGCAGCAAATGAGGAGCAGAGAGCTGGGAGGGAAGCCATGGCAGCACAGATCTCAGAGTGCCTTTGAAGGCTCTGACACTGCTCTTCCCTTCCCTATTTCTGCTTAGCCCACATTCAGGGTTTGCTCAAGATAGGCCCAGAACAGCCATTTTAGCAGTGCTTGTTAAGTTGTTTGTTCATTTTTGAGTCGTTGTTGTTGTTTTTAGTCCTATTTTATAGGATGAAAGATGTGTAAAAGGTAAATGGAATCAGATCTAGGTAAACCTGTTCTAGGTTATACTCGAACCAACTTCAAATGATTTGTAGTTGCCCATGTAGGTTCTGAAAATGTGCACAGTCTACTGTCCCACTGCTTGCGCTGAATGGTTTGTTGAGTTACAAAGATTTTCAAAATGAGCTTTTACTGGCAGATGATGAAACAGGCAATAGTTCCATAGATTGCTTGGAAAGAGAAGCTCATCCAGGACTAAAAAAAAATAAATAATAATTATTGAACCTTTAACAGAATTATCCACTGTTAAAGGGATAGTTCACCCAAAAATGAAAATTCTGTCATTAATTACTCACCCTCATGTCGTTCCTAACCTGTAAAACCAAATAAAGATATAATTGATAAAATCAGAGCGCTCTCTGACCCTGCATAGACAGCTATGCAGCTGAAATGCTCCCATGCTTAGAAACACAGAAAGGACGTCATTGAAATAGTCCATGTGACATCAGTGGTTCAACCATAGTTTTAAGAAGCTATGAGAATACTTTGTTTGTGTCCCTTACACAAAATAATTAAATTGATAGAATCAAACCAATATAAACATACAGTATGTGCGTACATACTAGATGTACTCAAGTATATAAGTCAACTCATCAAAATAATCGCATTCCTTTAAAGCGTAGTTATAAAAAAGTTAAAGGGCTAGTCCACTCCAAAAAAAATTTTGTGTACTATCCCTTTAAATGTGTGAAAAATATAGTCATGAAAGATTTGAAGTACACTAAAAGTGCACGTTTAATACAATTAAGCTTTTTCACAAGGGTATACATGGATAAATGGATATGAGTCATGCCATATTTATGAGCCAATTTGACCCCTTTTATGCATTCTGCAGATCAAGTTCTTAAAAATATATATTTTTATTATATCTAAAAGCGTATGGTTAACTATTGGTGTAATTTTCTTTAGAACAGTGTTTTAACAGTAGAGGTTTTCTTTCTGCATGGTCTTTGCACATGAACCGCTTGGCTAGGACGGGTCCCTAACAGACTGATCCCTAACAGGTCCTGTGAGATAATGAGATCAAATATTAAGCAAGGCATTTTATTTGGTCAAGGCCTTAAAATCAGGCTGGGCTCCTCCTTCATTGCCATGCATCCTGTGATCACTTCCTTCCTCTGTCTTCCCTCTCTCTTCCATCTATTTATGTCAGGCATCTTCCCTGCTATCAATGTCAAAGCCAAATTGTGCTCAAACTGTGAGGACAGTTCAGACTAATTCGATCTCATCCGTCAGAAGAAATGATGGTTGAAAAGGATCCGAGGAAGAGACATCCAGAACAGAGGGAAGACTTAAATGGGAATGACAGGTCACTCCCTTGAATTGAGGGAAGCGGCAAGAGCTTTTATTTAAACAGGCCCTCCTCACTGGCAGGAATATGAGGCTGTCCCTAAAAAGAGCGGGTGAACTGATCATGTGATTTAGTACACAGAGCATTTTAAAGGAATAGCTCACTCATAAATGGAAACCCCATACATACTACGAAATAAAAGTGCAATCTATCTATTGCTTAACGGAAAAGTTTACCCAAAAGTGACAAATTCTGCCATCAGACTTTCCCAGTTTTGAAGCCCATTCTCGCCAAGGACAATATCCATGACAATAACTATTACATGTAAGTTTAAGTTTTTTTTTTCTTTCTGTTTTAAATAATTTGGTGTGGTTGATAATATAGTTGTCCTTCCTGGTGTGAACAGGCTTTTAATCTCGTCAACAAAATTACTGATGAATATAATCATTTACCAATGTTTTTGTTATTGTTGTTGTTACATCAATGTGTAACTTTCCCCAAGTTGATTAATGACAGTTTAAGACTATTATTTATGTTTAATTATGCAAATAAGTCTAACTTTAAACATTATGTAAAGTCATGTTCAAAATTCTCATTTAATTTAATTGACAGAGTTAGAGGTTTTTACAGAGAAAATTTTGAATATCATTTGGATAAATATTACAGCTGAAATCTATACAGATGTAAACAGATAAAGTGTAAGAATTTTTTTTTCACTAATTTCCACTACCTTCCCACAATTGACCAGTGCCTGAAAAAAAAATTGTCTGTAGTGTCTTTCCTTAGGTAAATCTTAGATAATTAAATCCAAACAGACAACATGCAATTTACTGTTCACTGGCACATGTATAAGACATTCTGATGTTCCATACTCATATCAAACAAACTCCTGCAACCTTTTATTCAATTCAATTTAATTCAAGTTTATTTGTATAGCGCTTTTTACAATACAAAATCATTGCAAAGCAACTTTACAGAAAATTAAGTTTGTAAAAATGTGTAGAAAGTAGTAGCTTGTCAGTGGTGACTGTCAGTTCCTCTTCAGGAACTCGAGCTGCGTCAAAAGCGCTTTGGGGAAACGCCTTTGGCAAGATCAACTCTGAATATTGTGTGCAATCAGTCCAATGGAAGAGCGTGACGTCACAGGCGGGTTGATGTAGCGACCAGGAAGCTATAAAGGCATGTGCCACGCAGCTGGCTTCAGCTTCGCGTCTTTCAGCAAGCGCTCTGTGTGTGCATGTTCAAAAGTCTGTCTTGTGAGTCTTATTTATTGTTGTCTGTCCCAATAACGCAACATAATGCCAAAGAGCAGAGCTAAGACTAGACATATGAAGGGCGAATCCAGATCGCGCTATAAATTGTGTGTTCCTCCCTGCCCACGCTACATCACGGCTGGGGATACACACGATTTATGCATGGTCTGCTTGGGACCGACTGTCCGCATTGTGAACGATTGCTGATGCAGACGCTTCAATCCTGGAGGGCTCTCTTTGAGGAGGGAGCCTTCGCCAGCGTTCCCTGCGGTGCTGGTCCCGCTTCTGCCGAGGCAGAGCGGCTGCTGCACTCGTGGGGTTCGCAGGTGGATCTGGCGGAGGGTATGGAGACGGGCCAGTCCTTATCTCCTTCCTCATCTGCCAGATCCGGCGCCCAAACCCTGGGTTCGGAAGCACACTCGTCGGTTTCTTCCCCCCAGGGCGAGGGGTCGACACTCCACCTCTCTTCTTCTGATGAGGTGGATGTGGAGACTATTAGTAGGGATTCACCACCCCTATCGCCCCAGTATGAGGAGCTGTTGGAGGTGGTTACTCGTGCAGTTGATAAATTAAAAATCGAGTGGCCTGCAGTGAAAACATCTGAACCGCAGAAAAGTAAATTAGATGAGCGGTTTCTGCGGCCGAGACAGCCACCTCCAGCCCGGAGCCTTCCCTTTTTTCCCGATCTCCACGAAGAAATAGCGAGATCGTGGAAACACCCTTATTCGACCCGTCTCTTCGGCCCCGACTCTCAATATTTTGGTAATGTCGCGTGGCTCGATGAGCGAGGGTACAGAGCGATGCCCCGGGTTGAGCAGACACTTGCGAGCTATCTGTCACCTGGTTCGGCGTCGTCTCTGAAGGCTCCGGCCTTGCCCACAAAACCGTTAAAAACAACATCCATGTTAATGGGCAAGGGCTATGTGGCAGCAGGTCAGGCAGGGGCGTGCCTTCACACTATGGCCATCCTCCAAACATATCAAGCTGACCTGCTGAGAGATGTAGACGAGGGAGAGGGGATCAAGTCTGACGATATTGCAGAGCTTAGACGGACCGCTGATCTCTCCCTCAGCGCCACCAAAGAGACCGCTCGCACGATTGGGCGGTCTATGGCAGCCTTGGTGGCCGCGGAGAGGCATTTATGGCTGACCCTGTCTCAGATAAGAGAGCGTGACAGGGTCTGCCTCCTGGATGCCCCGTTTCAAGCCTCGGGTCTGTTCGTCGACACAGTCAATACCGTCGTCGACAGGTTCCAGGAGGCACGCAAACAGGCGGCGGCGTTCCAGAGTTTCCTCCCTCGTCGCTCTCGTGGGTTATCTGGGCGGGAGAAACCCACGCCACAGGCAGGCTCCTCATACCGTGAGGCTCAAAAGATGCTCTGAGTCGGGGACTTCCAAGGCAAAATCAGACCTTCGTGCAATTATCGAAGCTAGGAAGTCCTCGACAAAGAGGTCCTGACCCCAGAGGCGCAGCGACCCTGAGGGTAGCCCCTACTGGGGTAGAGCGGTGTCCACCTCATTATATGGTGCCCGTCTCACCCCAGTGCCCTCTGGAGGCCGGTCTGCCAACCCTGCCAATGTTTCAGGGCGCAGCCGTCTCCCACGAGTGTCACTCCCAGTTATGTCCGCCCGTGAGCGTAGCGGAGCTGGGAAGCTCGCCACCCCTTCGGGGGCCTCTTACACCAGAGATCAGTCTCGAGAGACTGATTCCCTTAGTACATTATTTAGCAGCGTGGAAACTACTGCCAAATGTATCTCAATGGGTCCTGCACACAGTAGAAAGAGGCTATTGTATTCAGTTCGGCCATCCACCGCCGAGATTCAATGAGGTTACACTGACAGTCGTTGGCCCCCAGCAGGCTCTGGTGATGGAACAAGAAGTGAATACCCTATTAAGGAAGGAGGACATCGAGGTGGTCCCTCCTCTAGACAGGGAGTCCAGGTTTTACAGCCGGTATTTCATAGTTCCAAAGAAGGATGGGGGGTTGCGTCCGATCTTAGACTTACGTCAATTAAACCTCTCAGTAATGTCACTGAAGTTCAAAATGCTCACTGTCAAACAGGTTGTAGCTCAAATCAGATCCAAGGACTGGTTTGTCACAATAGATCTCAAAGATGAATACTTCCATATATCCATCCTTCCACAACACAGGAAGTTCCTGAGGTTCGCTTTCGGGGGCAAAGCATACCAATATCGAGTACTTCCCTTCGGCCTTGCTCTCTCACCCCGCACGTTCACGAAATGTGTAAATGTGGCTCTGGTACCCCTCCGTATGCAGGGCATCCGCATTCTGAACTATATCAACGATTGGTTGATTTTAGCTCAATCAGAGCAGATGGCGGTTCGACCATATGGGGGAGCTGGGTTTGAGACTGAATGCCAAGAAGAGTGTACTTTCTCCAGTTCAGAGAACCACCTATCTAGGCGTAGTGTGGGATTCGACCACGATGCAGGCACGTATGTCTACTGCCCGGGGAATGGATGCTTCACCCCGAGGTGGTGAAGCAGACATGGCAGATATTTGGCAAAGCTCAGGTGGACCTCTTCGCGACTCAAGGGACATCACAATGTCCCCTCTGGTTCTCTCTAGTTCACCCAGCTCCACTGGGACTAGATGCCATGACACAGATGTGGCCAAGGCTTCGTCTGTACGCCTTTCCCCCCACTGTTCTGCTCCCGGTAGTTCTGGCGAGAGTACGCCAGGACGGGGTCCGTCTGTTGCTAGTAGCCCCGTTCTGGCCGGGCCGAGTATGGTTCGCGGATCTGGTCTCTCTCCTCGACGGCTCTCCATGGGAGATTCCGATCAGGACAGATCTACTCTCTCAGGCGCAGGGCAAAATAATCCACCCTCACCCAGAGCTGTGGAAGTTGTGGGTGTGGCCCCTGAGGGGGCACAGTTCATAGCTTCCGGTCTCTCAACTGAGGTTGTTGAGACCCTCCTCTAATCCAGAGCTCCCTCTACGAGGAAACTGTACGCCCTGAGGTGGAAACTCTTCACCTCATGGTGCAGAGACCGCCAGCTTGACCCCGTTAACTGCCCAGTTGGTACAGTTCTTGAGTTTCTACAAGCTAGGCTCTCTGCGGGGTTAACTCACTCCACCTTAAAGGTGTACGTGGCTGCTTACTACGTCCCTTTCGATGGTCAGTCAGTGGGTAGACACCCCCTAGTTACACGTTTCCTCCGCGGTGCACTGAGGCTGAGACCTCCAGTACGGTCCCGTACTCCCCGTTGGACTTGGTCGTGGTGTTAGAAGCTCTCTGCAAAGCTCCATTCGAGCCAATTCAAGATATATCAGATAGACATCTGACCTAAAGAGAGTTGGAGACCTTCAGGCCCTCTCGGTGGCCCCTAACTACTTAGACTTTGCCCCTGGTATGGCCAAAGCATTCTTATACCATCGAGCGGGTTATGTTCCCAAAGTTCCCTCTGTTACACCACAACCTATCATACTGCAGGCCTTCTGCCCTCCTCCCTTTCGGGAGCCAGACCAGGAGAAGCTAAATTGTATGTGTCCAGTGCGAGTGCTGGACGCATACGTCCACAGAGCTGCCCTGTGGAGAAAATCTGACCAATTGCTTGTTTGCTACGGTCCTCCTAAAAGGGGTGTTACCCTGCCTCTAAGCAGACCCTTAGTCGTTGGATAGTCGAGGCTATCAACGTCTCCTATGAGTCCTCTGGTCTTCCCCTTTCTTTGGGAGCCAAGGCTCACTCTACGCGGAGTATGGCTGCCTCTAAGGCCTTTCTAGCAGGTGTGTCCCTCTTGGACATCTGCAACGCTGCGGGATGGTCCACGCCCTCTACATTTGCCACATTTTACAATCTCGATATGCGAGCCGCTCCTGGCTCTTCTGTCCTCTTGCCTTAGCTGTGCTCTTCGGATACACACTAGGCAGGGGATTGGTAGTCTGGCAGTGTTGGCACATCATTCCCCAAAGTGCTTTTGACGCAGCTCGAGTTCCTGAAGAGGAACGTCTCTAGGTTACGAATGTAACCCCAGTTCCTCGAAGGAATGAGACGCTGCGTCGCAGAGCCATACCCCCGGCACCCCTGCCGGCTTGCTTCCCTACTCAAAGCTGAAGCCAGCTGCGTGGCACGTGCCTTTATAGCTTCCTGGTCGCTACGTCACCCCGCCTGTGACGTCACGCTCTTCCATTTGACTGATTGCACACGATATTCAGAGTTGATCTTGCCAAAGGCGTTTCCCCAAAGCGCTTTTGACGCAGCGTCTCGTTCCTTCAAGAAACCAGGGTTACATTCGTAACCTAGAGACGTTTATGTGCATAAGGCAGAAATTTTTGGAAAAATTAATTACAGACGTAGTCAAACAGATGATGAACATTATTAACAGCAATTATTATATGATGCAATCACACTTGTAGCAAAATTTGGTAGTTCTGTATGTTGTTTCAGGGTTAGCATCATCTGAGGTCCTCTGAGGGGTCAGCATCATCTCTTCTCAGGTGTTCTGGATCTAGACTGGAGCTTGTGCAAATCCTGGACATCTCGTGGCAAAACAGAGAAACAAACAGAGACTTAATTAGCTTAACTTCTGTTCCAACCAATTAAAATTAATTAGTTTAACAGATATAACTGCAGTCCAAAATTATGAGATGAATTATTCGAAAGCTTGGCCAAAGAGATCTTTAAATCAAGATTTAAACAGAGAGAGTGTGTCTGAACCCCAAACATTATCAGGAAGGAACTACCAAAAGTTCAGCGTTTTGAGACCTTAGGGAGCGTGATGGATTGTAGCATGGTAGAAGGCTAGTTAGGTACACAAGAGCTAAACCATTTAGGCACTTATAGGTAAGTAATAATATTTTGTAACTGATACAGAACTTAATAGTTAGCTACTGCAGAGACGGTAGAACTAGGGTAATATGATGCTCCTGCATTTTGTACTACCTGTAGCTTGTTTATTGAAGATGCAGGACAACCAGCTAGCAGTGCATTGCAATAGTCCAGTCTAGAGGTCATGAATGCATGAACTAGCTTTTCTGCATCAGAAACAGGTAAAATGTTTCGTAGCTTGGCGATGTTTCTAAGATGGAAGAATGCTGTTTTTTGTAACTTGGGAAATATGGTTTTCAAAAGACAAGTTGCTGTCTAATATATTGTCCAGACTTTTGACTGTAGAGGAAGTAACAGTACATCCATCTAGTTGCAAAATGTAATCTATAAGATTCTGTGTACTTTATTTTGGTCTTATCCGAGGTCTTATCCGAATTTAATAGGAGAAAATTATTGGTCATCCAATCTTTACATTTTTAACACACTCTGTTAGCTTAAATAATTTTGAAGTTTCATCTGGTCTCACTGAGATATATAGTTGAGTATCATCAGCATAACAGTTGAAACTAATCCCGTATTTTCTAATAGTATTACCATCGGGCAACATGTATATTGAAAATAGCAGAGGACCTAGGACAGATACTTGTGGCACTGCATATTTTAACTAGTGATAAATCAGATGAATCCCCATTTCAATAAATAATGATTTGAAATGGGCCTATAATTTGATAGTTCACTAGGATCTAGTTGTGGTTTCTTAATAGTAATAAACCTTGGATTGTTGGGTTGCTTTGATTATCTTTGACCAACAACCCTGACCCGTCCCGCCTCCATTTGGAGTCCTAGGGAGGGTGTCTGCAGAGAAGGTGTGTTGGCAGGCACCAGGCCTCGCGGTCCACTGCTCATCTCTTGGACACAGGATCAGGTGTCGCAGTTTTCACAGCACCTTCTGTTTCTGGTTAACATGAAATGAGCTCCATCAAAAGGAGTCTGAGCAAAACTGAGCAAAAATCAGGGTTGACAGGCAGGAATATTAGCCTGTGACGGCAGCCAATAATTGAGTGATCGGCTCTCTCTCTCTGGTAATGAGGAGAATATGTGCAGGGTATGTGGTTGTACTTTTCTCCCTCTCTCTTTCACTCACATTCACTTGCTCTTCTTTCTTGTTTGCTCTCTCCTTTCCTTTCCTCCTTGCTCCAGCCTCCTCTTTTCTTCAATACCCGATATATCATTTCAACAGAAATGGAGGGATAGTCTTACTTCACTTCAAAGTTGCGCTCCAGGTGTCATCTCGGTAACCTCAAAGTAACTTTCTGCAGAGAGCTCTCTCGGGCCTCTGTGAGAGAGCAAAACTTTTTTTTTTAACTCCTCAAATGTTTGCTAAGATTTATGGGAGTGAAAGTACATGGTGCCGTGAGAGAGTGCACCATTACACTTCATTACTGTTTGTTTTTTCTTTCTCTCCCATGCAAAAATGATAATGGGAGGACCATGTACGCTGTTTTTCCTTCTTTTTTCGGGGTGTCCCAGTCAATGTGCTTCTCAGATTCGTCTCAGATGGGTCTGGCAAAGTGCTTTAATGCTTTCACATATAAAAATAAAATGTCTTTGAGACTGCATATATATATATATATATATATATATATATATATATATATATATATATAGTTTTATCATTTTTTGTTTCACTTTCCCCACCTGCATTGCAGTCATTACCTACATTTTACATACACAGTAAGCACACTATTTACGGTGCAAAACCACCACATTTTAGCCTATAAAATATGTTAATAATAATTCTCCCTCTGCAATATTTCCTTCAATAAATGAGGAATTTGCGGGAAAAATCAATTTTAACTGAAACAAAGTATTTCAGATGCCCCATTTGCACATTTTAAATTATAATGCAAAATGAGAGTTAGCTTCTTGCTGAAAGAGTCAATAATGTGGAGAAGCATCAATGAAAGGGAGGTGAATGAGAGAAAAGGGGTGTGGGTGCAGGTGTAAATGGCCATAATATACGTCTGCTTCACTAGTTATGTATGCATATGTTTTAGACAGCTGAAGTTTATATGGAAAGCAAGAAAGATTACAGCTGTATCAGAGCATCGCTTTCAAACTGTGTCTGTTTCACACTAGAGCCCTGCACGGGCCTCAAATTTAGGGCCCAAGCCAGGCCCGTGTCCGACAGCTTATCAGAATTACCGGCCCAAGCCAGACCAGAGCCCACCCCTTCTCCCAAAACAGCTTATACTACTGTTTCAGCTATTAAAAATAATTCAGTTTTGTATGTAATGGCAAAGTGATTATATTTAGTTAATTTCAAAAAAATGTTTGGAGAATTTTTTTTTTTATATAACTTTTTGTTTTTTAAAGTAATGACAAAGCGGCCAGTGGCAGACAGTAAGCTGATCATATATGTTTGATCAATTTAGCTTTCTCAAGTCTTCACGACTTGCCTAAAATAAAATCTATAGCTATACTAAAACAGTTCAAGCATATAACAGTGTTTAAATGTTAAATGCATGTGCGCTATATCCAATAGTTTCACTTTGTATGACATGGAGGCGCCAGTGTGATCACTTGCATGTTTTCCGTGGATATGCTGTCATTTTTGCTCATAAGAGTAATTCATCATAACTGTAAACGATTGTTTTATAAACTGTGCTTTTATAAAACAAAGAAAACAAACATGCTGCGCTTTTTGCCGTCTGGGCTTGAATAGAAGCGCTTCACAAAAATGAACCGTAACTCAGCGCATACACGCCTCACGGACATGATAAGTATATCTATATAAAGCTTTAAATAAGTACTTAACGAAATAAAACATAGTGAATACAAAAACTTTTTTATTATAATCATAATCTGTATAGATGCATTTCTTAAAGGCGAGTCTGAGAAGATGGCGAGCACTGCACATGACCAGTTGGCTCGTTGTTTGTCGTGGTAATCAAATCAAAACTATTTCAAAATGCAGCTTTTCCCGAAGCATTGGGAACTTTTAATATCTCCCCATGCTCCAACTTCTCCCTGATGCTCTGCATGGTCAACTTTAACCTGTATGCTAATGTGTGTGTATATCTGTTGAATATTGTGTAGGCGATGTATAATGTTTATAATAGCCTATAATCATTATAACAGTATTTCATACAGTAACCTATGTGTGCTCTGTGCATATATGGGTACAATAAAAGGAGAGAAGCTAAATGAGCCCGAGACCGATCTATTAAAAAAAAAAAAAAACATGTTCCGAGCCCGGCCCGAATGGACTCGGGACCTTGAGACCCGACAGGCTTGCAGACCCTAGGCCGCTGCTGGCCAAATGGATGCCCTAAGCAGAATTGTATTGTTGTGACCCCTCCCCAAATTATTATGGAAGTAAAAAAAACACGGCAGTACTTTGCAGACCTCTATTTCAGACAGACAGAAACGGGTTTCTCTTCTAGACCCTTTGAGGTACAGCTTCAGGTTTCACATAGTTTTTGGGACAAGGTCCAACCCCAAGCAGAATTCTTAATACAATAATTGGTAGAAGACTTGCTCTTGTTAATACTTCTCAGACTGCAGCCTGTTTCAGATTTCTTTCTTTTTTTCCTTCATTTTTTCCCAAACCAAAATCAGTTCTGTCTGTTGCCGCTCGGAGGGCTATGGGACAGGGCCCTGACCCCGGGCGTGCTGCTCTAATGATGAGAGGATGAAAGCGCTGAAGTTGGTTCCCAGGCTGGCCCGTGAGGGGGTGCAGGCCTGTGAAATGGGCAGATAATGGAGACCAGGTGCATTTAGGGGATCCTTTTCCTGAATGGGAGGTGCATTCCTGCTCAGAGTCCATACCCTGCCTGGCAAATTCCAGATTTGCCATATAGTATCCCTGATATACTATTATAGTTTTTGTTAATGTTTAGATTTTTTATATATAATTTATTTATTTATTTCAAGTAAATATTTTTTTGTATGTTTTAGTCTGTGTTTAATGTTAACAGTAATAACCCTGGTACACCCTGCAAGGAAGTGATTGCAAGACTCAGTATTCTTTTGCTGGCAAATTAATTTATTAACTTATAGCAGAGTGATATTTAAAATTGTACTGTAGATTGGACTGTAGATGCTGTCAGGGGCGTAGATTACGCGGGGGGCGTGTCAAATTTTCTTTTTGTGATTAGAATATTATTTAAAGGTTACAAAACAGTTTCTTACAACATTCTACTAACTTTATTTTTACCCAAAATGTGATGT
Organism: Carassius carassius; assembly: GCF_963082965.1. Lineage (NCBI taxonomy): Eukaryota > Metazoa > Chordata > Actinopteri > Cypriniformes > Cyprinidae > Carassius > Carassius carassius. The sequence continues at coordinate 40,104,129 of NC_081757.1, read as the reverse complement.
TATTCAAACGTTTATTTTTTAATATTATTACTTTTGTCCTAACATTTATCTAACTTAAAAAAAAAAAAAAAAAAAAGTTAGTGAGTTCCTTGTTAACTGAGTCGTGCCAGTGTTCAACAGCAGCATGTACAGTAGACAGTCCTGAGACTTAATGTGGTTGAGTACTGCAGGTATGAATATTATAACACTGAGCCTAAGTGTATTGGCTCTTCTGTGGTTTCCTGCACAAACACCCTTTTATCTGCAAATTTCCTGGCGATTAAACCTGACCAGAGCAGTGATCCTGTGATATAATGACTCGCTTTGATGCTGATAAGTGTTTTGCTGCATACTGTAGATGAGCCTTTGTGTTATCTTTCATCCAGAACACCTTCATTTGTTGAACGTTTACCCCTGATGCTAGCTGTTAATCTCGAGTAGCTGAAGTTTTAAAGGAAAGGTCAGGAGGATCAGGCCACAAAAGTGTTTCTAATCAGAGCAGACAGTCTCACAAAGCTCCCTCGTAATTACAATCTAATTAGCAGGCACCAGATGAAATCCAGCATGCCATTTCACATCAATATTTTAACTCCTTCCTAGACGGCCTTTAAAGAACATGAGGAACGGCTATTGCAGCTGGCATTAAAATATAGTACGTCTCACTCTTGCTCCTCACCGCAGGTCATAGAGTGTGTCAAACACAGGCAGTTAGGGCTGCTTATGAGGGCCTTTACACTAGGGGCCCAATCTAGACCCTCAACATCACAGCGCTTCTCAAAACCGCTCGTCCTTCAAAGGGAATGTGATATCATTATAAAGCTGGATATTGTTTCTCATTGCGATCTTGGTCGTGTTAAGCCAAAATTCAGATGTTTCTGGGGGCAGGGCATGTGTCTGAGCACATGGGAAGAGGAGGGACAGCACGTTGACAGATGCTCAGGCAATCATTTTTGAGGAGTATTGAAAAGAGGAAGATTTCCGTTTGATTTACACGCTCTGGCTATTGAAACGTCTGTCACTTTTAACGGTTTATCTTGTGAGGGAGAAAAAATAAATAAATATTTTGACATGTTGGCTTTTCTGCAATATTAATCAAATGCTGACATTGTGTTTACTATAGACGTCCAGGAAGAGAGGGAAAAAAATAGAGCATTGAAGTGTTGTACACCACAGATATTAAAACAGAGCCATGTCACGAGAAGGTAGCTTCTTGCACTATATGTCCAGCCTCTTTATAATTACAGACTTTGTCTAGAGTGGAGAATAGCTTTGACATACAATCGTGTGCAGCTATCTGAAGTTATTCTTGTGAAAAGCTCTTTGGCAGAAGCAGGCGTATCTGAACAGAAGGAAATAGGATTTCAAAGACAGATCCCTATTACTTTGTGAATTAGGCTGTTTGCAGCAGAAATGCGCGCTGTACTGTTAGTCTATTGCGATGCGTTGATCACATTTTTGTGTCCTTTCCTCTCAGACTGTGAAGTCACCTGACAGGCCCTGATAGAATAAGTATTGACTGCACAGGAGGGATCAGTATACTCAAGTTTGTAACTGACATTGTGTGTGTGCTCATCTTTTTTCATCATTACAGTTGTCTCACAAAAACCTTTGAGTCATTTTTTGGCAGCAAGCAAATTATTAGCAAGTTAACAACAAATAAACAGGATGATGTTTGGTGGCTGGTTTGAACATTTACATTTCTACTAGAGTACAAATTATGGAAATTATACATATATTGTATATTGAAAATATACTAAATATTAATATATTCAAGAATGCTGAATAATACATAAGGAATTGCTACGTTTCATATATAAAAAAAATATATGAAATAATATCAGTCGTAATATACAGTACCGTACGTAACCGAGACTTTCCCTTTCAGCCAGTCACTCTCGATGCAACGTCGTTGACCGACGTGAATGGGATCCCTACCAAAGCGCCATGGGTGCTGCCCCTTCCAGTGCCCTGTGCGAGCCACCTGCACCCCTATTAGGTGTAGGCCGGGGCTCGGAACAAGTAGTTCCACTCACCATTGTCAAAGCACTACCTCACTGGGTGAGACTGGAATAACACTGGGAAAACTTACCCGTTCCACTTGGAATAGGGTGGGTGCGGGAGCCCCGTCCTTCTCATAGGTCTCGGGAGCAAATACACATATAGCATCCGTTTAGGTGTATATGGAGCGACCCAGCAAACTCACAGTGACCTTCGTCACATGAAGCGCAAGGAACGGAATGTGATCGTGACCACCCTCGTGCAGGTCCTTCAGTGCGTGAGCCTGGTGCACCTGCAATAACGCCATGGCATGTAACGTGGATGCAGCTTCCCCTTGCAAGCCACATATGCACCGCTTGTTAGACCCAACTAATGCCTACAGGCCCGGGAAGGCAGTACTGGGTCTCCACGCCAGGAGGAGGTGGACTTAGGACACAATTGCATTGCTACCGAGCGCTCCACCGGTGGTGTTGCCAAATACCCCTTCGCTGCACCACCATCGAGGGTGGTGAGGGAGCAGGAGCTCATCGGCTGGCTTCTGGCAGTAAAAGGTGCCTTATCTGGAAATGTGTACTTATATATTGTACTCACTTTTGAGTAAGTATTTGTATTTTTCAATAGCATATAAAACACTTCATCCAACGTTTCCATGATTTCAACAAGACACAGTTGTCCAAAAATCCCAAAATGTTAAGATTTATTTTTAGCAAAAATCATTTTCTTATATACTATCATACATATTTATGCATAGCCATGCAGACAATAATGTGTTCAGCTTTGTGTGAGCCCAAAGAAAGAAAGAAAGAAAGTTATTTTTCTTCTTCCTTTCCTTTTTCTTAGTGTGAAGGACATTTCAATAATTGAATTAACCTTTTTCCACTATAAAAGAACCTTTTGTGCAGTGGAAAGGTTTAAATAATGTTAAATAATCTTAAAATAATTTAAGGTCTTTTATGGGCATTAATGGTTAAGTGCCCCAAAAAAAATTCTCAATATTTTTCAAGGAGCCACGATCCCCACTTGCCCGTGTGTGTGTGTGTGTATGTGTTGAGCATAAGGTCAACATACAGTACATAAAGGCGCGTGCATATGCATATCATCCCAAGTGCCTTGTGTTACATTATGCTTGAAAACGGTGGCTTAAATTACCGAAGATAATTTCAGAATCCCTTTCCACCTTGTTGTGCCTTCAAGAAATTTCTGAAATCATTTTTTTAAGAATTATATGGGATTCAGATACACATTTTCCTATTAAACATCAATCAAACTAATATTATTTCAAAACGAGCAGCAGAAAGAAGGCACATTTGACCCGAGGAAACACATATTAAAAAGTTTTCTCTCCAATGAAATATAGACGCTGCACAAAACTAATCTTGTTCCCTGCTTATCTGATGATAATCACTTAACGAGGAAATTGCCTCATATTAGAATCTGGGAGACTGTAAATGTGTAAGTGTCTGGTGAACACAGACATGTTGGATTTGTTTGAGGTGTTGGATAGCAGTGATATCGTTTCCTGTCTGAACGAAAAGATTACAGTGTGTACGTTAGTTTCATTATGTGCAGATAAAAGCTTCTAATGCTTCATGCTGATGTTTTCCACACTTGTGCCACCAGTACAGCCTTGCGTTCACTTTCAATCATACTATTCTGGTCACTGACTAGATCTGAGCAATTTTACTGTAAAATACACTCACATACTCTGTGATTTACACAGACCTACACAGACATACAAAGCAATCAAACTTAAAGTTAAATTACAGAATTAATCTCTTTTTCAGGTAAAGCTCAATAAACAGCATTTGTGGCATAATGACGGATAATTGCACTTAAAGTAAATTGGGCAAGGCAATAAAATAGGTTATACGAAATACATGATATTAAATATATTCACACCAAGGACAGTAATTATAAACAAAACCAGCATTGGGGAAAGTTACTTTAAAATGTAATGCAATACAATAATGTATATAAAAAAATAAAAACGTTTTTTTCCCATAAAAAGTAACTTTTTTATGGAAAGTAATGCATTATATTACTTTTGCATTATCTTTGTCACCTGCGCTAGGCTTGCTTGTAGTTTATGAATAATATCTGGCGACAAAAAAAATATATATATATAAAAGCCAAAACCATCTGCTGTTTTTACCTGACACCAGGACAGAAGTCTCAACACAGAAGCTGTGCAGCTCAAATAATGCACAAAAATGAATAAATAGATATATTTATATGCTTTAACCAAAAATAAACTTCATATGTGATTTTCTATAAAAACTAAGTGACTCTTTGGTAATTAGCATTATAACCTAAATACAATCAATTAAGTTTAAACTGTGTTGACTGCAGAACATTCATTTATGGTGGTCAAGCTGGTTTTAAGCTGGGTTGTTGATGGCCTACCAGCTGCAGACGGTCTAATGGTAGATACTAAAACCCATTACCACCTTAAGCTGGTTTAAGCTATATTTTTAACAGCAACAATCAGAGATAATTGAAAATAATAATAATTTTAACATGTGGGGAAATCAGTTTTCTGTAACGGATCTTGAGCAATCCATCCTATTTTTCCTTCGATTTATAAATTTTTGACCAAACATCCCCGCTTGACTACTGTAACGAGGTATGATGTATTGAGCCTTTGCTGTTGCCATGGAGACCACAGTCCCCTGTTACTTGTCACTAAAACACAAACACACACCGGCGTCTAATGTCATTCCATTCCAAATGAGGAAAAGATGGAGCAGCCGTCTGTGTATCTACACACACATCATTCTGTGTGCAAAAAATTGTGTTTTCTTTTTGTGAGATTCATCATCGTGTTCCATTCCCGTGTGTAAGCGGGCAGGAGAGAGAGAAGAGGCCTTCAGGGGAGGGGAGACACCTCATCTGCTGCCTCCACCCAAGCCTTCGGAGATTGAAGGTGGATCTGTAGATTACAAAATGGAGTCAGCATTGCTTTTTCCAGAGAGACCTCCGTCATCTCTCTCTCATCCTTCAAAGCCGCTAGTCTGCCGGTGTCTTACAAGAACCATTGAGGAATCCACTGAAAAATACGGAGATAAAATATTCATCCTATATAGCGGTGCTTCATGAAGTATACATTTAATTTGCTGCTGGTTACAAATCTAGAACTTACATTTCTCATTGACTTTCATAGCACAAATATTAGGGGATAGACCAATAAATAGCCAGATATGTCTAGTCTTACAGATATTTACCACTGTAACTATAGTTTTCACCCAAATAGATGGTATGGTTATTATTACTGTAGTCATAATAATAGTTATTATTATTGTTGTTGTTGTTATAAAGAATCTGAAGATCGATTATTTTAATTACTATGGTTATTGCTACTTTAGTACAACAACGGCAGCAGCAACAACAACAACCATCATCATCAAGATTCTGAATTAGATCTATTAATATGATTATTGTTACTGAAGTAGTAATATTATTAATAATTATTTTTTATTATTGTTGTTGTTGTCGTCATTGTTGTTGTTGTCATTGTTATTGTTAATTAAAACAATTGACCTTCAGATTCTTTATTATATAATAATAATGAAAATTCTGAAGTTGATCAATTAATTTAAATAATTACTATGGTTATTGTTACTGTCATACAAATGAGAATAATATATAAAGATATAAAAATTATGTTTAATTTATATATCTATTGGTCTTTCTGTTCAGACTAACGCTAGTAATTATTATTTAAAATCCTATCATTTTAATCAGCTTGCATAATAAGCCAACATTTACTGAAACTGTCCCTAATTTAGACAATAGAAATTAGATATTATTGCTTTGGTAGAAAAAAATCATATTCCAAACTTGAATGAGATTCGAAATGAAGTAGTCCTCATTCAGAAGGGTCTTATTCTAGTGTTGTATAATTTGCAAGCTGCTGGCTGTCCTCTTGAGCTTCACTCTGGTGTCTTTATTGCTGAATAGCTATTGCTCTAATTTAAATGGAGATATGGTTGAACAAGCAAACAGATTAACAGCAATCAGAATACTTCACACCGCAGTAACTCACACACAGCAGAACATGATCTAACTGTCACTGTGACCTAGACACAATGTGAGTGAATGAGATTGTTTCACATAGTTTATTACATCGCGCCTAGTCTTGTATTCCAACTGGTCATTACAGAAGTCTTGCTGTGCTCAAATTCACTATATTGTAACAGTTGAGACATTAAACATTCACCATATTGCCGAACAGCATACACAGAGGCCAACAAATAATCTTAATATTTTTATGTAACTATTTTATACAAGCAAAAATTCACAGGCTGTGATATATTGTGAAAATCAAGGAATCAAGGTTTAACCCGGTTAGTATGGTCTAGTTAGCCCCTGCTGGTGAATGCTGTAACTACACCACAAGGGACTAAAAAGTAGGGGTGGGGGGGGGGGGGGAAATCGATACAGTATAGTATAGCAATAATTTCCGCAGCAATACTGTATCGATACACATTTGCCAAGTATCAATCTTTTAGTATACTATTTGGTAGAATAATAAAAAAAATTTTTACAATCCACTAGATGGTGGTTTTGAGTTTTTTTTCTGGTGAGGTCAGCTGGGTCACCTTCAGCAAGCAGTAAGTAACTAAAATAAAGGTAGCAGCATCGCGGATAGTTCACAAGAAAGCCCCGTCTGCATTTAAATCGGATGTATGGACTACAGATTTGTAAACAAGGAAGGGATGCAAGTAGTGATGCACCAGATTTTTGACATCCAAAAAGAATCTGTCAAAAATGCGAGCAGAAAATATAAGCTACCTTTAATAATAATAATAATGATAAACACCACGCCCCATCCTGAAGTGTTAAGCGCACATGTGTTCTCCTTGTCACTTTGCGGTTTAACACTACGCTCAATATTCCGCTCTATTGCTGTGTTCACACCAAGCGCGAATAGAGCGTCAAATTCGCGTCTACCGCGTCTAGTTTGCCGCTTGAACATTTTGATAACATTCGCTTCATTCGTGCATGAAATTCGCTTCATTTGCGCATGAAATTAACTAAACAACAGATGCGAATTCGCCTCATGGGGGGGCTTCTGCCAGCTGAGTTCACTCAGCATTTTCAACCGCCATTTTAGTCGGATAATTTTCAAAATATTACTGTTATCGTGTCATGAAATGTAGTTTTAAAAGTATTTCAGGCGAGAATGTAGTTGTTTTAAACTCAAATATGCGGTTTATTTATAAAAACAAAATGTGTTTCGACGATTTCGGAGATGAGCTCCATGCGATCAGCGGGAGCTCAGAGCTCATGTATCCGCCGAGAGCAGCCTCACCTCGGCTAGACCTTCTGACATTTGCCGCTGGCTCTGATGTCTCTTTAGTGGTTCAAGATAAAATATAATTCGTTTGGGGTAAAACTAAACGTTTCTTATCTTTGGCCTTTATTCAATTAATCTATTAATATGTTATATATATATATATATATATATATATCAGCAGCGGCTCGCCCATAGAGGGCGCTGGGGCGCCGACCTCCATGTCAGTTTTTATTTTTATTTAATTTTTTATTTAATAATAATAAGCTTTTAATAATCTCTCGTTTTGAAAAATAATGTGTTAATGACATGCTATTAATGGTCTTACTTTAGAATGTGTTTAGAACTCTCCAGAATGATATTTGTATTCGCTTCATGTTGGTGTAGTAGTAGCCAATAGGCTGTCTTCCCTGGGCTCCAGTTCGCTCAGCCCTACAGTGCTGGAATTTAAGCCAATGGTTCCCCTGTTGCTATGCAAAAAAGTTTATATTTTGCCAATCATCGTCGTCGAATTTTATGGTTTGGGGGCTCTGAAAATATCGCCCGTGGTACAGATTAGAGCAGTGCACCTGCTGCAGCACGGGATATTTACCTCAGAGGAGTGCGAGTGCAGTATGAAGGCGCCGATGACGTCGAGTAGCATTAAATTTAGTCGTGGGAGTTGAGCTAGCCCCAAATTCAGTTAAATCTCTACACTTGTATCCCTTTGAAAGAAGAACATTAGCGGAAAAACTAATTGTAAAAGAACTCTGACCAGACAAGCCAGAAGTGAAAATAACCCAACAGGCGCGAGAAAAGGAGAAAACCTACAAGAGATCCTTTTCCCGAGGTTGGTTCAATCGAAAGCTTTGGCTTACTAGCTGTGGTTACGCCAATGCAATCTTTTGCTTCCCTTGCTTACTGTTTAAAACAAGTGCTTGTGATAGCTCGTGGACACAGACAGGGGTAACAGACCTGAAACATATGTCAGAACGCATTAAGAAACATGAACGGGCAAGAGTGCATATGGACAACTCTGTGAAGCTAGCCATGCTAGGCCGAATTAGCATAGCCACACAGCTAGATGAGGGACACCGCATTGCCATAAGAAGGCACAACGAGGAGGTGGACAGGAATCGGCATATTTTGTCAAAGATCATTGATGCCGTGAAATTTTGTGGTGCCTTTGAACTTGCTTTGCGTGGTCACGATGACCGTCCGATGACCGACTCATCGACCGTGAGTTGGAGGTGCACCTGGAGAACGCCACTGTTTTTAAAGGCACTTCGAAGACCGTGCAAAATGAACTGTTAGACTGCATGTTGTCAGTTCTCAGAGACCGCATTCTGGAAGAGGTGAAACAGTCGGACTACATTGCCATTCAGGCAGACGAGACAACCGACATCTGCACTCATTGTCAGCTTGTGCTTGTGCTTGTGCTACGGTACATAGATGGCCACAACAACATTCAAGAACGCTTTTTTGAGTTTATCGCGCTTCCAAATGCGAACGCTGATACGATTGCCACTGCATTATTGGAAAGGCTGAGCACCATCCTTCCAGCGGGACAAGAGGGAAAATTAATTGCCCAGGCCTATGATGGTGCCGCAGTGATGAGGGGTGCTACTGGTGGAGTGCAGCGTAAAGTGCAAGACGTCTACGGGAGTGCATACTACGTTCACTGTTATGCGCATCAGTTGAATCTCATTATGCAGCAGGCAACATCCCACATCGCAAAGATCGGCCAGTTTTTTTCAGACGTAGGGGGGTTTTCGACATTTTTTTCCAAGTCATTCAAACGAACGGCAGTGCTGGATGAAGTGGTGGCACACAGACTTCCAGGTGCTTCAACAACACGATGGAACTTCCACAGTCGAGCTGTTAACACAGTTTACGAGCACAAAGACGAACTGGTTAAGTGCTTCCAAACCATTCGAGACAGAGGAAACTTTGATGCCATATCGAAGAGAGAGGCCGGGGGTTGTATGAGAATGTTGGAAGATGAGGTTTTCTGTTTCATCCTGGCTTTATTCCACAAAATCATGCCACATGTAGACATGCTGTTTAACCATCTGCAGAAGAGGAACATAGACTCTGTCTTCATCGCAGGGATCACCCAGAGGTTCACTCACAGCATACAGGCCATCAGGTAGGCTATGATTTTGCATATTGGCTGAAAACATGCTTATGTAGCCTAAACAATAAAAACATAAATCCACATGGCTGTACAATAGAGTACAATAGAACCTATCATAAATATCACAATTTCGCCAACATGTTAGACTAGTGAATTTATTTGTGATGAATCTAGATAACATTGACTAGGCCCAACACAATAGCACATATTTTAATACAGTTTTATTAAAATTATTTTTATATCTCCAGCAAGTTGGTTTCTAATACAGTAATTTCAGGGTGGACAGTGACTTGTGAAACTTATTTTGGATCAGGGACTCCGTTCCTTCTCTAGTTGAGGATGAGGAGTATAGGGGACCTGTACAGGAACCACCCCTGAAGAAACGGAGGGCAATGGGAGAAGAAACACAACAGCATCTGGCAATAGAGGTAAGCAGTAACAGAAATTCTATTTCTGTATTCTATTAGCGTATATGTATTCATGTTCGTTTGCACATTGTTGTATTTTGAATTGTCATTATTAGACATCTCTATCTACTGGAGAATGCAGAAATTATGATTTTTTTTTCACATTTGTGCTTTTATTAATTATTGTGTATATGGTGTGTATGTGTGAGAGTGACACAGACAGCCAATAAAGCTTAGAGAGAGAGAGAGAGAGAGAGAGAGAGAGAGAGAGAGAGAGAGAGAGAGACTGAGTGGATAAGAGAATTAGGGATGGGACGATAACCGGTTTTATCGATAACCGTGATAAAATGTGCTGAAGGTTAGTAATATCGTTTAAAAATGAATTATCATTAAAACAGTGTTTGATTATCGCGGTTTTAATAACTCGCTATTAAATCATGTCCAGCCAGCAACAGTCTGACGCAAGCGCAGCGCACAATGTTTTTTTGTTTTTTTTTTCGAGAAGGAATGGCGAAAGTCAGTGACTTTTCTATACTTTTCTATGCTTCTACACTTTTTATTGTAAGGAAGGAAATGCCACAGAATTTAATCTTTCTTTAAATTAAGTGCATAGAGTTGCTTGTTTTATTAGTTGTTTGTTGATTATTAAATATAAAACTTGCTGAAATGTTTTCAGTGTGAGCATCAACTATTTTTGAACACTTTCATCTTGTTTCAACAAAACCGTGATAATATTGATAATCGTGATAATTTTAGTCACTATAATCGTGATATTAAATTTTCATACCATCCCATCCCTAAAGAGAATGACAGCTAGTGTGTGTATTATAATTATAATTAATAAAACTTACTTGTTCATAACAAAATTGTAACTGCTGTGAATATGCTGATTTTATTGTATTGTTGAACTGAGAAATGTGAAAACTTAATGTTTTGTGCTTACTTTTCTACAATTATGTATCGTTGCATAGGTATGTGATACCATTATGAGCCATGCCAAGGAGAGGTTTTCTTTCACCAATCATCTCATCAGTGCCACTCTGTTGCAAGGAGACTTGTTTCCACAACACAGCAGAAAGTTCCCGGATTCAGCACTAGGAACCACGGTGGATACCTATCCCATGTTGGACAAAGCCAGACTTAAAACAGAACTGTCCCTGATTTATGAAAATGAGGACTTCCAGGGTTGCAGTGGTGCACTGGCTCTCTTTCAGGTTGTAATGGAAAATAACCTTCAAGACACATTCACTGAAACTGTAAGTCTTCTCAAGATCCTCATCACCACACCAATGACAACAGCAGAATCGGAGAGGTGCTTCTCTACTTTAAAGAGGATAAAAACTTTCCTTAGGAACACAATGGCACAAGATCGCCTCAACGCTCTGGCTATGCTCTCTATAGAGAAAAAACTCACACGGGACATTCCAGATTTCAACACAAGGGTCATTGAGAGATTTGCCACTCAGAAAGATAGACGAGCAAAGTTCCTGTACAAATAAGAGAGTCCAATTTCTGAGTTAGTTTAACTGTAGTAATTATAGCAGTACTGGCCTTGTACGGCATAATATTTGTAACTTTCACAATGTAATCCATTTTTCACACACATTTGCCATTAAAATAGTGATCTCAATAGGAATGTAACAGTATGTTTGCTTTGCTTTTTTGTTTTGAAGTTCTAGGCTGGATTACTGTGTTTCCATACTAGTTAAAATGTTAAAATCATCTTTCTTCTCATACTTGGTGTTCTTCAAGGATGTTGTCCCACCCTTTCTTTGAGAGCCTTCTCTCTTTCTCTAGTATCAACACAGACTGTTATCCATTATCCAATTTGTTTACAGTGAACTTTTAAAGATATGTAGTCTACAGCTGGGGATTGATTAAAGAACTAGATTGTTGTATTCCCTATTATAATTTATTGTTATGCTTTGCATTTTTTCTATCTGGACACGGAGCATAATAAACTTGCAACTTGTTCATTATCATTACCTGTGAAACTGTTGATTTCTACATGGCAGTTCAATTAATATTGTCTTTTTAGACCATTGGTATTGACTGGTTTGAGTTATAAGCAAGGGACATGGGTGGCCTAAAATGCACCAGAATGCAGGAAATCACAACTATGAAATAAAAAATGTTATGGGGGAGGAGCCCCCAGACCCCCGCTCAAACAGCCCCACCTAAAATATTTTTCACCAGCCGCCACTGATATATATATATATATATATATATATATATATATAGCTCCGGTTGACTGCTCACTGACAACATCAGTCGTTCCTCCTTGTTGAACGAGTGGAGAAGGGTATTCCTGCACAACCGGGGGCTGCAGGAACATACTATTGAATAAGTGACTCCTAGCAGGCTCCTGATTGGTTAACGTGGTGCGAATTGACGCCACAGTTCAAATTTTTCAACTCGGGCGGCAGACGCGAATTCGCGTCAAACGCTTAAATGCACAAAAGCACCATTTGCGCCTAACGCGCGTATCGCGCGAAACGCTCAATTCGCGCATCAATTCGCGTCATTCGCGCGAACTAGACACGCGAATGATGCAAATTAGCGTCTTCAGCGCCGCGCTAAACGCCTCATTCGCGCCGCGAGACCTCCAGACGCGCGTAAACGCGCCTTTGCATTGACTTAACATTGAAATCATTCGCGCCAGACGCTCTATTCGCGTTTGGTGTGAACACAGCAAATGAATGGGCAAAATCCGTTCAAATAACGCACCGACAGAAACTTTCTGTGCAGTATACTTGCTCCTGTTTGCAGTAGCGCTACTGTGCTGTAACATGGTGTAGGCTAGTAGCTATACTGTGCAACACTGGTAAAATGATGCTCAATTCGGCGTGGCAAGGAGGTGATCAGTTTGTGGCACTGCTGAGGTGGTATGGAAGCCCAGGTTCCTTTGACAGTGGCCTTCAGCTCATCTGCATTGTTTTGGTCTCTTGTCTCAGTCAAGCACACCAACACCATGGTGTTTAACCAACTTTTGGTGCTTTTGGCAGACTTAACACTGGACTTCAAGCAACTTGGGCTATAAGCTTCTCCATCCTTCCTCCAGACTCTAGGACCTTGGTTTCCAAATGAAATACAAAACTTTTGATCTCATCTAAAAAGAGGACTTTGGATTACTGTGCATCAATCCTGTTCTTCTTCTCCTTAGACCAGGTAAGAAGCCTCTGACATTGTCTGTGGTTCAGCAAATTCCTTGACATGTCTGTGTGTGGTGGCTCTTGATGCCTTGACCCCAGCCTCAGTCCATTCCTTGTGAAGTTCACTCAAATTGTTAAATTGATTTCGCTTGACAATCCTCATAAGGCTGCTGTTCTCTTGGTTGGTTGTGCATATTTTTCTTCCATACTTTTTCCTTCCACTCAACTTTCTGTAAACATGCTTGGATACAGCACTCTGTGAACAGCCAGCTTCTTTGGCAATGAATGTTTGTGGCTTACCCTCCTTGTGAAGCGTGTCAGTGATTGTCTTCTGGACAACTGTCAGATCAGCAGTCTTCCCCATGATTGTGTAGCCTAGTGAACCAAACTGAGAGACCATTTTGAAGGCTCAGGAAACCTTTGAAGTTGTTTTGAGTTGATTAGCTGATTGGCATGTCACCATATTATAATTTCTTCATATTCCAATTTGAGTTGAATTATTTAAATAAATTGACTTTTCCACAACATTCTAATTTATTGAGATGCACCTGTACTGTGATATGAAAAGGCTACACTTAATCGATGCAATATCCAAAATCGATAATCAGTACTCTACTTCTCCTACACCTGAACTTTACAAGGAAATGAACGATCTTCAGAAATAATATAATTTAATTTCATCAAGCTACGTAGAACAGTCCGTTCTTCGATCACAAGTTTTTTTTGTTTTTGTTTTTATGAGCACGGCAATAAGGCTAGTCGACTCATAGCCCATCAACTTAAATCCAGGTCATCACCACAACACATTTCTGAAATTGCAAACAATGCTGGGGTATTAACAATTGATCGCCTTACAGTTAACATTTTTATGAACTTTTATTCTAGCCTTTATACATTGGAAATACCTAAGGAGCAATGTAAATTTGTAGAGTTTTTTTTTTATTTTTTTTATTAAAGTCTTATGTCTTTCCATTAAAACATAAGATTTAGATCACCCCCTTCAGCTGCAAGAAATATCTGAGGCCATATCAGCATTGCAGAGCAGTAAGACCCCGGGCCTTGATGGCTTTCCCAATATGTTTTCTGCTAAATTATCTCCACAACTTCTCAGTATGTTTGAACATTATCTCAAGTCTCATTCTTTATCTCAAGCTTATAGAGTGCTTAATTTCTCTAGGACTTCATTGGTCTTCTCAAGTTCAATGACACTAGTCTCAGGTTTGCTTGCACAAGCCTCAGCATTCTTGGCTTTGCTCTTCATGGCCTGATTACACTTTTGTTAAAGCCACAGAAAGACCCAGCATAATGGAGTTCATATGGACCAATATCAGTGCAGATGTCCAAATTTTAGCAAAATTTCTGGCTATTCATTTAGTCTCCCCTAGTAAATATCACCTCGGCAAATCAGACCGGTTTTTATAAAAGGTCGGTGCATATTTACCAACATCCATCACCTCATAAATTTCTCCAGAAAAATAGAAGTGACGGAGGTTTAGCTCTACCTAACTTTTATATTATTGGGCGGCTAATATCCAAAAGATAATGTATTGAATGCACTCACCAGGGGGTACTTACTGGTATGAAACAATCTAAATCCTGCACAGTGACCACTTTGCAAGCCCTGGTAACATCTAGTTTACCAATTAAAATAGCACAACACACAACAAATCCAGTTGTTCACTCTTAAAATATGGACTCAGCTACATCAGCACTTGAAGTTAAAACAAGCACTTTTGCTTCATAGTCCAATATGCAGTAATCATGCATTCCTCCCTGCCAAACTAGACTCCGCATTTAAATGGTGGCAAGTTGAGGGCATTGCTCAGTTTGGCGATTTTTATATTGATGGTCTTTTTGTGAGTTTTAATGATCTGCAATCCAAATACAACCAGATTGAGATTCTGTTATTTTCAGATACATCATTTTATGAATGCTCAAACTCCATCATTCCCAAACATTCCCTCAAAGTCTTCTGCTGACTCTCTGTTAGAAGTACATGATCATCTACAAGGCTTTTTCAAGAACATATACAATTATCATGTCTTTAAAAAGTGTAGGCACAGATACAGATGGGAGACAGAGCTTTGTGTTGTATTTTCAGAGGAACTTACACAGAGTGAATGGGAGCATCTCATGTTGCCAATTGGGTTTAATACGATTTAAAGGATTGCAACATATACAATTAAGCAGAACACAGATTGCCGCTTTCATTTCTAACTTTGACTAGACCTTTATAGGGTGTCACCTAGGTGAAGCAAGTTTTGGACGCGCCCTACACTTATGGCTTACTGGGCAATCATATTTGATACATTTTCAACTGTGTGAAGTACAGTTGAAGCTATGTGCCAAATTTGCAATATTTGGTGTTCCAGGCAATGAATTGAGTCTGACCCAAAGACAAATAAACATTGCCTTTGCATCCTCATTGGCTTGCAGACAAGTTTTTACATTGGAAATCAATAAATATGCCTAAAACCATCACACTGTCTTCAGGATCATGTAATACCTGCACTCAAAAATGATTTAAGTATTCAGTTTGAGGTTTACATAAATTCTCTTTTGTCTGGAAACCCTTATACTTCTGTAATTGTACTTCCTGGTGAGTAACGGGATTTATATTCTAGGAGACGCAGGAGAATACTTTCTATAAACAAAGGGACATAAATACAGGAACAACATTTAACAGTGGGAAGATCTAGGAATAGGGAAGAATTTAAATACATACCAATGGGACATATTTGGGAGCAAATGAACCAATCAAACAGTCGGAAACCAATTCAAACACTAAGAACAGGAAAGACCAAATAAGGAAAACGGGTAAAACCATGAGAAACAAAGTCCACGTTGACATTACAGAGGAGAGGGTGAAGCCAGCAAACTACTTCGGAATGGCCAGTGGGCTTGTGTGAACCTAAGCCAGTAGGCTTGGCATTGGTGCAGCCAGTGTGCTGGAGAGAGCTGCAGTCGGTGGGCTTGGCATCAGAATGGCTGGCATTTCTGGACTGAAAGATGAGACAGTACTGGGAGGAGATTGGTGGCCGGAACATTTGGCTAGGTATGTGGAGGGTCCTGACAAGGGGTGAGCTAGTGAGGCTCAGTGGTTTTCAGGAGGGACTGGATTGCACGGAGTTCTTTTTACCTCCAGATTAACTCCATTTAAATAAAGGACATGATTAACCAGATGATTGCAGCCAGTTACATAATCCAGCCCCGGCCAAAAACAGACACGGAGAGCAGTTGAATCAGCTCAACTGGTTGGAGAGCTCTAGGAACTTTCTTCTACATACCTCTCCAATTCCCAACCACAGACACCAAAGCCTGTCTTCAGCCATAGTCATCTTGTTCAGTTCACAGTTCTATCACACTTCACAAAGAAACACAGAAGAATACCTTAACTAGAATTTAACTCAATACTAAGAGCTAGAAGTAGGCCTAGGGAACACTTTAAATAAACAGACACCAATGAGACACACCTGGTAGCAAGTTAACTAATTAATCAAACACAGTTGGAATCGAATTCAGATAACGAGGACAGGAACAGGAAAGACCAAATAAGGAAAAACAAGTCCACAGCACTGACATATATAGGGTTTATACTGTTCATCAGAGTGAAATGACACCGTGTTATACCTGTTTGTAGTATCCAATTACTTTTTTTTTGTCAACTATCTTTGTTTTATTTGAATTTTATTTTATCATCATTATTATTATTACTATTATTATTATTATTATTATTATTATTATATATACTGTATATATATAATAGGCAGTCTGTTTAGGGTTGCTTGGGGAAGGTTTACAAATGCAAAAAATACAATCTCTGTACAACAATATAGCATTTGTCTTTGGAATAAAAAATAATAATTTAGAAAACATTTTCATTTCAAATTCATTTTTGATGCTTACTATTTTTGTTAAAACTGTGATGCACTGCAAAAAATGCATTTAATTAAGGGCAAAGTGACAAATACATTTACAATGTCACAAAAACAAATTTTGTTTTTAAATGCTGTTCTTCTGAACATTCTATACATCAAAGAATAATGATGAAAACATATCACAGTTACCACAAAAATAGTAAGCAGCAAAAACTGTTGTTGATAAGAATAATAAGAATAATAATGATAAAGATCCATTTTTAATAACTGAACACCAAAACAGCATATTAGAATGATTTCATGATGATTCATCATGTGAAACTGAAATCTGGAGTAATGGCTGCTGAAAATTCGTATATATATTCGTACAAAATATAGTCAAATAAAACAGCTCTTTTAAACTGTAATAATATTTCACAATATTACATTTGTTATTGTGTTTTCAAACCTTAGCCCAGAAGTGTAGTTTTTTTTGTTTGCCAGTCCAAGATTTTTTTAAAGCATCTTCAAGCATGAAGTGGAAACTTTTAAATTTTTAATTTTTTGTATTTATTATCCTTTTGTTTCGCCGCTTTTTACTGTAAAACATTTATTGTTCTGTGTAATATAAAATTACTATATTACTATACTATATATAATGAATGGCATGGTCATTCACATATTTTACATTCAAAAACTTTATTTTACCATAAAAGTATATGTAATTTTAATTATATATTTTTTTCACCATAGATAGTTTGGGATCTATATATAGAAATGACTATATTCACATTATAGCATGGCCTCTTATACCTTATTGCTTGTTTAAATCACTGGTGAGAAAAAGCTACATTTTCATTCTGAAATTCTGCGCTCTACGGGGTGAATTATGGGAGAAATTAAATTGAATTATGGGCAGTCAAGATGGTGTTGAAATGGCTGTAAAAACAGAAGTGTTGGGGGAGTGATCACAGACCAGTGATGAAACTCACAGTGTATAAAACAGAATGCGATACTGCTCAGGAGACAGTGCACAAACATTCTTGCTTTCTGCCTTATTCTGTCACCAACTTTTTGTATTGATAAACAAGTTTTTCTCCATATATATATATATATATATATATATATATATATATATATATATATATATATAAAAATATATATATATATATATATATATATATATATATATATATATATATATATATATATATATAGTACAGACCAAAAGTTTGGACACACCTTCTCATTCAAAGAGTTTTCTTTTTTTCATGACTATGAAAATTGTAGATTCACACTGAAGGCATCAAAACTATGAATTAACACATGTGGAATTATATATGGAATTATATACATAACAAAAAAGTGTGAAACAACTGAAAATATGTCATATTCTAGGTTCTTCAAAGTAGCCACCTTTTGCTTTGATTACTGCTTTGCACACTCTTGGCATTCTCTTGATGAGCTTCAAGAGGTAGTCACCTAAAATGGTCTTCCAACAGTCTTGAAGGAGTTCCCCGAGAGATGCTTAGCACTTGTTGGCCCTTTAGCCTTCTGTCTGCGGTCCAGCTCACCCCTAAACCATCTCGATTGGGTTCAGGTCCGGTGACTGTGGAGGCCAGGTCATCTGGCGCAGCACCCCATCACTCTCCTTCTTGGTCAAATAGCCCTTGATGCCTTCAGTGTGACTCTACAATTTTCATAGTCATGAAAATAAAGAAAACTCTTTGAATGAAAAGTTGTGTCCAAACTTTTGGTCTGTACTATATATATATATATATATATATATATAAAATTTGGCTCAAGATGTAACCCTGAGAACATTTCTGTCTCGTCCTGGACTGTTTCAAGTATTTTTTGTTACATTTTCCCCCTTTTCCTCTTTTTATATCTTTAGAGAACAAAGTTTGACTGTTTCTTTCTAAAACTACCACAATGTCAAACAAAGGCTATTTCTCCCCCCTCATACCCTCTCAAACACACGGTTGACTGTGAGCGAGACAGGGCTTTTCTCACCTGCAAGTAATAAAAGGGTCCAGCACAGAGAGAAAATAAGTGAGGATTAATGTTCAATGCGAACAGATTATTTTCCAGGAGAAGACAGGAAGGAATGCAGTGCACTGGCAACAGCACCAGAGACGCAAACATACAAAATATCTGCACTGCATGTGGACAGAAATAGGTGAATAAAATAATAATAATAATAATAAAAGACAAAGATTCACAAGGTCATGGTTATTATTACCATGTCTGGATCAGCTATAATAGCAGAAGACTTAGCTTAACAGAGCTTTAAATATACCTGAGGAAAAAAAAATATTCAGTGGTACAACAGCACACATACACAAACACACAGTGAAAAAAAATAAATAAATAAATAAAATGAAAGATTTAAAAAAAATATTACCCCAAATTATTAGATTTTATATTTTAAGTAAATGTCTTTACTGAATTAATGTTAGGTTGCCATTCCTTAAAATTTAATCTCATTGTAGCAATCATTGTAACAAAGCATGTAAAATGCACACATCATCATTACAGTTATACCTCCATAAGGCTTTGCACAGATTAAACAAGTTTGGACATCCTTTGTACAATTTTGCTTAATAATAATAATAAAATAATAAAATATTTTATACCATTCGTTTATTCAAATGACACTTTATTTTCATTTGTTAGGAATATTATTATTATATATTTTTTTATCTTGTTTTTATGAATGAAACCGAAATGAGGATCCAGCATGGATATCCACATAGTATATCCACATAGATTATCTCAGCAACCATGCAACATTTGCAATAAATATTTATTTTAATATAATATTGTGTATAATTTATGTTCTTATAAATTTAAAATGTATACCTTTGGGGATTAAGGATTATTAAATTATGTATTTTCCATATCAACCTGTTTGTCTTGTTCGATGTGCATTTTAACCTAATAAAGGTTAATTGGCCATGACTACAGAGAAATATCTATAGAGAAATCTATATTGATGCCAGTTACCAGGATGTACCACGACTTGTAAACATGTTTTATCAGCTAAATGTTCTACTCTACCTACCAGGGAATAAATATGCAAAACTGGTAAAAAATAAAAATAAAATTTGATTTGCATTTCAGCAAAATCTACTTCCTGCCATTCCTATACCATATATTCTTTGGGATCCAGATCATTCACATCCACTAACCAACCATCATGGATTTTCAATTTACTGAAAAATTGGTGATGACAGTCATATCAATGAGAACTTAAATACTCTAAATAGCTTGATTTCAGTTTGAATGCCACATAAAAATGTCAACTGGACATATTGTATATCTATACAGTGGCTACATGCTTGAGAGGAATGAGGAATGATCCTGGGCCAGACAGTTTGTCGACTCAAACCCTCCTACTTTCCCCTCTGGACTTTCTCTGTTTTCCTGTAAGCCGCTAAACTGAGATCCCATGTACTTGCAATGAAAAGTGACAGGAAATTGACTAAACCATTGGAAATCAATGGAAAGTAAATGCACTTCTTAAGTACAAGTGAACAGCTAAGAGCTGCCTTCTGTCTTTTCTCTCCTTTTTCTCTCCTTCTCTTCATTCTCAGCCTCTCTCTCTCTCTTTCTTTGTTGCTGTATCTCCACATTTTCTCTATCTAGAGCTTTCAATCTCTGTCTGTGTCTCAGTGTGGGTCAATACCTGTGCAAAGGCATGAGAAACGTAGCTGATATGGAT
The DNA here is from genome assembly GCF_963082965.1 of Carassius carassius. NCBI lineage: Eukaryota > Metazoa > Chordata > Actinopteri > Cypriniformes > Cyprinidae > Carassius > Carassius carassius. The sequence goes on along the minus strand of NC_081757.1, from coordinate 40,083,600 downwards.
GGTTGGAACCTGAAATTCTGTTTGTTTGTGTGTGTGACCAGAAGCATCACCAATGCCTAAACACTCAATAAAACCAAAATGCCCAATTTGCGCACATCAAAACCACCATCTGACGGTCTCAACTTCAGAAAATCACACCAATACAAACCACCCATAAACCATGAGATGGATATCACACACAAAACTGGTAAGAGTTTTCAAAAAATGTCAAATGATGTGATTAGCTGGCCATTCCAGGAGTTAAGGTGCTCTGTCCCAAATCTTGTACTCATCCCTTGTGGTCCTCTGCATAAAGTGTCTGGTAGTAGAACACCATGAAGTCCAAGGGCACATATATAGCAGCAAAAAAGGCTTGTAAGCACCATTCTAAATCATAAAATTACAAAAGATACACCCTTGTGAACATGCACAAGATACTTCAAGTAGATCATTTATATGATAGTTGTGTACCTAGACCAGGGGTGTCCAATCCTGTTCCTGGAGGACATTGTTTAGCTCAGACTTGTCCCATCACACTCACCTGAAGTTTCAAGCAAACCTAAAGACCTTGATTATCTGGATACGGCTAAATAATCTTCAATTAAAATTGGAGCTATAGTGGCCCTCCAGAAGCAGGATTGGACACCCTTGCCATAGACTGTTCTTTTATGCCCTTCCAAGAAATAATATCCGTTATTCAATATTTGTGCAATTCATTCCATCTAATTTTATATATGCATCTTACCTGAGCATCCAATATGCAAATATTTTCAATAACAATATGGCTGTTTGGAATTAAGAAAATTAACTGATCAACATTATTCATATTCAAAATGTAAGTCAGGGGTTTCTTTGCTCTCAGCTTTACTGACTAACATCTCAAGGCTATATATGTAACCATAGTTCCCAGAGGGAATGAGTCGCTGTATCGAACATTTTGGGAACGCCATTCAGCATGACTATGATCTGAATCTTGTGTGTAATCAGACCAATGGATGGGTGCAACATAACGGACGGTGTGACGTGTGACCAGGAAGCTATAAAAGCATATGAAGTGAAGACAGTGGCAACTTCTGGAGAACGAGGGAAGCACTCGCAGGGATGCTGGAAGTATGGCAGGAGACACAGCATCTTGTTGTAGAATCTGATGTATGTGAGCAACATAGACCAACCCTCAGCATTCCATATACCCTCCATAGCCACACCTGACAGTAAGGCCTTGGAGGCCACTAACTTCGGGTGGAGTGAGCCTTGACTCATAAGGGTAAGGGAAGGCCAGAGGAATCATATGACAAAGTAATGGCATCAACGATCCACCGACTGGATTCTACTAAGTGGCGGGCTGACCCCCCTTGGAAGTACCACAACAGACTGGTCAGACTTCCTCCACATGGCAGCTCTGTGGACATATGGCACCAGTGGAGCTGGATGAGTCAGAGAGTACCAAGAGGGACATTCCGATGTTTCTTGAGTCCCAAACATGTCCACCTGAGCCTAGCCAAACATTCTCCAAATCTGACACACCACCAGGATCTGATGCGCAAGCTTGTACAAGGGCCGCGAACGCAAATCTCCTTGGTGGTTGATGTACAAGACCATAGTTGTGTTGTTGGTGCACACAAACACATGGCAATCTCTTAGGTCTGGGAGAAAGTGTTTCAATGCTCGAAATATGTATCTCCAGGCAGTTGATGTGCCACACGAGATGGCGGCCGCTCCACAGACCACAGGCAGGGTGGCCACTCATGACTGCACACCAACTTTTGAGGGACACATCTGCCGTTAACAAAACGCGATGACAAGGAACTCCCAACATCAGCCCCTGTGACAAGAACTAAAGGTTCCTCCACAAGTCTAAGCCACGAAAGCATCGCTGTGTGAACTTGATCATGCAAAGTGTGTTTCCTTTTGAGGAAAACCCCCTTGGTCTTGAGCCACCACTGCAGGGGTCTTATTTACAGCAGACCAAAAAGTATCACGTTGGATGCAGCTGCCATCAGACCCATCAGTTTTTGAAACTGCTTGACAGTGAGTGACCGGCCCACTTTGACTCTCGCAACTGCAGTGAGGATTGACTCTATCAGAGCAGGAGACAGCTGTGCCTGCATCGTGGTAGAATACCACACTATGCCAAGATAAGTGGTCCTCTGTAATGGAGAAAGCACACTTTTCTCTTTCTTATGGGCGAGAATGACATCTCAAAGTCAAACCACCATCTGCACCAAGTAGAATCAATCAATCAATCAATCCTCATGCTGTGCAGACTGGGTTGGTTCATCGGCGCTCTAGCCATCACGCCTATCCATAGGTCTGATTACACACGATTCAGAGCATAGTCATGAAAGGCACTCCCAAAGCATTTGACACAGCTCGAGTTCCTGAAGGGGAACTGGTGATTTCCACTCATGTAGGCACTGAATATGAGCTAGTTGGCCATTGGCTACAGTCTTTTGTTACCATTTGCAATTATTTGTCCCAGTCACGGGTGACCCAGTTGGCTTTCTTCACTAATAGTTCTTTAATATTGGTTTGGTGTGTCAAGGCCTTGGCCTGTTTTTGTCCAGAATCAGCTGCAGTGTGGACCGAGAGGTTTTGGTAAGTTATACAAATCTCAAGCAAGTCTCAAGTTCCTATCATCAAGTATCAAGTAAGTCAAGTCCCAGTGCAAACAACCCAAGCAAGTCAAGTCAAATTACTGGCTTACCTCAAGCAGTCAAGTCACAGTACCAAACAGAAGAAACAAGTGTATTTATTTGCCACAACCTTATTTATTTTTATTTAATTAATTATATTTATATTTATATAATCTTATTTAAATATAATATTTTGAAAATAGCAATATAAAATTAAATGAAACTTTTAATTATTAAATCAAAACTAGGGGCTAAGCACAAATGTTGGAAACCATGCTGATAGATAAATGGATTAATATAAAACAAACTCATACTAGGGCTGTTTTGCTCTCATTTTGAACATATCTTCAATTTTACATGCAAGAGAAACATCACTAATCGATAAAAGGGATATTTGACATTAAAGCACTAGGATTAGAGAGGCAAATGTCATTAAATTCAAAGTTGGATGACAAAACATTTGATTTATCATTGCACATGCTGTTTGCTATTCTTTCTCTAGATATTCAGCAAGCCTGTTAGCTTACATAGCTTTGTGGTGACATGCTGGCTTTGTAAATTGTGAATACAGTAAATCTTTTATGAATGTGGTCAATTTCAAAGTGTTTATGTCCAAAAGTAATGATTTTGGGAGATTCTCTTACTCTCTGTATTTGATGTGCTGTAATTCCCTTTAAGTCAGCCACATTTGATGTTATCTAATTGAGACCCCTAACGTCAGTCAACATCTTACAAAAGTTGCAAAAACACTATTACATAAATGAGAAGATATCAGTGCATTGAATAAGGCTAGATGGTGTAACAGTACATATGCCACACAGTGATAGAAATATGTAAACTATAGAAATTTGCTATACAGCTTATTATACTGTACTTCATATACAAGTGAGAGTTACAAAGAAACCTCCAGTAGTGTAAAGTGAAGAACATGACATGGACAAGTTAAAGAAAAAAGGGTGTTGTTTGGGATAATGCAATGATTTAATGAATGGTTTTTCATTTATTATGAACAATTTTATATTTTGGTTTGCATGATACATACCATATATTCTGCTACTGTGAAATATACTATAACACCCACACTGAAGTTTCTGTGAAGGCTCTTTGCCAGTTTGTGTCTACTCTGTTTAACAAGAGTCTGCTCAGTCTGAAAGGTTAATGAGGTGTGTGTATATCACAGTGAGAGAGAGAGAGAGAGAGGCAGAAGTTGTGGGCGAGTGGAGGCCTGTAGGTTCATGTTTTCATGAATAAAGCACAAAATGGGGCCTAGTGCTTACATTTGAAACTGTTAAAAGGGTAAGGGTTTTTTTTTTTCAACAAATGGTCAGTTAAGAGAGGGGCTTCACTTTTAGAAAGCTGTTAAAATTTACCTAAATATTATATATAAGCTACTTTTTAAATAATATTTATTTTTGATTTGCAACACGAAAAAAAAAAAAAAAATTATGAATACTGTAAGATCTCTCAGGTGGGCCAGACCAAAATTTTTTTTTTTTTTTAGGTTAATTTTTAAGGACTTTTTTATGTTAGGTTAGTTTTATGCTAGACAATAGTTTATCTAAAATTTCCAGTATTTCACATAACAAAAAAAGGGTATTAAGGCTCTAATTCAAAATTTTTATTTATTTATTTATTTTTTCTCATGGGACACAAATGTGTACTTTATTCATATAATGTCCCTTTTATTGGTAATGGCTAGCTCCTGGCAAAAAGACTAGGTTGTTTCTCTTTTTGCTGTCTGTATTTTCATTACATATTAAAAACCATCTCTGGGGAAAATAGGCTGCAGGTACAACAGAAATTAAGAACAGATCTTTGTCAAAACATGGTCAGTATAGATGATGAACACGGAGATGTTTGCGCCAGTTTATCTCCATTATCTCCTAGCCCTGCAGCAAACACATACACTCGGTGCATGAGCAAGGGTGCGACTAGGCAGAGGTTAAACCCATTGCACCATAAAACCAGAGCTGTTCATAAAACTGGGGAATAAGATGGAGAAATAATATTTCAAGTGTGATTAGTTCATCCGCAGGGCACCTTGTGCGATTGAGGACGGGGATAGGTGGGGGGGATGGGAGTGTTGTGCACAAAGAGCAGTAAATTATATCTAGCCTTTGAATGATTCTTGCAGATCCTATTACAACAGTGAGAGAGAGAGAGAGAGAGAGAGAGAGAGAGAGAGAGAGAGAGAGAGAGGAAGAAAGAAAGTTACAGCAGAACAAATCGGATGAATTCTGTTTCCAGCTGTCTGAATGATCGGGGGGAGCACTGAATGCTAAGTGCAGCGAACTGGGCTTAAGGAAAACGGGAAGCAATAAAAAATGCATTTGTCTCAATTCATTATGCTGTCATTGTTTCATGCAGGTACCAGCTGCTAAAACACAGCGCATACTGTAAATTCTCTTTGTTATTCACTTCTGCCAGTTCTGTGCCCTCACAGGGGCCTTCCTCTCTCCCTCCAGCTTATAAGAAAACTAAAGTGTAATTATCTTCTTTCTCATCTGAGACTTTACTGCTGGCCTTCAGACGTTCTTGTTCCTCATTTGTCACTTCGAGTGATGATAGAGTAGCTGACACTGGCTACTGCATTAGCGCTTCGGTGAAGATTGCCTCCTTGCGAAAAAACGTATAGTTAGACTGGCAGAATTTACTTGCACCACTCTCCCATCTGCCATGTTTGTGTGCAGTCACCCAAATATTGTGCCTGATCAGAGTTTTCCCCAGCTCAGCCGAATTAAAAACACACAAGTGATTAATAATTTCCACATTTGTCCTTGTGGCCATGTGCTCTCTTAAAGTTGAACTGTGTTATTTGTATTAACCATTAATAAAGATTTGTCATGATTTCTGACCACTTTTTAAAATTCTGTAAATGTATTTTTTTTATGAAACTAGTAGTTCTTAAAAATGAACTCTGAGCTAGTACATTAAAAACACTGCATACCAAATAAATACATTAAGTAACATTTATTTATTTACTTGCTCACTTCTGTACAGTCTGAGCTGCATGAAAATACAGATTTGGAACAACATAAAGTTTCTTAAGGTATGTGACAAATGAAAACAATATATGTTCTAAACTCAGCTCAAATAATCAAACATGTTTGAAACCCTCTGACAGGATGGAATCATAGTCTGATGACCATATGCACTTCTATACAAAATCCTTCAAATTCAAATCTGCAGACTGGCTCTAACTTTCAACAACTAGCGCCAACTTTTCCAGACACTGGGGAAGAAATCTGGGCAGAAGTTGTGTAGTGTATTCTAGCCTAACTTTTGCTTTAATGTAATACAGCTCATCAGCACCACCAACGAGTGAAGTAACAACAGATAAAAACAAGCTCATTCAATATTTGACCCTTTCAAACGGTCAAATGAGAATCTCTTTATATGTGGAATTCATAGACACAAGTGTTGCCACCCGCCAGCAGCATACTGAGTGCTCAACATTCTGCAGAGGATGAGAAATGAAAACAGGTGAGACTCTGACAAAGACACGCTACCTCATGATTCACCTCATCTGATTGTGTTGCATTACATTACCCGCCGTGACATGTGTTACGCCCCAACCGCAAAAATCCCTCCTGCTGACCGCGGTCTCTCTCACACGTTCACCACCAAAGAGATTCCACTGGGGTCAGAGATCAAGCGTCCTTTGGTACAACATTTGTCTTGACAGAAAATTCAAACTGCAGACTGGAGAGATAAGAGCCAACTAATCAAAATATAACCAGAAGCTAAATGAACGTCTCTGTGCTGGACTTGCAGGTTAGTTAAAGCTGCTCAGTCCCTGTACTGCTGTGAATGTTGTACTTACGCATCAGAATATTAATCAAGTCTTATTTTCCCTCCAAACATAGGGAGGTAGACATAAACGTAATAGGGTGGCCGGACATGTAATGCGGAGCATTATTAATAAAATTGGGGGTGATTGGAGAAGGAAAATTAAAACGAGAGAATCTTGCACCCTACCTTCTCCTTTAATTGCAAATTTAAATTTCCCATAATGGATTCTGACATCTCAAGTCACCAAAATCCATCATTCTGAAGGGTATTATTCTTCAATTAACCCGTCACCCCACAGCGTTTCGCCTCTTTCTGCCCAGGTCCGCACAAAAGGAATGAAGAATTCTAATCACCTTCAAATGTAAAGCAGATTGATAATTCACTTTCCCCCACCTCCTCCTGTCTCCCTCTCTGCTTATTTTCATCTGACTTCTCTCAGATCAGAGAAAGCACCTGCCTCCCAATATCCATCCACACATGCTGTCAAATGTTGTTTATTTCACTTTTACCTATACTATTTATAGAAAAGTCTTATTGTTGACTCTTACGCTGTATATACTAATCATGGGAGAGCATAAATTTCACAATTTATGAGCACCAAACTAAATTTTATGTCTGAAAGAATGTTGAAAGTCTTACAGACATTAATTAAGTAAAGAAACAGATGGATGAATGTAGTGTCAGTTGCTTGCAAAGCTTTTATCTTCTGTATGCCCGAAAATATTCTGTTATTAAGAGGTGACTCATCTCTGATTTAACTAGTATTAGTCTTCCACATCCCGTTTTGCAGTAAAAAAAATAATATATATATATATATATATATATATATATATATATATATATATAATTTCAAATAAATAGTTTGACGAACACAGTTTTTAAAGTGTTAATGTATTTTCTTATGGACAAAAGAAGGCATGATGTATTGAATTGTAAGACCCTTAATTTAGCAGTCTTTGGATTTTTAGTCTGTTTTGGCAGAAGATTAATTTATTTATTTATTTCAGATTTTTGTAGTGTGGATGTAGGATGTACATTGCCTCAAAGATGGCATATGTTGAATTAAAGTCATTTGAAATGTTATCATTCAAGAACAGAATGGGTCGCATATTCTATTGGGACACTGCCATAGAAGGCGAGAAAGAATAATGCCGAAAAAAGGCTTTTTTTTCTGATTTAATTGTCATTGATTTGTTATGAACGTTAACACTAAATTTTCTCTAAATATGAGAATAGTTCATTCAATGAACAGATCATAGTCTAAGTTCTCAGCATCCTGAGTGTGTGCTTGTCTTTTTTGTCCATGATCTTCCCATATGTGGCTATTGTCAACACACACCATGAATTCTTTGAATACAATGTGTGTGCAGGTATCAGCATTCCAGACATGAGACTACGACTTCAGTTTCAATACCTGCTTTTGCAATAACGCTTCAAAGCCAAATTCATTTTAATGCAGCTTTTCGCTTAGTTTGCATGTACAAATGAGTTGCTATTTATTCTTCACATTTTATTGTTCTTATTCACTTTCCACTTTTCATCCACAGCCACTTACAGCGAACTAACTGAAGTTAGTAACGGGGGCAAGCTAGGGTGAAGTGCCTTGTTCAAGAGCACAATGGTGATAGAACAAGGCTGTGATGTCAGTTCCTAGGTCAGCTGCTCTTGCTCTTGAACATGTATCCCAGGTGCATTTATTTATTATTTATTACCTTTATTTAACCAGAATAAAACTCATTGAGATTAAAAATCTCTTTTCCAAGAGCGTCCTGGCCAAGACAGGCAGCAGCACAATTAACAAGGTTACAGACATAAAAACATATAACATATAACATCAACATATAACAATTTGTACAAGTAATAAAAATTATAAAGTCATAAGAAATCAGAATTTCACATATTATCGCAAGCGACAAACAACAGCAAGGATCGTCCGTCATAATTGAGTCAGTCATAACATCTACAGCCAGTTTGTGTAGCTTCCATGTTGTTTAAAAGTAATTTAAAATCAACCAATGAAACTGGCTCCTTAAGATTCAGGACATTTTGCAGCTGATTCCAAGGGGGCAGGGGGCCGCATACTTGAACGCCCCTTTTCCCAGTTCGGTCCGGACTTGAGGGACAGATAATAATAATACGTCCTCAGAACGAAGACAATATCTTCCTGTACTTTTCTTTTCGATGTAAGATTGGAGGTATGGGGGAAGCAGACCAAGAATTGCCTTGTAGCCTTGCATATTCATCAGGGAGCTACCAGCCCATTTTCCTTTTTGATTTTTCCATTTTTAAATGTTTCAAAAGAAAGCGGTGAGTAGAGAAATATCAAACTTTTTTTCCCTTTGGTTTTTTTCAAAGGAATTGAAGAACAATAAAGAGGCCATTTAGACAGAACCTTGACATTAAAACATGAATCTGAATGTTTGCGCAAGTTACAGAAATCAGTCAATGAGACAAATGACAGGCTTTGCACAACATTCTACGAATCGAGGGCTGAGAGTATGTGTCTTTTGTTGTGGGACGTGAAATAAAAATAAAAAAGATTCACTCTGACAAAATCCTGCTTAACTTCTCAGTTCTCGGTGGATGAGCTGTTTCTCTAAACAGTGACATTCACAAAGCCGATAATTAGTGACGACAGACACGGTTTTACACACAATATAATTGTGTTTTCGGTCTCTGTTTAAGCTATTCACCACAGTCAATCACTTTCATGTCCTTTCATGTATGTGGAATTAGATATAACACAAAGAGAGTGAAAGCACTCAAGAAATGTACGTGTTTTTACAGCTATTCTGTCACCACAATGTCATAGAAAATTGCATTGTCTTGATTGTAAAAGAGAACATTAACTATTGGTATGCGGCTAACCAGCATTCAGAGTTAATGGGACAGATTCCAGCACTAAGCTGAGGAATTTTGAAATCAATAAAACAGCCCTGAAAGATTTTAAAGGATGGGTGTAGTCGGTCTGAAGTAATGTTCTGTTCCATTAAATAATTTATTCCAAGATACACCTATGTAGGGGAAATAAATAAGCCATATACTCGGACAATTGAACGGACTGGATGAAAAACTGGACGATGGACAGATGGACAGAGGGGTGACGGGGATGAGAGTGAGATGTAGGCATTGCAGGGACAGTTGAATGGCAGGGACAAGGCACCTGCCTGCTGGCACAATGTCATACTAGCCAGCAGTTAGATAGCTGTTGATTTTTCTTGAGTTTTCATAAGATTCAGATTTAATTAAAGGGTTAGGAGAAAAATGGCCTAAGCTGATGGTATAATAAGGTGCTGCGGGACATCTTTTTAATAATCTCAGTTTGTAACAAAGACATTGCCAAGTCTTAGTGTGCTCATGAGTCACAGGCTTCGGTGGCCATGTACTTTCATTGCCCAGATAAATCTCTCAGAGCCTAAGGAATGCTTTTGTTTGCACGTAATCTTTAGATTAAACTGATGACTTCATTTCACCTTCAGCTCTATCCTATAACTGACAATAGAGAAAGGCTAGTGCTATATGTCACATTCACTGTGTACTTTTCTTGGTGGACCTCTAACAAATACTTTCCTTTTGCAAAAAGATTGCTATGGTCTTCAGATATATCCAGACAAAAGTCAAAAGTCAAGAAAATGTAAAAATAAACTATATATATATAAATATATATATATATATATATATATATATATATATATATATATATATATATATATATATATATATATATATATATATATATATATATATATATGTACACAGTACAGACCAAAAGTTTGGACACACCTTCTCATTCAAAGAGTTTTCTTTATTTTCATGACTATGAAAATTGAAGATTCACATTGAAGGCATCAAAACTATGAATTAACACATGTGGAATTATATTTGGAATTATATACATAACAAAAAAGTGTGAAACAACTGAAAATATGTCATATTCTAGGTTCTTCAAAGTAGCCACCTTTTGCTTTGATTACTGCTTTGCACACTCTTGGCATTCTCTTGATGAGCTTCAAGAGGTAGTCACCTGAAATCGTCTTCCAACAGTCTTGAAGGAGTTCCCCGAGAGATGCTTAGCACTTGTTGGCCCTTTTGCCTTCAGTCTGCGGTCCAGCTCACCCCTAAACCATCTCGATTGGGTTCAGGTCCGGTGACTGTGGAGGCCAGGTCATCTGGCGCAGCACCCCATCACTCTCCTTCTTGGTCAAATAGCCCTTGATGCCTTCAGTGTGACTCTACAATTTTCATATATATATTCATATATATTTTCATATATATATATATATATATATATATATATATATATATATATATATATAAACACAAACATCATTGTTTGTTTTTTATTTCAACATTTATGAATGAAAATAATGCAATAACAAAACGTTACATTAAATGGTAACTGGCTCTAGGTCAATCACCGAACTTAATACACCCCAGAAGTGAACATAAAACTGGATCCAACATAAAACAGGTCCCAAGTTCACCAGAGGGAAAAGTAATTACGCAAAAAAAAAAAAAAAAAAAAAAAACTATTTTCAACATAAACAACATAATAATACTAAAAAGAGTTAAAGCCATTATTAATTCTTAATGACAGATTTTTAAATGTCCCCATAAGTCCCTACACACTCAAAGAAATAGCTTGTTGGTCCAACTTGATAAAATTATGATGCATATTTCCCACATTTAAACTGATTTATTTGAACTTAAATTAAGTTAATTGTGCTGATGAGTAAAATTCATGCTAATTTAACGAGATCACACCAATTTCACATATTCTGTGAATGTTCCCTGAACATAATTCACTCCTCCTGTTGATCCAAGCAGAGTCGTTGCTGTTCAGACTGGTGCCTTTGTGCAGTTGAGTGAATTTTCTGCATTTTTATGAAAATGGAAAGTCCTGTTAGAGTTTAATTTTTTAACATTTAGTTAATTTTAACATTTAAAAGAGTTCAAATAACATAAAAAAGTTTTTTGTTTGTTTTTTTTTTGGTTAGTATTCTGGTGAAGAGTACAGCTTGAGCTTACAGTAGGTCGTCAATAGGCGTCATACACACATGTAAATGTTGTATGATTGTTTGATTGTGAAGGGTAGAAATGCTGATAATATAGACTAAATCGTGTGCTGGCCCTCAAACTGATATCTGTTATTTTTTTTTTCTTGTGATTCTCATATTTATTCTTATAAGAATGTAACAGCCAACATACAGTGACACTTGTTCACATGCCAAGTACAATTTTTGTAGCATGCAAGTAATGATCAAGCTAAAACGTTCTCATGACATTAGTATAGTTACAGCTCATGTGGCCTATAGCCTAACCACAATGTCTATACTTCACCATAATGGTAGCCTCAAAAATCGTCATAAAAATAAACTCTTTTAAATGTCAAAAATAACTAAACATCACACTTTAATATGTCTTTCCCTTCACTAAAAACACATTAAACAGCACTTAATTTCAACATTTATTCTCCTAGTCTATCCCTATGCAAAGCATGCTGGGAACTAGAAATCCACTGCCCAGTTTCAGTCAATGCAACATAAATGATTCATGTAGGCCCAACTTAACTTCAACGGTTTAAGTTAACATTTTACAATTGTAATTTCATTTAATATAATAAAATGTAGTGCAAATGACAACTGAATAAAAAACTATAAATACTTATATTGTTTAAGCTTATTTTATTTAAGTAACAACAACTAAGCAAACAACTAAAATCATTTTTTGGAGTGCACTTTGACTAAGCAAGCATACATAATTAAATTAATCAAGTGCAAGGGCTTATGGGTATATTACAGCTTCTGTCATTATTTTTAAGATTAAAATATTAAAACACTTAATTTTTTAACAAAAAAAATCATAGATAGCTATTTGAGTTATGATTTCATAATGTTTAATTGTTTCACTGTTGATAACAACAATTTTATTTCCAGTGCTGGGTAGTAACTGCCAATGTATATATAGGCCTACATGGTTACTATAGTTTTACATTTACATTTATTCATTTAGCAGACACATTTATACAAAGTAATAAACTTACTAATGAAGACAATGGAAGCAATCAAGAACAACAAAAAGAGCAATAATATAAGTGCTATAACAAGTCTCAGTTAGGTTAAACACACGTAGCAAGGGCTTTCGAATAATATAATAAATAAAAAGAAAACAGATAGAATAGAAAAAGAACAGAGCGAGCTAGTGTTAGTGTAAGAGCTAGTGTCTTTTTTTATGATTGCATAATAAGTGAAAAGAAAATAGAATAAAAAAGATTAGAAAGGTAGTTAGATTATTATTATTATTATTATTATTATTATTATTATTATTATTATTATTATTATTATTATTATTATTATTATTAAAGAATTGAATTAGAATAGTGAGTGCTAAAGTTAGAGGGTAAAATAAAGATAAATAATAGCTAAACCATGGAAACCACAAATTAACCATTGTTTTACCCGTAGTTTAACATGTTTTTATACAGTCTATGAGTTTAACCAAAGCCACTAGAAGACAATCTCCAGTTTAACCATGGCATCTGTAGAACTGTGGATAAATGGTAATCAATACGCAAAAAAAATAAATAATAATAATAATAATAATAATATATATATATATAGTACAGACCAAATGTTTGGACACACCTTGTCATTCAAAGAGTTTTCTTTATTTTCATGACTATGGAAATTGTAGAGTCACACTGAAGGCATCAAGGGCTATTTGACCAAGAAGGAGAGTGATGGGGTGCTGCGCCAGATGACCTGGCCTCCACAGTCACCGGACCTGAACCCAATCGAGATGGTTTAGGGGTGAGCTGGACCGCAGACAGAAGGCAAAGGGCCAACAAGTGCTAAGCATCTCTCAGGGAACTCCTTCAAGACTGTTGGAAGACCATTTCATATGGAGGTAAATCAGTAGCTAAACTCGAGAGGTTGATGATATGAATGTGAGAACTTGTCATATTAATATTTGTATTTGTAAGTTAAAATTTACACTCAAAGCTCTGATGTGAAAAGCTGAATCTTTCAACTTGCACACACAGACAATGATCAAAACACCCGTGTTTTGAATTGGAAGTTGTAGATTAATAGTCACAAATGTGTAGAATGACATTCACACAAAGAAAATTACATACACACATGTTTACGACATATTTGCTTTTGCACTTTACTTCAGTTTCGCTGCACAACGTCAAGTCGGCACTTACAACCTCTCAGATCTGGAAGTACAAGTTCAAATCCTAGCGCTCTGACTGTTGCTACTCTTTTTGCGGTATTCTGTTGCAAAACTCACTTGTGCACTTGTATATGCAGATGTGAGAGAGCAGAGCTGGGGGCGGGGCTTTGGTGCGAATGAAGACATTTTATTGTTCGATGCCCGACCAATGAACAACGCCAATTGTTTTCACTGAATATTCTTAGCTTTGACTGGATTTTAAGGCACTGCATTCATTTTGTCATTCAGGTATTATCTAGTAGACAAATAATGCAACATATTTTATATGTATATCCCACTGCATATTGCAGAGTAAACTCGCTGAACCAGAGCATGCTTTGATCTCACCGCCATGCGGTCACGTGGTTCATGGAGCTATCAATAGTACTAAACTAAACATTTTGTCAATATGCTTAAAATGTATTAATTGGGGCAGACAGCAGTTTCATTATATTTGCAGCGATTTCTAGTAATTTCTAACACTTAAAGTGCATCGATTATGCATGGATAACTACGTTGACTCATGACTATGCCTTACAATAGCATTTTATACTGGAAAATGGAACAGCATTATGTTCTCATACTCCTCCTTGGCAGTTAAATGTGACTAAACAATTAAGTGTAACTTTTAACCAATAAAATAACTGTACTACATGTTAACTCAGTCCTGTTTAGTTAATTTGAAGAGATCATGGTACTAAATAATATGGGCAATAATTATGATCCATGAATGACCATTTGAAATATAACATTTTCTAATATGGTTATTATTTATACTACAATAACTGTAGTATTTAGGTTTAAATTCCAGTGCAAAGAGGCACGCTTTAAATTAGAGGCATTTGGTCCAATTAGTAGCCAGAAAGATAATATTCATATGCAATTCCATTGCTTAAACACTAGATGGGCTTGTTGATGTTTAATAAATACATGAATTTAGCTCTACTAGTTGCTCAAAACAGTATTTCTGGTCATAAGTGCTTATTTTTTAGGTTTTGCTGTTTAATGTACATTTAGACATTATTAAACACTCGATTTTTATTTAAAAAAAAAAATAATAATAATGTTGCATTTAAAAAGGTTCATTACTGACAAGCAAATTGGGAATTTAACCCAATGAAGAAGTTAAAATTATTTTTACAAAACATAAAAATAATAAAAACAGCATTATATTGCAACTCTGGTAGAGTGATATGCAGTGGGATATACATATAAAATATGTTGCATTATTTGTCTACTAGATAATACCTGAATGCAGAGGTGGGTAGTAACGAGTTACATTTACTTCGTTACCTTTACTTGAGTAATTTTTTGGGGTAACGAATACTTTTCGGAGTATATTTAAAGATGGGTACTTTATACTCTTACTTGAGTAAATTTTTTGGGGAAAATCTGTACTTTTACTTCGTTACTGTGGGCGACGCTCCTCTCGTTACTTTATCTTAATGCAATAAATGTTATAAATGCTTCAGTTTGTTCCAAACGCGCCGTCTACTTTTCTCTGGGCAATGAGCGATGCCCATTCGCGAATGATTCATTCTTTGAGTCAATACTGTTCAAAGGCTTGATCAAACCAATTGGCAAACGAGTGAATTGGTTCATGAATCAGTTTGAATGAGTCGTTCAGTTCCCTGCCGCACGCGCTGAGCATCTGAGGTGGTTCACTCGGAGTTGTAACGTTTAAGAACAGAAAGAGCGTTGAAAACGTGGCTGGAACTGCACTGAATTGAAATCTGCAAAGGTTATTATTTGCTAGCGATGGAGATCCTTATTAGATGAACACCGCGTGTGCTGTCTACTGTTTAACAGGTAATAACTTGGGCTACATTCGATTACAGTACACGATACCACTGTGACATTAGTTTGTTGTACGTGTGTGGCTTATAACAGAGGGGAGTCAAGTTGAATGAAGCTTCCAAAAGACAAAAAATAGCCGATTAAGATTTTATTAATTTTAATACAATCACACTGGTGCAAGTCAGCTGCTAAATTCAGATCTGTGATCGCTTGCTGGCGCTGAGCCAGAGATAGATGCGTTTATACCGCGCTGCGCATTATAACAAATCACACATGATTCTTTTGAGCTTATTAAAGCATTGGCGAATCAGAGGTGTTCAGATGAGTCATCGCTAAAATGCCGGTGCTTCCTTCACTCGCTCACTGACTGAATACCTCTTTCTGGCGAATTCTCTCGTCAGAAACAACAAAGTGCAGATGTGTGTACGAATCTATAATTAAGATATTGATTTCACAGTGTTAACAGTTTCAGTGATTTTAATGGGAGTTTCTGAGAGTGATTGAAATCTAGACTGTCAGTGAAAATTATCTTTAATAATGTAAATGTTATTTGCTCTCTTTCTGAACAATGAAAGATTAGTAGCAATATTTAAATCACATTAACTTTCAATGTTAAATTCACATTTAATATAAAGTCAGTCGTATTAAAAATATGTTATGGCATGACACCTATATCTGTTTCTTAAGTAAACAGACAAGCTTTTATAATAAATTACATAAATTGGAGTAAAGGATGATGAAATATATACATTTATACACACACACACACATTACATACATTTTATCTATATATCTAAATAAAAATAGGCTCAGTATATATGACCCAAAGTAACTAGTAACTAACTACTTGAGTAGATTTTTTATCCGATACTCTTTTACTCTTACTCAAGTAACTATTCAAGACTAGTACTTTTACTTTTACTTGAGTAAATATTTCTAGCAGTACTTTTACTTTTACTTGAGTACAGTTTTTGGGTACTCTACCCACCTCTGCCTGAATGGCAAAATGAATGCAGTGTCTTAAAATCCTGTCAAAGCTAAGGATATTCAGTGAAAACAATTGGCGTTGTTCATTGGTCAGGCATCGACCAATAAAATGTCTTCATTCGCACCAAAGCCCCGCCCCCAGCTCTGCTCTCTCACATCTGCATATACAAGTGCACAAGTGAGTTTTGCAACAGAATACCGCAAAAAGAGTAGCAACAGTCAGAGCACTAGGATTTGAACTTGTACTTCCAGATCTGAGAGGTTGTAAGTGCCGACTTGACGTTGTGCAGCGAAACTGAAGTAAAGTGCAAAAGTAAATATGTCGTAAACGTGTGTATGTAATTTTCTTTGTGTGAATGTCATTCTACACATTTGTGACTATTAATCTACAACTTCCAATTCAAAACACGGGTGTTTTGATCATTGTCTGTGTGTGCAAGTTGAAAGATTCAGCTTTTCACATCAGAGCTTTGAGTGTAAATTTTAACTTACAAATACAAATATTAATATGACAAGTTCTCACAATCAGATCTTCAACCTCTCGAGTTTTGCTACTGATTTACCTTTATAATTTCAGGTGACTACCTCTTGAAGCTCATCAAGAGAATGCCAAGAGTGTGCAAAGCAGTAATCAAAGCAAAAGGTGGCTACTTTGAAGAACCTAGAATATGACATATTTTCAGTTGTTTCACAGTTGTTTTTTTGTTATGTATATAATTCCATATATAATTCCACATGTGTTAATTCATAGTCTGTCAGTGTGAATCTACAATTTTCATAGTCATGAAAATAAAGAAAACTCTTTGAATGAGAAGGTGTGTCCAAACTTTTGGTCTGTACTATATATATATATATATATATATATATATATATATATATATATATATATATATATATATATATTTTTTTTTTTTTTTATTAAACCATGGCTAATTTTCGTAAGGGAAACCAATCAGATTAGCCAACCTAATATCGTTATGTATTACGTTATAAACTATCATGTACGTCACGTTAATTTGATATCAGTAACGTTAAGTAATCTACCCAGCACTGTTTTATTACTAACAGCTAATTACAGCAACATTTTTTTATTATTATTATTTATTTATTTTACATATTAACATATTATCTCCATGTACATTACACTGTGGGTTATATTGTTGACTGTAATAAATCCAGAACAGATGCTGGTGTTTATAACGTGCGGCTACAGGTTTGCCTCTCTCTACACTCAAGGGATGATGATGATCCTCAACGGCATTTTCATCTGCTGCGTGCTCGTCGTGTTTGACATGTTCCCATGGAGACCAGCAGTTTTCCTTTGCAGAGTTCCGCCCAACTGGCCGCAGCTCTGACTGCGATTGGTCGTCAAAATCGGTGACAGGCGAGTTCTGAATGGTCATTGGTTCGCTGCGCTGTTTGTCAATCTGTGAGCAGGATGTGTACAAGTGAGTGAAGCGGGAGAGAGAGGCGGCGGAGCGGGCGTTCAGAAATGATGAGAAAGTAACAAAGTGCAGAGATTTCAGTCTTTTCTATCGACTCTTGTCAAAACGTCTGCAGCTTGGAGAAGATGAAATCTGCGTGAACAGTCATCAAATCACGAGACACGGGTGAAATGAGGCATTGTCTGTATAACTGCAGAGCAACAGGTAGAATTAACTTTATTAACCATTTGTTTATTCCGCCTCATAACCACTCAGACGCAAGCAAACACGTTGTATGAAAAAATACAATGATGTTGTTAGAAACATGTAGCAGAGTTACTCTTTAGATAACCAACGCCTGCCAAAATAAGGAAAGGTATTTCTCTAACACGCAAGACCTGCAAGGGCTGTGTTTGTGTTTACTGGACGAACTTTTTTTAGACCAAAGTAACGGTACATTTAGAATAATTTCAAACAACTTTAAAAAGCTTGAAACATATTTTCCCTTTAAATATAATCAGTATGTTTTGTAAAGTCTTTTAAATAAGCGGTGTTAATTGCTTGTTTATTCAGTGTGTGGTGTAATTGCAATTATAACATTTAACAAGAGCTGCAAATGAAGCATAGCTCATAAAGAGATATTTTATTACTGTACATATCTGAGACTGCCGGGATGTTTCCATTAGGCTGAAGATTTTTTCTTCTTCATAATACTGAATTACTGCTAATCAAATTGCTAGAGTTTGTTAATGCAGTCGGTGTAAGGTTTACAATCTTCTCATTAACTTAATAAGCAGATAAATGTTATTGATATGGAATGCAGAATGAATTTCCCTCTTGATCAGGTTTGCTTGCCTTACATTTCCAGTCCAGAAATGGATATGACTGAAATAGGAAATAAATAACAGTTTACAAAAAGGTTATGTACAAATTTGCTAGCATTATTAGTTAACTTGAATTTATGATGACCTAACTTCAAGAATAAAAAAGCATGTTGTTTTTAATTTAAAAGGAAAAGTTTAACATAAAAAAGCCTGGCAAATGTTAAATAAAGGATGTTCATTGACTTAAATTTTTTTTATTCATATTTAAGATTTATATCTTAAGATTTAAGTTTTAAATAATTTTCATCCAAAGCGACTTACAGTACAAATGAGCACAAAAGAAGCAATCAAAAAAGAAGAAGAAAGATAACCAATATGTAAGTGCTGTGATAAGTCTCAGTTTGCCTAATGCAGTACATGTAGTAAGTTTTTTTTATAATAAATAAAAAGAAAACAAGTAGATAGAATATAAAACGAATAGAGAATGTTTGTGTTAGAGGGTCTCTTTTTATAAAGAAAGAAAAGTCAAAATAATAAAAGAATTGAGAATGTAAGTGTTAGGGTCATTTTTTTTTTTATAAAAAGAAAGCAAGTAGATAGAATAGAAAAAGAACAGAGAATACTAGTGTTAGAGGCTCAAATGTTTTTATAAAAAGAAAGCAAGTATTGCAAAGAGTACAAGTGTTAAAGGATCAGGTGTTTTTTGAATACATAAAAAGAAAACGAATAGATAGAATAGAAATAGAATACAGAGTGCTAGTGTTAGAGAGTCAAGGATAGATGGAAAAGATGTGCTTCTAGCCATTTCTTGAAGATTCGGATTGAGTTGGGCAGGTCATTCCACCACAAAGGAACAGTAAATGTAAAAGTCTGTGAAAGTAGTGAATTAAGGTAAAGGGGTGCAGAGCCAGTGGTTGTTTTGTAGGCAAACATCTATGCCTTAAATTTTATGTGAGCAGCTACTGGTAGCCAGTGCAAATTGATCAACAATGGTGTGACATACACTCTTTTCAGCTCGTTAAAGACTAATCTTGCAGCAATTAGATACAATTTACAAAAAAAGGAACCAGCATTATGTTTTTCTAAATTCTTATATTGTTTCTTTCTTTCTTTTTGCTAAATCTGACAAGCTTGGGCCATTTTATGACACATACTTTATTTTACCTCGGCGTCCCATATAAATAAAGCACATCCTTTCTGATTCCACAGAGATATGAGTGTTACACTGCATCTCGATGATCGGTCATGGTTGCTCATGTTGTAGATGTTCTCCGTGCCATTTGTTTTCACTACAATGATTTTGGTTTTTGGTGCATTTCTTTACTAATACAAACCAGGTTGCATCAGCACAGACATAGATCAGACCTTTTGTCACAGTTGATGAGGACTCCAAGGTCTAACCGTCAGAGTTCAAGCCATATATTTTCTCCATAATGTTCTTTTTTCTCCAAACCTTCCCTTTTCATGAAGAAGTCGCCTGGTTTTCTCATTAATTACAGCTGTGGTAGAAGATACAACTAGCTATTGTGATCTTAGGCAGCCAGACCTTGGTAAGTTTTGCAGCACATTGCCTAATTAGAACTGGTTACATGTGGAAAACAAACGCAAAGTACGCTTGGGGATTGTGATATGTTATTAAAACCGTTTATTGTGGGGGCGGTTGGCTTTTAGGACAATGAGGGGGCCTATTGGAGATCTGAGGGACTTTAGCTGTCATCTGAGGCTGTGGTTCACTTTCTTTTCTTTACTGCTGCTCGAGGGAATTTTTAGTTTGTGCACTACAGAGCTTTGTACTTCTGACCTTCATGTTGAATTTGTCTGTGTGCAGATGACCAGTCCCATTGAGGAGACAATGGATAATCCAGACCAGAGGAATGATATTCTGTAATGCATGTAGTTTTGGAGGAGACTATCTGCTTCCTGCGTATTTTATGTACTGAAACTGTTAAGTCAAGAATTGTGAAAATAGGCCCTTTGAAATTGCTGTTATGATGGATAGGGTAGATAGGTTCATGCTTGTTAAATCATGATTAAGGCCGCAATGTACAGTAAATGCATCTTTAAAAGTGATTCTGCTGTTCATGTGTGAAGACTGAAGAGTGAAGACATACTGTATCATGTCTTATACGAATGAGAGGAAATCTGATATTTTGAGGTACTTTGAAACTTTATTTCCACAGTTCATGGCTGCGAAAAGCTATTGTACCATAATGAAAGCTTGACAGTTTGATCAGCACCTTTAACAGAATTAGTTTCTTTACATCAAAAAGCTTTTTGGGTTATGTTTTTTTTATATCTCACCTTTCCATTAAATGGCCTTGCATTGAATATTTTTCAGATGCCCTTTTTCACCAGCGCCTAGCAGTCAGAGAGGAAAGAGAATTTGCCACGACATGAAGAGAGTAATTTCTTTACCTGCACTTGCTCTCAGCTCGTGTAAATGTATTACTAATTCACTGGGTTCCTCCTCAACATTTAAAGAGGAGCTGTTTTTAAGATGAACCTGGCCGCTGATGACTGATGAAAGCGGGTGGTGTCATGTCATAGGTTCAGGGCTGCTGCTAAGGATTGTGGGAGACGATAATGCGCACCTAGCTTTGATGAAAGATGATGAAAATTTCAGAGAGTAAAGGGCCCCACAGTTTCTTCCAGCTTCAGGAAATAATAAATGTCATCTTCCTGCTTCAAGGAGCACTGGAGGTTTAAGCAAGACTTTTTTTAAGAAAGCAGGTTTTAGCTTTATTTTTGGAAGTGTCTGAGAATATTTTTAACCTCTATGAAAGAGGTGCACGGTTTTGACATCCTTATTGTTGACTATTTATCTATTTTTTTTAAATTGCGATTATCAATTTGAATTAAAAGTATTTGCATTAGAAAAACTTGCATGGTGAGCGTGCATACAGGCCACGGTGGATGAGTGCATTACTTACTGTATTTAATATTTTCTTTGAAATAATTGTAGATGCTAATTCCAGGTCTTTCTGAAGCTCCCCACAAGTGATCTTTTGCTCTTGGACAACTCTTCTGCTAATATTTTTCACTACTCCATCAGAAATCTTGTTCTTTCCACTTCTGGATTATGACCCCAACAGTGCTCACTGGAACATTCAGAAGTATAGAAATCCTTCTGTAACCAAATGCCATCAACTAAATATGTTTTGCAACAAAAAAGTTGTGAAGGTCTTGAGAAAGCTCTTTGCTTTTAGCCATTATGAAATGTTTTTTGTGTGACACGTTGGCCATGAGACACCTTTTTATAGGCCATCAGTTGGGACTGAACCAACCAGCTAATATTAATTTCCACTGACTTGGGGCAGGATTGCTTTCTAATTACTGATAGATTTCAGATGGTGTCTTGGCTTTCCATGTCTTTTTGCACCTCCCTTTCTTCATGTGTTCAGTACTTTTTCTCAGTGTCATTATACTTTATTAGACAGAATTTAATTTCTGAACTTATTTGTTTTTCTATCTTTATGTATAGATTACTTGGATTGTTACTGACATCTGGTGAAAAGTTCATGTCAACAGCACCTTTAGAAATATATTTATATAAATATAATAAAAAAAATGTTTTTTTGCATTTCCTGCTCACAGTATATGCTGGGTGTTGCACCATCTATGTTGAAAGCTTGATTGAACCAAAAAAATTAAAAACATTGTTTAAGCTTAGTATTTCAATGAAATGTTGTGGAACATGCGTATACTGTAGTTCATGTGATGGACAACATCTGTGGTTCCCTTTCGAGAGTACTCTCGTACTGCGTAAGCTAGCTTACGCTATGGGAAAAGGTCCCCTTTTCTCGAGAATATGAAGCCAAAAATTATCCTTAATTTTTAAATAATGTAAAACGCAGTGCTGCAGCACAGCAGACCCAAGCGAAGCGGCTCGCGCGCTTATTGGCTGTGCTGCGGCAACTGCAGCAACCTATGGTGAGGCGGCGGAGAGTAACGAACCAATGGGGGCGCTTCGCGCCCATTGGACGTCAGAGCGCGCCAAAATAGGCGTGGCTGGAACTATATAAGCCACCGCTTCACCATAGGGATCAGATTTCATCTCCTTCAGCGATCTCACCTGCAGCGATCTCACCTGCACTTCGCTGTCTTCTCCGGAGAAGCCTCTACACGCCGTCGAAAAGCCTCTCAGCGGGATAGCACTGCAACGCAGATCTGAGGACGCCGGCTCGTGCTTCATCTCGACGCCGCCTTCAGCACTCGCTTCCTGCTGCGTCATCCGGCGTGACTATATCCTTTTCAAAGCTAGTGTGTTTGCCGCTGCATCACACTTTTTTCCTCCAGAATTCGAGGCGTTGTTTCAAATGCCTCGGGCCTGCGCTTCCTGCCGAGGCCCTCTGCCCAGCGAGGACCGCCACATCATCTGTGTCTCCTGCCTGGGCCGCGAGCATGCTGAGAGCGCACTCTTCAAGGGCGGCTGCCCTGAGTGCGACGACATGGCTATATCGACCCTGCGGGCTCGATTAGCTCAAACCAGCCATGATGCTCCACCCGCTCCGCCTCTTCTCTCTCAAGTGCCGCGTAAGAAACGCCGCGATCAGAGAATGCCTGAGCATACTGTTACACGCGAGCTCACGCCGGAACACTCCCCGCGTGCCTCGCCCGCTCTCCCCGCGTGCCTCTTCGCCTGTCCTCTTCGTGGACGAGCAGCGCCAGTCCCTGCTCACCAGCGCCCCATTCTCCTTCGGAGCGCCTGAGGCGGAAGAGGACAGACACGACAGCCTTTCTCTCGCCGCGTCCAGTAGTGAGGAATGGTCGGGCTCCATTGCGGACCCCCCCCCCCCCTCTACAGCACCCAGCTGCACCGGACAACGCGCCGATATCGACGCGGAGCTTACTCGCGTGCTTACAAGGGCTGTCAGCGACCTTCAGCTCGACTGGTCTCCTCCAGACGAGCCCGCTAAAAGCAGGCTGGATGAATGGTTCCTGCAGGGGCGCCCTTCGGCCCCTCCGCAAAGAAACGCCCCCTTCTTCCCGGAAGTTCACAATGAACTCACGAAGTCGTGGAAAGCCCCATTCTCCGCACGCTTGAAGACTTCTGTCTCGTCAGCGCTCTCCTCTGTCGACGGCGCCCGAGACCACGGTTACGAGAGCCTCCCCCCTCTCGAGGAGGCTATTGCTGCACACCTCTGCCCGCCCTCAGCCGCTGGATGGCGGTCGAAGCCTGTGCATCCATCCAAGCCGTGCCGCACCACCTCAGCTCTCGCTGGCTGAGCTTACACCTCCGCTGGTCAAGCCGCTTCGGCTCTACACACCATGGCTGTGCTGCAGGTTTTTCAGGCCAGACTTCTCCGTAACCTGGACGAGTCTGCCCCAGATACCTATGACTTTAAAGATCTCCGCAGCGCTACTGATCTAGCCCTGCGTGCGACAAAGACCACAGCACAAGCGATCGGCCGAAGCATGGCAAGCCTCGCTGTTTTAGAGCGACACCTCTGGCTCACGCTCACGGAGATGAAAGACGCCGACAAATCCGCCTTTCTCGACTCTCCTATCTCGCCTTCCGGCCTCTTTGGCCAGTCGGTTAAGGGTTTCGCTGAACGCTTCACTGAGGCTCAGAAAACGTCGCAGGCAATGAGACACTTCCTGCCGAAACGCTCTAGCTCTGCTGCGGGACGCCGTAGAAACGCGCCGCCCCCTCAGACCTCGAAGCCATCGCAGCCAGACTTACAGTCTCGCCCAGCGACCAAAACCCAGCACCGCTCTCGCTCTACGAGCCGCAAACCGCCAGAGAGACGGGGACCTCGGCCCAGGATTGTGCTGAACCCCGAGCCTCCGAAGCCCTCCTGACCTTCGGGCTGAAAAGACCGTGGTTAAGTCCCACTGCGGCCGGACCACCACACAAGAAACCTCACATGCTTCCTCCAATCCCCTCACTAAAGGCGGTTGGAGATGTCTATACTGCAGTAAACGAGCCTGTTACAATGCACGCACGCCTGCACACAAACGCCGTTTTCACGGCGACCTCAATAAAGCACAAAAAGAGCTTTTTCTATGTAGGCAGTGTGCCCACTACACAGTACGCACCCCTACATGTATACACACTCCCCCAAGTGTCACAAAGACTCACTCGGGTCTCCTTTCATGCCCACCTTCCCGCTCGCGCCGGAGGTGCTCTAAATGTAGCGCGCGTGCCCACTTCTCAGTGCGCAACCCTACAAATCTAAACCCTACAAAAAGCGCTGTCACCACAGTGTCACAAGCACAGCATACTCGAGCTACTGGTCCCCTCATAACAGGCGGCCAGTGCCCGAAGCACATTCAACCCATAGCCGCACGAGCCGCTGCATGGCAGGCCATCCCCGGCATATCAGATTGGGTTTTGAATATAATAAAACGAGGTTACTTGCTCCAGTTCGCTCGCAGACCGCCGCGCTTTCGCGCCGTGGTCGAAACGAAAGTGAAAAGCGAAATGACACACGTCCTTCGCGCCGAACTGATAAACCTTCTTGCAAAAGGGGCGATAGAAACTGTCCCCCCTGCGCAGCGCGAGTCAGGCTTTTACGGCCGCTACTTCCTCGTACCAAAAAAGGATGGCGGTCTCAGACCCATCCTAGATCTCAGACGTTTGAACAAAGCGCTTATGACGCGATCGTTGAAAATGTTAACTACCAAACAAATACTCGCGCAAATTCGCCCGAGGGATTGGTTTTTCTCAGTGGATCTGAAAGACGCTTACTTTCACATTCAAATAGCACCCCATCACAGGCCATTCTTGAGATTCGCCTTCGAGGGGCAGACTTATCAGTACATGGTTCTTCCATTCGGCCTCTCCGTAGCGCCCTGTACGTTTATGCGGTGCATGGATGCCGCTCTCGCACCCCTGAGAATGCGGGGAGTGCGAGTATTGAACTACCTCGACGACTGGCTAGTTTTAGCCCATTCCGAGGAACTACTGACGACACACAGATCCTGGATCCTCAGCCATTTAGAATGCCTGGGTCTCACGATCAACACTGTCAAGAGCGCTCTGTCTCCCAGCCAGAGGATTTCCTTTTTGGGGATAGACATAGACTCTGTGACATGTACAGCGCGTCTGACGTCACAGCGCGCTCTCACTATTCAGCATTTAGCCGTGTCGTTCAAAGCCGGGTCTCTTTACCCGCTCAAACGATTTCAGGAAATGCTAGGTCGGATGACATCAGCCTCTGCGGTTCTCAAACTGGGCCTGCTGCGCATGCGCCCACTACAGCGCTGGCTGAGAGACCGTGTTCCAGCGCGCGCCTGGATTTCCGGCCGCGCGCGCATCAGGGTGACCCACGGCTGCATCGCAGCTCTGGCCCCTTGGAAAATAGCCAACTGGTATCAGTTAGGCGTAAGCACGGGCGCTGTCTCGAAATGGAAAGTAGTCTCGACAGATGCATCCAACCTCGGTTGGGGCGCCCTGTACGAGGGCAGGTCTGCCTCCGGCCTCTGGTCGAGCCCGGAGCGACTGTTACACATAAACTGTCTGGAGATGATAGCGGTCGAACTATCCCTGAAAGCTTTCCTCCCATTTTTAAAGGGCCATCACGTTCTGGTCAGATCAGACAGCATGTCAGTGGTGGCCTACATAAATCGCCAGGGTGGTGTCAGGTCAGAAACCTTGCACACCATGACCGAGCGTCTTCTGACATGGGCACATTGCAATCTGCGCTCGCTAAAGGCAGCGCATGTACCTGGCATCCTGAACCGGGGCCCGGACATGCTTTCCAGGGCGAATGTTCCCCCTGGGGAGTGGTCTCTTCACCCACAGACGGTTCAGTTGATGTGGAGCATCTTCGGCAGGGCAGAGGTCGACCTCTTCGCCTGAGAAGACAACGCTCATTGCCCAATATATTTTTCAAAGAGCAGGGACGCGCTGGCCCTCGATTGGCCCAGACGCCCGCTTTATGCCTTCCCACCGGTCGCGATGCTGCCGCAGGTCATCGATCGGGTCAGGAAGAGCAGATGTGCTATGCTGCTAGTAGCCCCACTCTGGACGACCCAACCTTGGTTCTCCGAGCTGATGCAGCTGTCCAGTACAGCCCCATGGCCAATACCGCTGCGGAAAGATCTCCTCACGCAGCTGAAGGGCGCGCTCTGGCATCCCCACCCCGAACTTTGAGCCCTTCATGTATGGCCCCTCAACGGGTACCCGGGAACCTCCCTGAGGGAGTGTTAAAGACCATTACGGAAGCCAGAGCACCCTCAACCAGGCGCCTATACGCGCAGAAATGGTCAGTGTTCTCCACCTGGTGCGGGACACGGAACCTAGACCCTCACTTATGTGACGTGTCGGAGATACTCTCCTTCCTACAGGAGCGTTTAGATGCGGGCAGATCCCCGTCTACGCTCAAAGTGTATGTGGCAGCCATAGCAGCTTCTCATGCTCCGGTGGCCGGCCTATCACTGGGAAAAAACGAACTGGTCATTCGTTTCCTTAAGGGAGCTCGTCGGATGAACCCTCCCCGACCCCCTTCAATCCCTTCCTGGGACCTGTCCACGGTCCTAGAGGCCTTAAAGGGCCCCCCTTTTGAACCGCTTCAGTCTGTCGATATGAAGCTTCTTTCGTTCAAAACCGCTTTTCTACTGGCTCTGGCCTCAGTCAAGCGAGTGGGGGATTTACATGCGCTATCTGTAAGCGCTGACTGTCTCGAGTTTGGGCCTAATGACTCCAGAGTCATTCTCAGACCAAGACACGGCTATGTCCCCAAGGTGCTCTCAACACCGTTCAGAGCGCAGGTCATCTCGCTGTCAGCCCTTTCCTCGCAAAGCGACGAAAGCAACGCGAGCTTCATCTGCCCCGTCAGGGCTCTTAAAACCTATATTGCGCGCTCCGCCTTATTCAGGAGGTCGGACCAGCTCTTCATATGCTTTGGTGGGCGCACCCGAGGTCTCGCCACCACGAAGCAAAGCCTATCGCGATGGATAGTAGACACTATCTCGCTGGCTTACAAATCTAAGGGCCTTCACTGCCCGTTCGGCATCAGAGCCCATTCCACCCGAGGTATGGCCTCGTCATGGGCGTGGTCCTGCGGGATACCACTGGATGATATCTGTGCGGCGGCAGGCTGGGCCTCTCCGTCCACATTTATTAGATTCTATAATCTGCAAGTCCCTGCCCTGCAGGCCAGGGTACTTTCTATATAGACGTGCTAAGCCTTATCACGTCCCCCTTTTTTCGTTCCCTATATAAAGCTCACTAAGGTTGGCTTTTGGGACTGGGATTTCTCCTGCTATAAAGCCCCGAGCTCTCGCCTTGGGCTGTGACAGGTCGAAGTTCCCGAGCATGCACGGCGTTTTACATTGTGTTCCCATAGCGTAAGCTAGCTTACGCAGTACGAGAGTACTCTCGAAAGGGAACGTACTCGGTTACTAACGTAACCTCGGTTCCCTGAGATGAGGGAACGAGTACTGCGTAACCTGCCGTGCTATGTGCTCGGACCGGGTGATCGCTTCAGTCGATTTAAAACCTGATCCCTATGGTGAAGCGGTGGCTTATATAGTTCCAGCCACGCCTATTTTGGCGCGCTCTGACGTCCAATGGGCGCGAAGCGCCCCCATTGGTTCATTACTCTCCGCCGCCTCACCATAGGTTGCTGCAGTTGCCGCAGCACAGCCAATAAGCGCGCGAGCCGCTTCGCTTGGGTCTGCTGTGCTGCAGCACTGCGTTTTACATTATTTAAAAATTAAGGATAATTTTTGGCTTCATATTCTTGAGAAAAGGGGACCTTTTCCCATAGCGTAAGCTAGCTTACGCAGTACTCGTTCCCTCATCTCAGGGAACCGAGGTTACGTTAGTAACCGAGTACGTTTCTCTGCTAAGACACGTTTTGTGAACTTGAAGAGAACTGATGTCATATGCTTGCAGATACCACCTTATTTTAATATTTAGATTCTAACACATTGGCATTTATTCATTTGAAATAGTGGCTTAAGTTTTCTGTTTTGAGTTCCACTGTTTGCAGATCACAGTGTAAAATGTTGTTTTGACAGAGTTTGTAGTTTCACAGGATCTGTTTGGTGATGTACCATCTAAACTGCAAGCTTGATTGAATCAAAAATGTATTACAATTCTTAATTGCTGCAAAAAACAAATAAACAACCAACAAACCAACCATTCAACCGAACAAACAAACCTGTAAATAAAACATTTTGGTGCTTCATGAGTAGACCTAAAAAAATGTAGTTTAAACTTTATCCTTCATATAATGTATTAAGCACTCGTTCAACACATAAAAAAAAAAAAAAAAAAAAAATTATTAAATATGAAAAACAAAAGATGTACAGTTTAAATTTGGATTTTGCAACTTTTGGGTTGTCAGGCATTAGTAGCACATGTTCATAGTTAAAGTGATGAACAACACCTGTGCTTGTTTTGCTAGGACACCTGTGTAAAGCTCAGAACTCTAGTCATTTGTTTGCAGATACCAGTTGATCCAAATACATTGACATTTCTACCTTTTTATGAGTGGCTTAAGTTTTATGTTTTGAGGGCCACCGTTTTTGGTGTTTACAGTATTTGTGAAAAGTTGTTTTGACACATAGTCTGTAAACTCCTTGTACACTAAGGTCCCTAGAGCAGATCATTTGCAATCTATTTTCTCTGTATGTTTCAAGTTCAGCGTGGACAAAATAAATGCACATTTTCTCCAAACTCAGTCTCTCAGTCTTATAGCAGATAGAAACCACCATGACCCAGCCAGTCGCATTAATGGCATTCTACTGTTTACAAGTAGCAGTTTACTCGCCATTATGCTTGTGTAAACAAGAATGAGTGTGGATCATTGTAAAAACAGAGTCTGAGTGGCTGGGCTTTTATAGGGCATATTCGCTTACCCTCTCTGACACTGAGAAAGCTTTATATAGACTTGTCCGATAAATAGTGTTTGTCCTCCCTGGTGTATTGTGGGAAGACAGTGGCGGGCAAGTGTATGGAATCTCTGATACGTCAAAGGACAGGTTGGATGATTTAGTAGACGTGTAGGAACCCGCACGGACAAATGAGCCTATAGCCACAATTTACAGAGACAGGTCGGGCTTTGTCTTTGAGACATACAAGTGGTGTTGTGATGGTCTAAGAAGCTATTCATCTACTTTGAAAGGATGCTCCCTGAAGTAGGCCTATGGCTTAATACCTTGACAAGCGCTTTAAAGACGTGCCTCTTTGTCAGTCTCCGCAAACGTCTCGCCGTCCGTGCTTGCATGCAGTGCACTATGGGAGCTGTGTGGGTATTAGGAGCCGGGAAAGATGAAGAGATGTCTGTCTGTGGTCTGTTTGACGTTACAGACCGCATGCACTTGCTGATACTTGATCTGATGTTAATGTGCTGCTCTGTGAGAGTGAGCGCAAGAGAGGGAGAGAGCCAGTAACGGAGGGGGAGATGGGCAGATAATACCGTCTGCCTGATGAGATTGAAGGCTCAGATTGATTGATCGCCTAATCATAGGAGGAAATGGGCCTGAAAATGAATGGGACTCTGCCCTTGGCTTGCCGGGGAGCCGGGCGGCTGGATCGCAGGGGATGTTAGCTGCAACTCTACATGGCCTTAATGTGCACGGGACCTGATTTCATTTGCGTCTGATATACAGTTATACGATCCCCACTAAATGATCAAATATAAAAAGCAAGAGGGGGAGCCAGGCAAAGGGTGTAAATCAAGCTTTATTGCTGGAATATTACTTTTTCATGCCATCTGAAATTGATGCTCGCAGGAAGGTGAACGAATGAAAATCCAATACGAATTAGTGCCAGTGGAAGCGTCAAAAAGTAAAAGGAAGCTGAAAAAGAGATGACAAGGATATGAAATACTAGTTAAGGGTACAAGTAGTTGATGATTAGGTTCGCATTATCAGCCCGATGCCTCGCAAATTTGTTTTGAGAAATTTCCTCACAACTGGGAGGTAGGATTACGAGAAGATCCTGTGCTGTCATGAGATAACAGGTGGGACTCTCTCACTTTCAAAAGGTACCTGAGGTTTCTGCTGCATCTGAGCGTGTAACCCTGAGCTATTCTTCACCTTACTGAGGTAACCACTGGTGGGCTCTGCTTTACATGAACCCCAGCCCTTGGTGTTGCATATAAATGAGACAGGCCTGTCACATCCTTTCGGTCTCCAAATGTCGCTAGTGGAGAGGTGCATGGATTGTGCATTTATCTTTATTTCCACATGATGCACGACAGACCGGCAATAATGCTGGCATGTCCGTCCATGCCAAATAGTATTCTTAAGACCAAAAGACAGCAGCCCTTTTGTGATTGGAGCGTGAGCGTAACGAGGGTAAATTTAGCGCTTAGCTGCCATTTGTAAGTGGAGGTGCCATGGCAGATCAGGGGCGGTATGTGACTAATGAGATGTGTGTTATCACCAGCAATCTCGTAAACAGGGAGGTCATTTGGTGTGCCAGCCCAATTGTGGATATGTGAATCTTATTTGACAGAGAACGCTGACCCAAACCGCCCCTCCTGGCTTGTCCCATTGGATCAGTGGCAGTCACAGAATTGAAGATGATTTCTACTCGCTAGACATAGGAAAGGCTTCAGTTAAGCTCTCTTTCTTTTCACATCATCTGTTTTTCACTGAATGCTGTCACTGACTAAGAATATATCGTGGTTAGAGTGTATTTTGCCACGCTCAAGTGAGTTGGTTTTCCATCATTTTGATTAATTTATATTAATCAAATTACTTTTATTATAGAGGATAGACCAGGGATAGGCAATGTCGGTCCTGGAGTGCCGATGATCTGCAGAGTTTAGCTCCAGCCCTAATCAAACACACCTGAACAAGCTAATCAAGGTCTTCAGGATTACTAGAGCTACAGGCAGGTTCAGTGACTAATTCAGAACTTTTACATTTGGTCCAACCCAGTTCACGATATTTGTACAATATTCACATTATATTGTGCTCAATTACTTTTTTAGAATGCCATTTGTGGGTTTCAGGTAGGCCAGATAAAACTCACTTCTGGTAGTTGACTCCCTGGTAGATGGTGGGTGATTCTCCTCTCTGTCTCCTCCTAGAGGAAGGTGTCTGGGCTGCAGATCTGGGCAGGTTTCCAGTCTGCATATTCTTTGGAGTCAGCAGAGGGCGAGACAGAGACTTTGTGAGGGCTCAGCGTGCCTGCTAAAGGAGAGGGAGTTCACTGATCAATAGAATTGATCATGTAGTCAATACCCCAGTTTATATGCCTCTATGTTTACTCCCACCCAGCTGTTGGCATGTTAAACAGAGCGTGCTCTAAGCACCCACCCTCAGGACCCTTTAGAAGCCGCCCTCGCACCCACCAATGATTGACACGCAACAAGCAGCGGGTCGACAAGTGTCGACAGTCCAGTGGCCAGATTATATTTCCAAATTCCATCGGAAGATCAAGACAAGATGGCTTTGCATATCCCAGCAGCTCCACACGTATGTGGTTTCAACAAGCGTTCACATGTCCTAGCGGTGCTGAGTTTCTAAATAGCCTGACTCAAAGAATCTCCAAATGCAACATTTAATCAGCTTTTGGATTTATTTATTTTCAACGCCAAGAACGGATGTCCTCAGTCTTACTCAAAATGATTTCTCTTCCGCTATTAACAGGAATCTCAACTGTTCTGTACATCTTGCATCCAGAAAAATAGTAAGAATAGTAAATAATAAGAACGCAATATGTCATGTGTTTGATTTTTAAAGGTAATTCTGAGTATATTTTTAATGATATACCCTACATAGTTTCACGCTGCCATCTGATTTCACCCTCTTTGTATGTAGACCTTGGGCTTTGCTCATGCAATATAATGAGAAAGATAATTGAGATATCAAAACATTGTGTTTGGAGAGTCTATTCACTTCAGTTTTCCATTAGCACAAGCTCTGCTCTGTAAAGTGAGTTGACAGTAATCGTGAAACAGTGAATTATAACTATAACACTTGACAGAAAAGTTAAATGACTTTTATTCTTGATAGTGACTGCTTTTCTTGGTCTCTCTCTATATTAGCCCAAGTTTTCTCTCCCTCCCATCCCTTTCCTGCCCCTCCCATTCCAAAAACACTGACTGAAGACCCTGCAGTGATTTAATCTTCATGTGATTTGAATACGCTTGACCTGATACAGACAACACTAATTACAAAACCAAATAAGCTCTTTAATACAGTGCTGTGCATATTTGTGAATATTTGGCACTTTGACGCAGTGCAGAGCTGCTACTGTGATAAGAGCTTGGTTGATGTCTAGCTTACCCTATTTGCCTGTAGGGTTGAACATCATACAGTCTTTTTAGGGCCAGAGTTTAATTGGTGCCAGGTTGTCTTTGGCAACACAACACAGTATTTTTCACACAATTCACCTATCTGTATACCGCTGTTTTCACTGTCATAAAAACGCGCTGATAAATCCCTTGTTCTATAAAGTCCCTCCTTCAGAAACACGTAACGAGTTGTTATTCGACACCAGCTTAGCGCACACAGCCCTCCTGGAAATGCGATTGGGCTAGTTTTGAGAGGCAAGTGGGCAGGAGCATGTGCTGGAGATGTACTTATAATCACTGGAGCGTTTTTACTGACGAGATGCGCATGAAAATCGCATTCGATTTTTTTGCACAGCCTTAACATCTAGTGAGCAAAGCTAAACAGCGTTGAATACACTTGAAATACACTTACCGGTTGTGGTCCATAAACCACGCCTTCTCCAGACAAAGAGGGAACTGCTCCATCTTTCAGGAATAATCTTTGTGCGAATCTGGTATTAAACTGATTGAGATTGAGGAAGCTGTCCTCAGCAAGCTGTCCTCAGCAAAATGTGCTGCACATAGTTTTACATGTGGATTATAATTTTCGGGAACCGAGTTAAACATAAATTGTAACCATTAATCTCCAAGTACAGCGTCCCTAGGTAGCCCAAACAAAGGTGATTCGGACTCAGAGATGAAAATAACAGCCTTTCGACGACATGGCGACAAACACAAATGTAACTCTTCCTCTTCTCCGTCGGAGTGCAACAAGACCACGCCCCCCCCTTTTTGTGTATTTATTTGGGCGGAGGTTAGTCAAAAAACTGTTTTAGTGACGTCATTACTGCAGGAACTAGAGGGATGTAGTCCAAACGGGTCGTTTTTTGTAGGTGAATTCTGTTAAATAAAATATCTCGCTTGGCATTGAACTTTGAGCTTTAGAATTTTACAGATATTATTTATACTCTAACAACAACATTACACACTAACTAAAGTTTAAAACATGGGATCACGAAGAACGGGACATTTAAATAGTCTATATTTCTATATGTTCTGTATGTATATGTATGCGTTTGATTCACTATAAAGAACTGCCTCAATCGAACTGACTTAATAGAGTCATTCATTCATTCAAGGAGACAACCTACACTGGTTTCACTGTATGTGTTTGATTAATTAAAAGGAAAGGACTGAGTAGATTCATTCATTTGGGAGTTGAAAAACACTGGTTGTGCTGTATGTTTTTGATTTACTGAAAAGAACCGACTCATTAAAGTCATTCATTCTATAAACCAACTGCACTATGTTTCTCGCTCTATGTTTTAGCATTGCAGATTCATTAGTGATTCTGTAACGCCACTGAATAAACAGTGCAGGAAACTCTGCCAGAATATTTTACTATGGTGTTCTGTTTGCATTGACAGAAGAATGCACATGCAAGAACTGCAAATTGTACTGAATATATATATATTTTTTGGGTTCTGGTATTTTTTTTAAACAATGGTTCTGTTTAAATATGTGGGCAGCAACCACTTTTGAGAGACTAATGGTTGTTTGAAGCCAACATTCACTACCTAACCCAACCCAGCCCCTTTAAACCCACCAGCCATCCTGTTTTCTGTTTAATGCATCATTTACTGCCTGTAAACAGTTTGTGTAAAGGTGTTTATAGATGATTCGTGAGCGCCACTCACCCCACCCATCCTACGAAAGTGTTGGCCTGAGTTACACAACTTTGATAGGGGCTCAGTAAGGGTAGGACGGGCTAGACGGTGGTAGTGGAGGTGGTTTTGGGGTCTGAACACATAAAAGCTTCACGCTCAGCTGGGGCCATCTGCCTTCCAGCTTCTGAATTACTCCACATAGCATGGCACTGACTGCAAACGAGAGTGCGAGTTCATTATGGTATGCCGCATGTGTTTTTCAGCACCCTTTTTTGGCTGGTCATCAGATAAAAGTCATACTGCACTGGGAGGAATAACAGAAGATGTGGAGGCCCTTCTGTAAATTTGACTTTAATCTTTTTGCCTTTTCCATGTCACCTCCAAACATGTGGAGTTTGATATGATAATAATGTGAACCTGTCCTTGGTATTAGAGTTAAGCTGGCTGATTAAGCCACACATCTATTAGTCTATCACTCGGTACTGACCGCACAGGTTGAGAAGTGCAATTCTGCTCTGAAGGACGAAGGCACACACACACACACACATACACACCTTTTATGCATTTCAGAGGGAACAAGGCTATTTATCAGACAGACCTTCCATTTATTCTCATTTCTGTTTAAACTGTTGGTGTGGGTGTTAATGCTTGTGAAACAGACAGCAATGTTTTTCTGATTAATTCTTTTTTTTTTTTTTTTTGGAACTTGGGAAATAAGAATTGGAGGTAGTTTTTGTCCAGAGACAGTGCAACTGAATTATAGGAAAGGTTCACCTAAAAGTGTAAATTGACATCATTTATTCACCTCAAGTCACTTGGAAACTGACTGATAGAACGATAGATAGACTCTGCACGTGTTCATACACACACACACACACACACACACACACAAATATGATTATATATATATATATACATCTTCCAATTTTTATTGGTAAAAAATATAGAGATATGAATACCGAATAAAAATGGTAGTGCACATTTATATTGCAAGGCTTAATCAATTGTGTGTCTTTTTGTGACCTTTAAGGTGATAGATCACATTTAGGGACTCCTTTGAGGATAACACATTTTTTTGGACCCATTTTACCCATATTCATTGACTGACTGTGTTGAGAAAGTGTGAGAGAAAGAAAAACAGTAAAGAGAGAGAGCAGTAAAGGTTATAACCCAGCTCTTGTCTGAACAGTCTGAGGCCTTTAATCCAGGAACAAAGTAATTAAAGTCCACCTCTCCAGAAAAGGCCAATTAAAGTGGACCGCACATCTCAGAAATGTGGGCATTTGCTGGAGAAAGGGAGCCCTTTTATCAGAGCAGTGGGAATCTTCACTGTGCTGCTCATGCTATCCTTGAGATCACACTAGCATTGTGCTGTTTACATGCTACATGCACTGGA
This sequence comes from Carassius carassius, assembly GCF_963082965.1. Classification (NCBI taxonomy): domain Eukaryota; kingdom Metazoa; phylum Chordata; class Actinopteri; order Cypriniformes; family Cyprinidae; genus Carassius; species Carassius carassius. The sequence continues at coordinate 40,047,703 of NC_081757.1, read as the reverse complement.
TATCATTAACTACTGATACATTTGCAATACATATACCATGATTCAGTACATTGCAGTGCATCAGGATGTCACTGTTAGATTGTGATGGAAACTGTGCCAAATGTGTAAGAGAGACCCAGTGTGTCCTAGGGCTGTCACTTTAGAGAAAAATCAAATTCTAACGGATATCGACTATCATGGAATGTATTTGAATATATTCGAATATCTACCCCCCCCCCTCCCCGCACAAAGAAAAATAAAATAAATAAAAACACCGTAGCCTAATGGAGACTCAATCACAAATGTATTAACAGTGAGTCATAAACAGGACTGTCTGGATTATATTTTTTTACTTAATGTTTGAAACAGCAAGTTATCATCTTGTATGAATATCAACTTGTATGAAGTGCCACTATGCATATCCCACAACATTAGGCTAAATGAAAAAAGAAAAAAAAAACGATTCAGAACAGGCACAAACAATAACGTGACAACTTAATCAGCAGCAGGAGTAAGGCATATAGCCTAGCCTAATTCATTTCTTAATATTGTTTGGAAGAAACACCAGTCTATCAACTTGATCTGGATCAAGTGCGGCTCTCTTTTTATTTACAATGTTCCCTGCGGTGGAGAAGTTAAACACGTTCGAAGCGCACAGACGTGCCTGGCTACTAGCTCTTATTCGCGTGATTTGGTCATGGGCCTACGGTACAATACGTCTAGAGTGCCCTCTACTGGATAAGATGGCAAAGAATAAAATAAAAAACAAACGGTCTAAGACTGTAAAAAATGCGCTACACATGGCATTTTAAAAAACGGATATTTTATTTATAGTTTGATTATGGATATTTCACGTCATGTTTGAATGCATATTCGAATATCGAATAAAAAGTGAGAGCCCTAGTGTGTCCACAGGATGAAGAGTAAATCTGTGGGCTAATATTAAATATGAAGAGAAGTGTAATGCACACACACATTGTGAACACACACCCAGAGCAGTGGGCAGCCATATTGCTGTGGCACCCATGGAGCAGTTGGGGGTTCAGTGCCTTGCCACCCTATTGAGGGTGGAATAGAGAACTGGTTATTCACCTCCGCCCCATCAACAATTCCTGCCAGTCCTGAGACTCAAACCCGTAACTTCCAGGTTACAAGTCCGACTCTCTTACCATTAGGCCATGACTGGCCCTATATCTGTCAGGATAGTACACAGAGGCTGAGGTAAGTGAATTCAACACAGTCTTTATTTAGACAAGGTTCGTGAGAGGTGAGTAAGTGTAATCTTGGTGCGAGATCTGTGGACTTCGTGTCCATGGAAGCCAGGGAATTCCGCTTCTGTGAAAGCCAGGTGAGTTCGTTATGTGTTGAGATGTCAAAGCCACACAATACGTGAATATCAATACTTGTCTCTTCTCTTTGCAGTGGGAGAACAATGTTCGAAAAATCACATGGGCAGTCAGGAGATATCAAGGTACGTAGGAGAATTCAGATCACGGATAGTGCCATGAGCATTCTAGAGACAGGAGAACAAAGACACACAGGTTAACCTCTCAAATGTGATTATACGTTACTGCTGGTGTTTCCGTGAAGACGAGGTGAGTTGGAGACAAGATCGTGAGGTCGATTCCTGTTGGAGGCTTGACGGTGAACTGGTGCATGGGTGAGTGTTTTATAGTGCCAGGGTAATGGAGATCAGGTGCTGTTGATTAGTACTCAGGGGAGTGTGAGTGTTGATGATTGACTACCCCCCTCTCCAGGGTCCGCGCCAGCGGGCCTTAATCTCTGGCGTCGTGGGGGTCTGCCTCCAGGTCATGGAGCGGGTTTCTCTGGATGCTGGGCGTGAAATTCTGTAAGCAGACTTGGGTCAAGAATATCTTGGCGAGGCACCCAACACCTCTCTTCCGGTCCGTAATCTTCCCAGTCTATTAAGTACTCTAACCGAGTCCAGGATCTCCTTAACCGTGTAGATGGGTTCCGCTTCGATGGGTGGCAACGGGGGTTCGTCGTCAGGGACCGGGTCTGCAGAGGGAACAGAAACAGGTAAGTGATGGGGTTTCAACAGGGAGACTTGAAAGGTAGGGTGGATCCGGTACTGGGCAGGAAGTTGGAGTCGGTAGGTGACGGGGTTAATTTGTCATTCAATTGGGAATGGTCCAATGTACCTTGGGCTTAATTTTTTGCATGGTTGCCGTAAGCTGATGTCCCGGGTGGACAACCATACTAGTTGCTGGGGCTGGTAGACAGGGGTTTCCTTACGGTTGGTATCTGCAAATGTTGTTGGCGATTGACCGCTTGTTGAAGGTGACGGTGTGCTTGGTTAGTTTAGTTGATGTTTGTCGGAGGAAATTTTGGCCATATTCGGCCCAGAATAGGTACCTGTTCCATAGGTTCTGGTTCCGGTGGCAGAAGGTCCTGAAGAAACGGCTGATATCCTGGATCTTGCGTTCTGTTTGCCTGTTTGCCTGAGGATGGTAACCAGAAGTAAGACTGGCCACAAGGATAAATGTGTTACCGTCAGACGCTGGGAGATCGGTGACGAAGTCAACCCTGATGCAAACATCCCAACCTGCAAAAAGTCATTTCAGGGAGGTATCCCCCCCCCAAAGGAAGGAAATACATCTCAGCTGTAGTCACCTTCTCAGTGAGACTTTGCCTATCTGAATGGGAGAACTGAGATCTATTGGAGCAGCCTTCCCTGCACTTAGCCTTCCTAACATGTTGTGGTCCCTAAAAGTTATAAAAGCATAAAATATTATTTCTATAAGGTATAGGCCTATGTAATTATTCGTTAAGTATGTTTAAAGATGTAGATTACTTTTACTATCTATATAATCTGCTTATACAATTTATGTAAACTGCATTTATTTATTTTCCATTGCAACTTTAAACAGGTCTAAGGAGTTGTTTTCATGTAGCCTTGGCAACTAGCCTGAATAATATGTAGGTGAAATGAAACTTGTCAACTCACCTCAACATGCCTTTTGCAATCATATAACCCCCATGGGCAATGCTTGAGCAAGACTGTCATTATGTTTGACACCTATAAGACAGGGGTACACTTTCGTGTAGTCTGCCATAAAATGTGTCCTATACTTATTTTTGTTTTGTGGCACTCTCCCTCTGCCATGGTGCTCCTGTTTCTAGATAGACATAACTGATTAATTTTGTTCGGGACTCGGGAGAAGAGATAAAAGCCCGCCCACACTGACAATTGATTGGTTGATTTGCAGAAACAGGCCAATAAGGATGCTCTCTGTCTTACATGCGATTCGCACACACGCACATTAGCACACACACGCAAGGTCTCTCACTCCCTCTCCCTCTCTGCCGTGCATGCGCTACACGGTTTGAAACACAGTATCTGTTTCGCATGTGCGCTTTTGCTCGCTCGGTATAGATTCCGGGAGATTTTAACTAATTTGCGGGTCTCAGGGAGCCGCTTTCAATATGCGGGAGACTCCCGGAACCTCCGGGAGACTTGGGATGTCTGCTGATGTGGGACCAGGGACGCTGCGGAATCGGTAAGGCAAAGAGCTTTCCGGTAGGTAGTTGTCGAGGTATCTTGGTCATTGCACAGTGCATATCCTTGAATAAACTTTGTGACATCCTCCCACATCCTTGGCCACCAGTACTTTCTTGGAAGAGTTGACAGTGTTTTATTGACTCCCGGATGACCGGTTCCCACATAGGAATGGGCGTCAGAGATGAGGGGCACACGGTAATCCTCTGATACGTATATCTTCCCTACTGGACATATTGGCTGAACGGGTTGGCTTTGGGCTTGTTCACAGAGTAGTTTGTCAAGGTCCCACTGAATTGGGTTAACAAATAGTTTGGTGGGCAAGATTTCTGCTTCTTCCTGGACTTCCTCTACAGTGTGTAGGCAGAATAAGGTGTCGGCTCTCGTGTTCTTGGACCCAGGACGGTAGGATATGAGGAAATGGAATCGGGTGAAGAATAGCGCTCACCTAGCTTGGCGAGGGTTGAGTCTTTTAGCTTCTTTTAGGTACTGGAGGTTCTTGTGATCCGTGAGTATAAGGAAAGGCTGCTGGGCTCCCTATAACCAGTGCCTCCATTTCTCGAGGGCCAGCTTCACTGCCAGTAACTCTCAATTGCCAATGTTATAGTTTCTTTCAGCAGAGGATAATTTCCTGGCAAAGAAAGCACAGGGCATTGGTTTTTCAGCTTGCTCAGAATATTGGGATAGGATGGCTCCCACCTCTGTAGTGGAGGCATCCACTTCCACAATGAATTTCTTCTCTGGATCTGGGTGCTGTAGTAAAGGGGCTCTTGTAAAGGCGGTCTTTAGTGCTTGGAAGGCCTGTTCTGCTTCCGGAGTCCACTGGAGTGTCTTGGGCTTACCCTTTAATAATGATGTTAATGGGGTGGTGATGATACTGTACTGATCGATGAACCGTCAATAGAAGTTTGGGAAGCCCAAGAACCTCTGGAGCTCCTTTACTGACTTGGGTGTAGGCCAGGAAGTGATAGCTTCTGTCTTGCGGTCATCCATCTTTACCCCTCTAGCGCTAATCTGATATCCTAGGAATTCCACGGAAGTCTGGTGAAAGATACATTTCTCTGTCTTCACAAACAAGGAAAATTCTTGGAAGTCGCTGGCGTACCTGGGTAACGGGTTGTTGATGTTCCTTTTCATTGTGAGAGTAGATGAGTATGTCGTCGATGTAGACAAGAGCAAATCGGTTCAGGAACTCTCGAAGGACCTCATCCATAAAGCTCTGAAAAACAGAAGGGACGTTAACAAGACCATATGGCATCACCAGGTATTCGTAGTGCCCAGCTGGAGTGATGAAAGCTGTTTTCCTTTCATCTCCCTCTCGTATTCTGATCAGATTATACGCGCTCCTGAGATCTAATTTCGTGAAGATGCGAGCATCACGGAGTTGTTCCAGGGAGGATGGAATCAAGGGAAGGGGGTAACTAAATTTCACAGTGATCTTATTTAAGACGCGGGGGACGAGATGGGCAAGTGCGTGTTAAGTAATTTTCATTCCCACAGTAAAGGCATAATCTATTCTCTCGTCGGCAATTTCGTTCAGCAGGGGTCAGTCTCTTGGTTTCCACTTGCATCCATTCTGGCTGTGATTTAGAAATTTTCTCAGATGCGGGCTGATGGTTAACAGAAGCTGGGGCATGTGTGTCTTGATAACATAATTTGGATCTTAAGTGAACTCGCTGGGCTTGCTGCATGAATTTTTCTAACCCTATACTGTCATCGTAGATGGCGAGCTGTAACCGTAATGAGGGATTTAGCCCTTCCCGGTACACCATCAGTAAGGCTTTCTCGTTCCATCCGCTCGCTGCGGCCAGGGTTCAAAATTCAAGAGAGTACTCAGACACTGATTTCTTTTCTTGACGTAAATGTAATAATCGTTCACTGACTGAGGAATCACCCACCGGACGGCCAAACACTTCTTTAAAATGGTTAATGAAATTCTGAAACGATGAAGTGACCGCTGTTTCCTGGAACCATAGTTCTTCTGCCCACCTCAGCGCAGCCCCGGATAACTACTGAATAATAAAGAATATTTTGGCTCGGTCTGTGGGGTACTGATATGCATGCTGTTCCAGTGCGAGAGAGCATTGTAACAGAAATCCATTGCAGTCCTCCTCCTTGCCAGAGAAGGGTGCTGGTCGAGTGATTGTGTTTGCGATGTACACCAGTGTGGGAGTGGGGTTTGGCAATTTACCGATAATTTTCCAGTAGGAGCTATTTACTCACCCTCATGTTCCAAACCTATATGACTTTCTTTTTTGAAAAATACAGACCAAAGAAGATATTTTAAAATATGTCTCAGTATTTTATTGTCCACACAATGATAACTAGTGTTGTTTTTGGCCCTATTGATTTTCCTTGTGAGAGCAAACAGTTGACACTCTATTAAAATAAGAAAGTCATGCATCTTTGCCAATGCCAAACATTTCATAAATATCAGTGGAAAAGTTTAACTGAGTGTAGTATATTCAGGGTGGAGGATGTCAGCACAGCTACTGTAGTGTTATTAAATAAGACATGGCTTAGGTTAGGCAAACAGGCCTGACTTAAGGCTCTAATGTGAAATATTCTGGAACAGTGCCTGATGTTGGTTGCTGTGCCAGGCCTCTGTCCTTAAATCCTTCTCCAAATATTGGGAGCGTTAAGAGCACTGGGGTTGTGCAGCGTTACAATGATGAAAGAGCCAGCAAAGCAAAGCGAACAGCCTTAAATGCAGCCAGAGTTCTATCAGATTATGTTTACTTAACCTCTGAGCATCTATTAATCTGTTCCCAAACTCTCTGGTTACAGTGAGCGATGGGCACCCCTGCCATCGGTCTCTGGTACAACTGGCCCCAGCTGCTCCCCAGCTGTGCTCTCTGGGTTTTAGCCTGCTAAAGTAGCCCCATCCAATACCCCGGCCTCGTTCACATCAGGCCATCAAATACATCTGTAGCGCATTCACCTCACAAGGCTACATTAAAGGGTCCTGCGTTTACCCAGAAGTCAACTCGACACATGATGCACACACATTTCTTTGCCTTCTCCAGGCTAACGTATTCACTAGGGGGGTTTTAAGGATGATGGATAAGTTGTTTGAGCTGTTGGGCTGATTGTCAGCTTAATATGTATGCATTGAGTGCTGCTTTGCTTTGTTAATTTGTTTTGGCTAAAACTCTGAGGAGGGTTGAAGTCTGGTGCATGTTTGAATCATTGTGTATGTGTGTGTAAAACAGATTAGGAATGCTGCAGGCCTGCTCTGTGGAGGGATGAATGTTGTTTGTGCTGTCAGGCTCAGCAGTCAGCATCCAGCAGGTTGCCACTGTCAAACACTAAATCCACGGGGGGACCTTCTCTTCGCCTCTGTCCATTTTCCCTGTAGATGGTCTCTTAGTCCTGCTACAGATTCTCAAAAACATACACACACCCACATACGCCATTCTAAAGAGGCCACATCACACCTTGAGCTCCTTACTTCTTTTGACAGGCTCAAACAGAACCACTGGTGGTCACTCTCTGCTCAGCGTCAGACTTCTTCACAGGCAGAAGTTAATCGATAGTGTTTGGGCAAAAGGCCTATTAATATTCATAGAAATTTTGGATGATAGTTTGACCAAAGCTGTTTAATCAAGCAGTAACAAGTTCCCAGTGCTAGGGTCAGAAGTCTTCATTACGCTTAAAATCTGTAGAAAAGAAAAAAAGTTTGCTAAAATTTAGTTTTGACTGCAAAACTCTAAACAATGCATGCTAAAAATGGTCAGATCTACAAAAAATAAAATTTTGCATATACGCTACAATAAATGGTAAATGGATAAATATATACTGTATATATATTAGTGGTGGGCCATTATCGGCGTTAACGTGCTGCGTTTCGGGCGATAAAAAAAAAATCGCCGTTAATCTATACTCAAAGTTGGGTTGGGAGCTGGGTCTATACTAAGCGAGCTATGATGACTTTCACCTTGATATTTTATATAACCGACTGGCTGAGGCCAGCCTAAAAAGATGCTCAGGACAGTTGACGGGCCACTGCTGCGCATCGTCACGAAAGCTTATCTTTTTCACATGTTTTTAAGCCTTACCGCTTGTCGATTTAAACATTAAAGCATCCAAGCACAAGACGCGGAAAGGCTGAACAGAGTAGCTGGTTACTCGCGCGTTGTGTTCGGTGCGCACGAGAGAGATCGAGAGCCGCGTATCATGGACAGCGACACTGAACCGAGCACTTTTCTATGAAGTTCTCCTCAAAGTCCCTCATGCACCTGAACGAACAAATACAAATCGCAGTTTGAACAAACAAAAAAATGTGAAAGAGCCCAATTCAATACCGCAGTGTTCTGGTGTTCAGGCTCACGCAGAGAAAGGCGTCTCAAAACACTTGAACATCGAATTTGCTTATTTTTGCTCTTGTGCCGACAAATACATGCAATATATGTCAAAATATCCACCTTGGAAATTATGCTCGAAAAAACTGTCAGTTATTTCTTAAGTGAAAGTAAACAGTTGAGGAAAAAAATGGGATGTGTATTATATTGGATGCGTTCATCGTCTCTTAAAGTGACCTTTTCTTACAGTAGCACCTTATTTAGCTACTGGCTGCTGTAATGTTAATCCAAGAAAATGAAAATGAAAATCACTCACTGCTCTTGACTGAATTACTTTGTAGTTTTAACAGTCAAACCAAAAATTATTCAGACACCAGATATAATTTTTGATATGTATAGCAAAACTGTAATAATGTGAGAAATGTTGAAGGTGTCTGAATAAATGTAGGTTTGATTGTATATTTAATTTTTACATTGAAGACTATCCAGTGCTAGTTTACATTTAATTATTTGGTTTCTGTACATTGACACCTACAAACTTGAAAAAACTTAAACATTATAAATAAAAACAAATAAATACAAATAAAGGAACATACAAATTAGTTTACAGCTTTTCAAGCACTTTGTGATGCATTTTGGAAACAGGAGATGAGCCCCTTTTCTAATGCACCACCTAGCTTGATAAACCCCTTCTCAAAGACTTACTGTTTGTCAATTTTATTTGGGTAACACACATATTCTGAATGCCTTCGGCAGAATTCGAATGAGCCATTTTCAAGATCACAGTGAGATTAATCTAGATTAAAAAAATTAATCTATGCCCACCACTAATATATATATATTAGGGGTGTAACGGTACGTGTATTCGTACCGGACCGTTTTGGTACAGGGCTTTCGGTACGGTGCACGTGTGTACCGAATGACCGAATGCAATATTTTGTTTAGAGGGAGACTTATGTATAAATAAATATGTATACTTCATGTTGAGCATAAATATAAACCCTACTGATAAAGGACACCATCAACAGTATTGACGGCAAAATAGACTATGTTTGACAGGTGCAATATGCCAGTGTGTCACCGGCCTAAGGTTTTCAAAAGGCATCACACGAGTGTGAACATCACTACAACTAGGAAAAAAACGTTTTTTTTTTAAATATGAGCAGGCCTACAAGCTGGGATTGGTAATGCTGCACGGTAATCATAGTTATTTATTTATATTTTTCATTATATTTTATTATATGATATTGGTTTGATACTGAGAGTATTTTATTTAGTGGAGAACTTTGCAGCAGTATTTTATTTCTTATTCCGTCAAGACTGTTGGTTTCTCGTAACGTGGAAACTCAAGTTGTGTTATCCAGTAATTGAGGCTTCCTGCAAAAGCTGTTCAGTAAGCAGTATGGGAGGCCATTTTCAAGGCTGCTGCATTTTAAGCTGTTTAAAGGGATAGTCCTCTCAAAAATCTACTGTCTCTGATCATGTATTCATTTTCATGTCATTCCAAACCTGCATGGCTTGCTTTCTTCCGTAGGACACAAAATCAAATATTTTTAAGAATGTTCGTGCTGTTCACTTAAATACAATGAAAGTGGATGGAGGCTAAGCTCCAACATGACAAAAAGCATCATAAAAAGTCAGTATTAGCAGTGTTGCGATTCAGAGGCTGCTTCCTTAGAAGGACGCAGACTTTAAACACACATATTTTCGGTTTAGACTTTTTTTTTAAGTTATATTCAAAAGGTTCACAGCCTGAGTAAATATGTTCACCTTGATCCAATTATGTCCATTTTAGATAGACATAGGGCTGTGCAAAAAATCGAATGTGATTTTCATGCGCATCTCATCAGTAAAGGCGCTTCTGTGATTAGTGGTAATGAATCGCCTGCGATTTTGATTGTAATTCAAACACAGTTTACGTCGGCATTTAAACAGACCTTTGCTCTTAATTCCGATCGGGCCAACGCAATAACGAAATCTGAGCAGGTCTCAAAACTGAAACTGTTCATGCTGCACTTTACACTTTGGAAAAGTTATATATATTTTTTAAATATGAGCAGGCCTACAAGCTGGGATTGGTAATGCTGCACGGTAATCATAGTTATTTATTTATATTTTTCATTATATTTTATTATGATATTGGTTTTATACTGAGAGTATTTTATTTAGTAGAGAACTTTGCAGCAGTATTTTATTTCTTATTCTTTTTTTATTTTATATATATTTTATTAAAAAGTATTTAAAAAAAAAATACAAATTGTAAACAAATTGTTAAAAAAAGTTTATAGTAATAAACAACCTGCAGTTTAATGTTTGCATTTCTTTCCCTTACTGTACCGAAAATGAACCGAACCGTGACTTTAAAACTGAGGTACGTACCGAACCGTGATTTTTGCGTACCGTTACACCCCTAATACATATATATATATATATATATATATATATGAGGAATGTTTCAACTGGTTTTGTCCGTTGGGTTCCAATGACTTTGGCTATGTCTATATTAATCCGTATACATTTAAAAACTGCGTTTTCGTTTTAAAATGCTCTCCGTCCACACTAGCATTCGCAAGCGTTTTCAGAAAGTGTCTCATCCACACTGAAACATTAGAAAACAATAAATTCGCTTTCTGCACATGCGTAAAGCCTCAAAAAGCTCACTGCAGATGATACACAACAGTGATGCACAGGTGAATGTATAAACAATCCGCACCCAACCGACGTTTTCAACTAACCCGCCCGCAACTCAGACCGCAAAAAAAGAAAAAGAAAATATTGTCCCTGACCCGCTTCCTGACCCGCATTTTTTAAAGTAGTAAATGCTCATTGTAGCGTCATTGGGCCATAGATGTAGGAACTAAAAAAAAAAAACAAGCAAAAAAAACCGTACATATTTTAAATATTCTAATTTTGTCAAGAATCGTCAATAAGCTCATAATATGTACTAAAATAGTATAGTCTGGCTATGTCTATTTTGATGTTTCTGCAAGGTCAGCAGACAGTGAGGTTCGGGTTTGTTCCTATCAGAGCTCGTGAGAGGAGAGCGCATTTCTGAATATTCCGCTCCGCTCACTCATTCCGTGGGGTCGCTCGCTCAACCCAGCTGGATTCGGTCTACTCGTTCGAAAATATGTCGTAGTAGGCCTAGTTATTCATTTAAGCCATTCGTGGATAAATCGCTTCTTTATATTAATTTAATTACTTAAATAGGCTATAGCCTACAGGATAATAAGCGTTATGACCGCACGCATAAAGCTTGCCACAAAGAACCAGTTAAATTAATGATTATGAATGTGTCTAAATTAGCAAGGAGACATTTAATTGTTTAGTAATAAACTGGTGTTTTCTGTGTCGCTGCAAAGATGAAGTTGACGATGCGGACTCGCCATGAATGCCAGAGAGAAATGCACATTTCATATGGATTACATAATCAGAGATTAGCCTTTTTTGGTTTGAATATTTTCATGTAAAAGTAGACATTTCAAGCTTTCTGTAATATATAGCCTGTATTTATCAAATCTGTGAGGCACAAGATGAGTTCTCTTACGAGAGCTCTCTCGTACTGCGTCTTAGCTAAGACGCTACGGGAAAAGTCTCTTTTCACGAAATACTGAAGCAAAAAATTATCCTTAATTTTGTATTTTTGTAAAGCGCATTTGCAGCAGTACACAGCCATAGGCGAGACGGCTCGTTCGCTCATTGGCTTGTTCTGCGGCAACTGCACAGCCTATCGAGCGCAGGCTGATGCAACATCAGACCAATAAGGGCGCTTTGCGCCCTTCTTGCCACTTCCCGCCGAGACGGGTGTGGCTCAACCTATAAAAGGAGCTCGAAAAGGCTGACTCACCTGATTTTTCATCTCTTCAGCGAAGCTCACGCATCGCTGGATCACGAGGAAGCAAGCGCCGTCAGCAGGACGAGCCATCCTGAAGCCGCTGGCACCGCCGCCTTCCACTGCCGTTCCTGCTGCGCTATCCGGCGCCCATATCCTTTACAATCCTTGTTCTGTAATATTCTGTGTGTGTGTTCGCCCTGCGACGCACATTCACAAAAGAGCTGCATCTTTTTAAAGATGCCTTCGTGCGGCTCGTGCAGAACCCCGCTCAGCGAAGGAGATCGTCACGTCATCTGCGTCTCCTGTCTGGGTGAAGACCATGCAGCGCTCGCGCTCGCTGATGGCGGATGCCCTCATTGCGAGTTGATACCTATGGTGACTCTGAGGACTCGCCTGGCATCCTTCTTGAAGCCTGCATCATCCGCTGCGCCGCAGCGCCGTAAGAAGCGCCGCTCGCAGCGCCTACCAGAACCGCCTCCAGCTCGGCCGAGCTCGCCGGTTCCCTCCGCTTCGCCGGTCTCCCCTGCATCGCTTCCCGATGCTCAGCGTCCGCTGCTTGCTGACGCGTCATCGGAGGAAGTGGATCTCAGGCCCGCGTCGGAGGAAGAAGACACGTGCTCTCTGCTTGTTTCGGGCAGTGAGGGTTGGGCGAGCTCCGTGGATCTCGCGCCCGCTGCTCAGAGGCCCAGCAGATGGGGGGATATCGATAAGGAGCTGATGCGTGTACTCTCGTTGGCCGCGGCGAGCCTCGGCCTCGAGTGGTCTGCACCAGCGCCCCCTTAACGTTCCCGGCTGGATGGTAGCTATCTTACGGATGAGCGCTCTTCCTCAAGCTCAAAACACGCCCCTTTTCTTCCTGAGCTTCACGAAGAAGTGGCGAAGGCTTGGGACGCTCCATTCTCGGCGAGAATCCGCTCATCTGTTTCGTCAGCATTCTCCACACTGGACGGTGCTAAGAACAGAGGCTACCTGTCACTTCCGCCGGTGGAACAGGCTATAGCAGCGCACCTTTGCCCGCCCTCTGCTGGACGGCGGACTAAGGCGGCGTTGCCATCCAAAGCCTGCCGCATGACGTCATCGCTGCTCGCACGGATATTCTCTGCTGCTGGGCAGGCTGCGTCTGCGTTACACACGTTTCATGTTTTACCAAAAACAGCACCGTTGCTCCCCAGTATATTCACCGTATTTTTGTCTATTATTTTATAGACAAAAATACTACAATGTTTCCAAAATGTCTTCAGAATAAGGTTTGGAATGATGACAGAATTTTTTTTTTTTTTTTGAGTGAGCTATTCATTTAAGCTTCCCAGAGCATACATGAGGGAACTAGTCGTCACTTTTAACAGGCTGTAGACCAAAAGTCTGTAGACCTGTAAATTATACCAAAGAGTATATAATACCCAAGACATGTAACTTGTTTAGTTGAGAATGGGGAAGAATGTCCTGTCCTGTCTTCTGAATAGCCTTAAAAATAAGCTTTTTTTTTTTAAAAATGCGATTTTGAGCAAAATAACCAATATTTATGGGACGGTTGACAGAGAAAAAGATAGGAGCTGCACTTGCATACTCAAATGTTGTGTTATAGAAGCCAAATAGACTTATTTATTATCACTGTGTGTGTGTTGGTGTGTGTGTGTGTATGGAAGGGTATAAATGAAGCCGGTATATAAATGAAACTGTGTTTTAGAGGATAGAGACTAGAGGTGGATGGTAAAACAGGAGAGAAGTACACCTGTAGATCGTTCTTAATAATGAATAAGACAGGTTTTCACAAAATTTCTTTAGTTGCTGCTTTATGTGTTCACCAGGATTACATGCAGTGAACTGCTGGGAGACAGACCGCACTGGGACTCTCCGTCAAGACTCATAGAATGGTTTCTCGTAACGTGGAAACTCAAGCTGTGTTATCCAGTAATTGAGGCTTCCTGCAAAAGCTGTTCAGTAAGCAGTATGGGAGGCCATTTTCAAGGCTGCTGCATTTTAAGCTGTTTAAAGGGATAGTCCTCTCAAAAATCTACTGTCTCTGATCATGTATTCATTTTCATGTCATTCCAAACCTGCATGGCTTGCTTTCTTCCATAGGACACAAACTCAAATATTTTTAAGAATGTTCGTGCTGTTCACTTAAATACAATGAAAGTGGATGGAGGCTAAGCTCCAAAATGACAAAAAGCATCATAAAAAGTCAGTATTAGCAGTGTTGCGATTCAGAGGCTGCTTCCTTAGAAGGACGCAGACTTTAAACACACATATTTTCGGTTTAGCCTACGAAGGATTTCTCTTGTCACCTAGCAACAATTGCAGCTGCCAGAAGTAATGTTTATACTGGACTTTTTTTTTAAGTTATATTCAAAAGGTTCACAGCCTGAGTAAATATTTTCACCTTGATCCAATTATGTCCATTTTAGATAGACATAGGGCTGTGCAAAAAATCGAATGTGATTTTCATGCGCATCTCATCAGTAAAGGCGCTTCTGTGATTAGTGGTAATGAATCGCCTGCGATTTTGAAAGCAATTTTGTGTAGATTGTCAGTGAACTACTGCCCTGTGTTGTAAATGTCGTTCCATCTGAACCAGTGTTGCCAAGTCCGCGGTTGTATTTCATGTCCGCGGGTTGAGGCGACCCCGATTTCTTGATATTTACCCCCTAAAATCTGAATTTTACCAAGGGAACCCCGTCAAAAAAAATGTGTATTTTACTTCCAATGCGATTGGGCTAGTTTTGAGAAGCAATTGGGCAGTTTTTTTTGTGAAAACCTGGCAACCCTGATCTGAACGCAGGTGGAGGAGATAATCACAGGAGCACCTTTACTGACGAGAGCCGCATGAAAATTGCATTTGATTTTCTAGATCAACAAAATTTAAACCACTTGATTTGATTACATATTCAGTGCGTGACCTATTCAGTGAAGTTGAAACCCAATGCTTACAAAAAAAGTTAAATAAAATAAATAAATAAAATAGAAAATTCTGTTGTCAGCAAGGGTGCAATGAACCTGGGTCCACAATGAATCTATCTGCTCAATTCTTCATTGCCAGGGAAATGAAGGACACATTTCGAGGCTGCATTTGAAGGAGAACTTATACAGCCTTTGTTTGCATCATTGTGACACATTCAGTCTTCAAATGCAGCCCTCAAAGGATGCAGCCTCTGAATTGGGACTCAGCTATACACAATACTCCAAGTCTTCCGAGGCATATGATGACTTTATGTGAAGAAAAGAATAAAATGTATGCTATTATTCAAATATAGAAATAAATGTTCTTTTGTAAATACTTATCTTTTAAAACATACCAAGTTGAGATGGATTTTAGTTAACATTTACTTGCAATAAGACTTACTACATATGATGGAAAAACTGCATTATTTTTTTTAACATCTCAACAAAAACCCTACTAGTGAGAAATATGTTACTGTCCCTTTAAATGGTTTCTTCCTCAGGCTGTTCTGCAGTCCCTCAAAACTTTCATCAAACTTGCCACTTCAATCTTGTGCTTGTCTCATTCTGTTTTTATTTTTATCACACTAACTTTTAACTTCCTTCTGTTTTGTGTATTGTTCTTCTTCTTCTTTCCTGTCTGTCTTCCTGTCTCCCTCCTCAGTTAGCATTGAACTGCTACATCCTTTTCAAAAGGTATTGATGCTGGTTTGTTCAGATGTGCAGAGTGCAATGCAATGGCCCTGCTTTTTATTGCCTGCTGAATACTAATCCCAGAGCTGGGGGTGTAAAATGACACCTGCAGGGTGCAGTGTACGAGTGTATGTATGTGAGACAGAACACTACACACCCACATGAAAGTACTGCCATTAAAAATGATCAAAGAAATTACTGCACTCTGCTTCACAAGCCTGTTCTCTTGACTGGCTCGGTGTAGGATACATCTTTGTACTTGCACAATCACATACACACATACACTCATACCTCTGCATACATCAATTAGCATCTGTTAATAGATTCCTGGAGATTCATTGTGTATATATTTCCACATAAACTAGCCTAAGGCCTTTTACAGATATACATATGCTTTGAGGAAGAGGAAATGGAGCTCATGGATGAGGTTTTTTTTTTTTATTCTGAATTCTTCTAAATTATGTATGGATCACTCATTTTGTGTTAGCATTCTGCAAACCCATAATGAAATATTGATATAATATTAAGTTGATATATTATTATGTGGTACAGTTATCATTAGTGGTGCTGACTTAAGGAAGAAACACTTATTGCGCACACTTAAGGTGTTATTCTAAACCCTTAACCTTAACTAATAAACATTGGCATGTTACTCATCCCACACTTAATGACCTACCAAAATGATTTTTTTTGTTTACCAAAACATCAAAATCAGACAAAAATAAAGTTTATTTAATAGTAAATTAATTAGCTTTTTAATGATATAATTATACTTCTACTCCAATCCGTTATTACAGTATAAACATTTAACCAATAGCTGTAGTAAAAACTTGTTTTAATGACAGATTTATTCAAACATACATTAAATACTGACAACAGCACTAATGGGTGATATAAAACTATGATGAATATGTAATATATTCCTTTCCTTATTTTATTTATTAAGCACTTTTACACAACTTGTCATTGAACAAAGTGCTGTACAAACACATAAGCAATCATAAAAACATACATCATTAACACCACATTTAAATAATGAAATAAACCCCTCAGTTTGATAACCTAGAAAAGCAACTATTATGCCCCATTTAATGCTAGAGCTAGGAGGTATTCTTTAAGCTTATGTTTAAAAACCGTAAATGTACGTTCCAATCTGATAGAAAGGGGTAGATCATTCCAGAGTTTAGGAGCTATCGCTACAAAATCTCGATCTCCACTTCTCCGCTTTGTTCTTGGAGTCGTTAAAACCGGCTGGTCAGCTGACCTCAAGGACCATTTTGGTGCATATTTCTCAATAAGATTTGCCAGGTACAACGGAGCCAAACCATGCAGTGATTTATGAACATAAATTAAAATTTTAAAGTTTACTCTGTAGTCAATCAGTCGCCAATTTAAAGAGCTCAATACTGGGGTAATACGGTCTCGCTTACGAGTACCCGTCAAAAGTCTCGCAGTGGTGTTTTGAACTAGTTGTAAGCGCTTAATCAGTGACTTATTTATGCCGACATAAAGCGCATTGCAGTAATCTAGTCTTGTAAATATAAATGCATGAATGAGCTTTTCGAGATCACGAGTGGACAGAAATGGTTTCACTTCCGCTATTAATCTCAAATGAAAGAAACAAGACTTAACGACAGAATAAATTTGTCTTTCAAACCTGAGATCACTGTCGAAAAGAACACCTAAATTCTGGACTAATGGCTTACAAAAGGGTGCTAAATCACCCAGATCATCAAGATTATTTGGAACTCCAAACCACACGACTTCAGTTTTCTCTTCATTTAGTTATAAAAAAATGTAAAGATAACCATGATTTAATGTCATGTATACAATTACGCAACAACTCTATTTGGTTCTTGCTGTTCTTTTTTAGAGGGAGATAAATTTGCATATCATCTGCATAAAAGTGAAAGGGGATTCCATGCTTGCTAAAAATTGACCCAAGGGGTAGCAAATACAAGGAAAACAAGATTGGGCCAAGAATGGACCCCTGTGGAACCCCACTGAGCAGAGAAGCAGGTTGTGAATGATCTCGACCAATATTTACCGAAAAGGTTCTATTTAAAAGAAAAGACTTGAACCAAGCAAGCGCTGTACCTTGAATTCCTACTACATTTTCTAGACGTGAGAGTAAAATGTCATGGTCGATGGTATCAAACGCAGCACTAACGTCCAGTAAAACAAGAACTGCTGGAAGACTCTGAGTCGACTGCAGTCAGCAAATCATTTAAAACCCTAATCAAGGCAGACTCAGTACTGTGAAAAGCCCTAAAACCTGACTGAAAAACTTCAAAGATATCGTTCTGAATCAAAAAGCTATTTATTTGATTCAAAACGACCTTCTCCAAAATCTTGGACAAAAAAGGTAACTTTGAGATTGGATATTGCATATTTTTAGCACAATGCTCTTCCCTTAAGGTTTTTTTCCTAGCTAACTAACAAGTTGTGCAAAATTAATGCCTTATGATGTAAATGTAACATTGTGTGACATTGTTTTCAAGCTGTTTTAATGAGATCTTTATGCTGTTAAAATGCTGAATGAGCGATTACATGAAATATCATTGTCACCGTTTAGGTCTGTTATTTCAGCCCTCCAAAACCTTTTCAACAAAACCATTTTTAATTCATTAATTTATTTATTGCTCTTTCTGGTGAATATTTCTGTTTAATTAAATGTCAATATATTTTGATTTGGCCCAGTCAGCAACCACCAGGAGCACCCAAACAAATTCATGTTTGTGTGTGTGTCTGTACTGAGATAAGTACCGGTATTTAAATTATTTCAACTTGCCATGTTGTCTTTCTACGTCTTGCCAAATCATCTAAACCCAGCATCCACAACTTGACCATTTTATTTTCCACCACCATCATATATAAAGCTTCCGTTTTTATTTGTCTTTATACAGAAAGGACATTTTGTGCAACCACCGTGGCTACCTACTCCCAACAGACCCACATTATGATTAAAGACAATTTCATTCCCCATCGAGCCCAGAATAAAGTGCTTGCTCATGTTAAATAGCCAGACTGGAATAGCAAGTGCATCCTAATATGCTCCCATATCAACATGTGCAGGAAAACTGCCACACACTGGAGGCAGATCAGGGACAATGACAGCGGGGTACTAGAGGAAACCGCATTGTGTTCTAATTATTTATTAGAAATGTCATCATCACTATTCTTTTATTTCTCTTCACATTTGCGATGAATGGCACAGAGAGATGGTTATCTCAGGGAGCCATTTTAGTGAAGGAATACTCCTTCAGCCCCTTCCCCTCCCTCGACGGTCCATTTTAAAACGAGCGGCTGGCTGTGTGTGGTGGGCTTGGTAATTTTGCTGGCTTTTCATGTGTTGGAGGGTGATGAGTCGTCCTCCATTAGGTAGCGTCGGCCTGTGATGTATGATGTATGCGCGGCAAGACATTCTGATGTTTATTCATGATTTTCAAGGCAATGTCTCAGTGAAACCCTCTGATTTCCTTTTAAGGAACAAACTTTGGGAGATTGAGATTTCAGTTTAAAGGCGCAGAGCTCTATATCCTGCAGCGATTCAGCCCTGCTTCTTTTCCTCCCTCTCTCTTTTTAATCTTCATCTCTCCTCCGATATTACCTCTGTCAGCTTTCATTTACTTGACCACCCCGAGTAAAAAGATCACATATTATAATTCTGCCAGCTAGCTTTCCTTCCATGCCCTCTACTTTATGAAGGACTTTGTTAAACATTTTAAATGTAACATTTTCATGTCTAAAATTTCCACACTAACTATTGCACTTTTTATATTTATGGGTTTTAATGGTATTTTTGTATGTTGTGTAAAAGACAGCAAAGGTTAGACCAGAAAGTGGAGAGAGGGGTGGCATCAAGACTGCAGACTGGTTTCCAACCAGTGTATGTGTCAGGAACATGTGTAATATACAGTGCACTCTGATAATAGCTGAACATATATTTCAGTTTTAAAAGTCAAATTAAAATATGCATTTTTAAATAATACAAAAAAAATATCAAAATTTATTCCGTTTCCGTAAATATTACGTTTTTACTGTATTTTTATCAAATAAATCCATTCTCTTTAAGAAACTTAAAAAAATAAATAATAAAAATAAAACAGATGGTTGTTTTTTTTACATATTTAATGTTTACATTTTTTATTTATTTTTATTATAGTTAAAATATGATTTATTTAAAAAGTCATTTATTGGATAGTCACCCAAAATTACCAATTCTGAGAAATGTATGAAAATTAAAAAATCACCATCATATCATCCCAAACCCGTTAGACCTTCGTTCATCTTCGGAACACAAATGAAGATTTTTTTTATGAAATCCAAGAGCTCTCTGACCCTCCATAGACAGCACGGGTCAAGGAATAGAAACATTGTGAGGACATTGTTAAAATAGTCCACGTGACATCAGTGGTTCAGTTGTAATTTTAAAAGATCAAAAATATCTTAATTTGTGTTCCGAAGATGAATGAATGTCTCACGGGTTTGGAACAATATGAGGATGAGTAATTAATGACAACATTTTCATTTTTGGATGAACTATCCCTTAAAGTACCCAAAACTTATTGATTTTGGACGTACATTGCTGAAAGTAGAGAGCACCTTTAATTCAGTAAGTTAGTCAGATGTTGATTCTGTAATTGCTCTGTTGGATTTAGTTTATTTAGTTAAGAAATAATTCAAATGGATAACTTGTGAGATCAGTAATTTTCACTAATAAATAAATATTTTATAAAAAGTCAACATTGTAACCAACAAGGCACTATGTAATCTGGGAAGCTTGAGTGCATTGGGATTTATATATTTTTTCAAATAAAGCCAAGGTAACAGTCATTTTACATACAGCACACAGTGAAAATTACATGAATATGACAGTGGGTAAATGGATAAAGCAGAGCAGAATTTGAAATCAAAAGTTTCAATTTAGTCGATTGTGCATCTCCAGTGAGGCTGAACTCTCCTTCTGTCTGCATTCAATTCACACGGACCGACCATCACGCAGAGCATATGCGATCGTGCAGGATACAAATGCACACTTCTCAACTAGATTCGACTAAGTTTGTAATTTTTTTTAAATTAAATGTTCATTAATAGACATTCAAGATTTGTTCAAATGATTTAAGTGCTTATTTACTGAATGCTGACTGCAAACAAGACAGTATCAAAATGATTGCTTTTATATTACTAATAGAAACTATTAACTGTTTAATCTGATTAAAAGACGGACTTTTATCCTTATAAGACAGAACTGTTAATGACGTCAGGAGGGAGAATGTGAGCAGTGAGCACTGTGTGCTCAGACACTGCCGCTTTCAGGGCCAAAAGTCACACATCTAACGCAGCGGCCAAACAGGAAAAACATATCAGCCGATGCCAATATTTGAAAAATGCCAAATATTGGCCGAAATATCGGCCTTGACGATATATTGGTCGACCACTAATCTTTTCAAACAGTTCATACGAGTGAATCAAACTACAATGGATACACAATAACCACATAACATCAATAAACCTAGGAACTTTTACATGATATTGACAAGGCTGCCAAAGGTTTTGCAAACTGGGGAGTGAGTTGACCATAATTCATGTTCATGTCTACTGACCATAATTCATGTTAAACGTGGAACATTTTTTTTTAACCTGGTGCCAGTAATGGACCAGAGCCAACATAAACTCACTTGTTTACAGAGCAGCAACTAGAATCTACTTTAAAACAACTGTAATGTGCAAAGCTAGTCCCTATTTGTCTTGTAAATTACTTTTTAATGATAATTAAGCCACATTCATCCATCACATCCGTACAAATCCACACGGACTCCTCCTACATAAAAAAGTGACATATTTTCCAATAACCGACCAGCATGCCTTAACATAACAAATGCATCATAATGTAGCAACATAGGGCAGGAGAAACATTAACGACCTACGCAGAGATGGACAAAGCCTGGCGTTGTTGCATTGTTCAGTGTGAATGAAAGCAGCGAGGCTACAGCGCCACCTGTCTCCGGCAGAAGCCTGTAATGAGGTTCCACGCAGAGCCGGAGAGCCTCATTGTCCAGATACATACGCTTTCACTCACACACGCGTGCATGACAAATGGCCCCGTGCTGCCATGCCACTTCATGCTAATGCCTGTTTGGTGTGTGTGTGTTTGGCCGAGTGCCTCTATTTGCATACGCAGAGCAGCGAGTGTCCCGGCACCTCGCTGCGTCGTCCTCTCTACCCTCCCTGCTATGTTTGGTGTCAGAGGCTCTAGGATATTAATAAGAGCCCTGTTTTATTTTCAGGGCTGAAAGCGGTGCAGTGGAGCATTAGTAAAGGGAATCCGTCTCCTTGTGCTTAACATATGTAATGCCACACTAATCAGCGTCAGCTCTGCCGCACAGCGGCCCCATATTCACACTGATATGATAAATAATGCAAATGTGGCCAGCCACTGCAAATGCCAGAGTGAGCCAGGGAGCAGAGAAAGCGTGCCGGAGACTGAGAGCCGGCGGAACAGAATGATTGTTGTGCTGTCAAATTGATTTGCATGATAAAGGACAGCCTAATTGCAACACTTAGCTGTGGCGTCCTGATAATACGCTACAGGATTATTAAAGGACGCGTGTCGGCTCTCCTTTGACTTGACTGATATACCCTGGACATTTTGGGAGGCACCAGCTTGGAGTTGTTTGCTGCCACCACTCCCAGTGTGAAGCCTAGTAGTTGCTGTATGCCACACACACTTGCATTTCCATTTAAACGTCCATGTGTATTTCTGTTTCTTGTTCATTTTCTGTCACATGGGTGGCATAGAGTGGACTGTGGGGGGTAGGGGAAGAAGAAAAAGACTATATTTCCCTCCTGCCTTGATTCCTTTTCACTTTCCTTTCTTCATCGGTTCCTTACATCTTTCCTTACTTGGTTTTTTACTTTTCTTCAGTCCTCCTTACTTTAGTTCTATCCTTCCTACACCATAAAAATTTTACCTTTAGGGGTACAATGGCTTGCCACTGGGAGTGGAAGGACCCTCAAAAGGACATCTTTGTATCTTATTTTCCCCTAAAGTGTTCATGGTAGTACCTTAAGGGTACATATTATTAATCAAAGTATCTAATATGCACATTTTAAGGGTATATAAGATACAATGTTGTCATTTTTAGCGCCCTGTTATGGTGACAAACTGTTGTACTGCTAAAGGTGCAGTTTTTGCTCATCTTTGTAAAGACATAAAATAATGAAGAAAGGATTTTTCCTTCTTTCTTTCATTTTTACTTTCCTGCCTTCCTTTCTTTAATAATAAATGATTGATGTTTCAAATTAGAAAACACTGTAGAAAATCCAATTTATTCTCTAGCTTTGGAGGATAGAAAAAAATGGAGTTCTGTATCACTGAGCCAATCTTTAGCTTTAATGCTCACACAGGGGCCGGCACTCTATGATTTAATGTGGCTTGTGAAAATGGCCACCATTATGTACACTATTAACAAATCAAGTGCTTTGCTATCCCAGGGTGAATCTGTGGCACTTATGCTGGGTGGGTTTATGCCTTCCACTTATGATTTATGGACCCTTTATAATCAAAGCAATTGTAGAACACTGGATGTTAGAGATTAGTATTCCAGACTGCTCTTTGTAATCAAAGGAAAAACGATGTTTGAACCAATATTTAGCTTGGTCTAGCAGGTGGACCTCAGCTCCACCAGCTGGAAGTCCAGCTGATCACCCATCTAGACCAGCTTAGAAAAGCAAATGACCCTAATGACCAGCAAGAATCCACGTAAAACCAGCAAGGACTCTTAGAAGATCTAGTCTTTCCACTTATCCCTAATGTGCTCTGTCTTCTTCCTTGTCCTAATATTCCAGCTCTGGCTCCTGCTTTCTCATTCTACTGGAATCCTAATGAAGCCAGCATGACCATCGAGCTTCAGCCAGGAGGAAGTCTGGCTTTTAGCTCTTGCTACAGATTGGTTAATATCCCTGTGCACCGCATTAAAAAAAATAAAAGAAAAAAATGGGCATTCCTATTTAATGAACCATTTCCTCAGAACAGGGACACAAAAGCCAAACCATAAAACTGCAGAGAGTGCAAGGAATAAAAGCAGTGTACGCTATAAAAGACACATTTCCTCTTTTTGTTCTCGCTGTGATAGCAGTAATGCTCAGCGATCACATTGAAAACACTGTTAATTCTTTTGGCCAAAGCGCAGAAGGAAAAGTTTGCTCAACTCCCTTTAGTGCTCAGCAACGTCCATATGTCCATAATCTTGAAAGCATTAAAATGCTGATTTGTTTCAGCCCTATTTTTATGCCTCCCAATGGAACTTCAAGAGAGGCTGGATTTAATGCAGAATTATCTGCTTATATCACAGATCCATTACAATATCTTGAGCCAAGGTAAGGGACACAGATCTACAAAAGCTCAAGTACATATCAATACTTGTGCACTGACATAGTCCTCAGCGTAAGGTGACATATTAGCGCTCTTACAACCTTCTCCTCCTGAGAAAGCAAAGCATAGAGCCCTCTGTAGGTCTAACACCCGCAGTCAACAAACACTCATTCTCTCAGCTCACACATAAACAGATACAGCTGCTCTAAAAAAACAACCGGCCTTTCATACACTTCATCATAGCATGCAGATGTTTTTCTTAGTCTTTTCACACGTTAGAAATAGCTTCTACATCCAAGGCCACAGCTGTGTGGATCTAATGTCTTTCCCCCCTTCCTCTGACTCTCAATTGTGAACTATGTCAGCTCTTTTAAAGATTTGGCTTGGAAAGGGGACAGCTCTGCAGAGTACATGTTAGTTTTATTTACGTTGAGGTTTTATTCGCGATTTGAGCTGGGCTTAAGTGGGTCTCCTGCGTATTGTATTTAAGCAGCTACAGATGCTGGCCCGTATGTCTCGGGGTTCCCATGTTGAAATTGGCTACCACATTTGAAAGGTTCCTCTGACAGGAATCACTGAAGTTGCCAAAAAAGCTGAAAGATGCATTTTCTCTGATCCAATTAAGTCTGTCAATGCCCTTTAAGTGAACGTGTGGACATAGCAGAAACATTTTTGCAGCAGTCACAGGTCATATACCAGAATCTCCACTCATATGTTTGGAGAGAGTCGTCTTGGCCTTTCTCTTGTCAGCCGTGTAGCCCTGTCTAATTTGGTGGGGTACGAGACTTGGATGCTGATGTCCTGATGTCCCATGTAATTTGGAGCGGTGACAGGCGGCTCTGGGCTAGGACTGAGTGATTCAGCAGGACACCTCAGCTTTATTAGATCAGTCCGGCGCTTACCCATCACCCCATAGGAGTGTGCTTGCCGTGTTCGTGGGATCCTGGCACACACACAGGTGACAGGTTAAACATGCACAAGTCAAATGCGATATAGAAACCAAAGCGGACTCCAGGCTGATCATTTTTAACAGTCTTAGCTATATGAAAAATACTGCCTTGCTATTGACTGCCTACTTGGGCAGTTGCCTTCTAAGCTAACAACTTATTTGTCCACACAATTGGCACTAAAAGACTAAAATCACAGCTGACTTTAACAGAGTTTGGTGTTAAGCTAACATTGTAATGCGTTGATTATCTTAAAATTCTGACATATTAGGTAAAAAAGTCAATTTTGTTTTCAGTTATAGTTTGTTTCTACAAAATATGCGTAATGATTGTTTGATTATTATAGTATCATGTTATTAGCTTCATGCTAACGTCAAACTGGTTTTCCCAAAAACAGAAAATGTTTTTACATTTTAACATTTTTTTTCCCTCAATATTGAATATATGTTTTGAAACTTCTCAGCTCATTCACCATTGTGAAATCATAGTGCATTCTGGGATTGCCTTGTCCTTGAGGAGATGCTATGTAGCACTGCCTTATATGGCCAAAAAAGGCATATTTATGTCATCTACCATCTACATTGGGTGGTGTTGGCGTAGTGGATAAGACACATGCCTTTGGCGTGAGAGACCCGGGTTCTAATCCACTGTGAGACACCAATGTGTCCATGAGCAAGACACTTAACCCCTAGTTGCTCCAGAGGCATGCGACCTCTGACATATATAGCAATTGTAAGTCGCTTTGGATAAAAGCGTCAGCTAAATGAATAAATGTAAATGTAAATGTAAATCTACCTCCGTAAACAGGCAGGTAGGTTTTGTAGCAGAGCTACAGGCAAATAAAAAGCCATGTAATGTTGAACTCAGAGGCAGCAAGAATTGAGTGTTCAAGATCGCACCCTGGATCAGATTATATTCTGATAAGTGCTGTCCTTTGCCTTCTCTGCAGCAAAGTGAAGACACAATGTTCAGCAGATTGAGTCCTTTGATTTACTCACAGCTTATGGTGACTACAGTCTACTGTGAAGCAAACCAGGTTACCCAATCATGCCACATGTCCCATGGAAAAGAAGAAATCTGAGCTGTGTTTGGGGAAAAGGAAGGTGTCTGCCAGCATGAGGAGTAGGGCCCCATTGGAGAGCGAGAGAGAGTGTGTGTGGACTACAGGCATCCTCCTGCTGTAATGAGAGCATGAGCTGTCAGAGGTGCGTATGTAATGACTCCCCTGCCAACTGCTCAGTTCAGGCCCTGCGGGACGACATGCAAACCTGCAGATACGAAGACATACACTCTGACATGCACACTACACCCACACGCACACATTACTGACAAACATCTGCCCTCCCCTCTTCTTGATGAGATTCACAGTTTGATGTTCCTGCACATACACAGTTCTCCTCTTAAGTTTGCATATACGTTTAACATTTGTTTGAAATGAGATCATAAAAATAGTTGTAGTCAAACACTTATAAAAATGACTCAATAAGTAAGAAGCTGTCAGACAACACAATGTAGTAAGAATCAAAGGATTGTAAACTTTTAAACAAAATAATTTGTTAGTATTTTAAAGATATTTTAATTTTTTTGTAAATTAAGGAAAGCAAGTTTCTGTTATATAGATTGTTCAGGACAGCACTAAAAAAAATTATATGAATTCTGTTTTATTTCTATATGAACTGGCCAGTTCTAGATTAAGCTCACAACCCCCCTGCAGTTCCTTCATGAACCCTAGTTTGATAAACCTTGATTTAATGTACGTAATGGTTAATCAACTTCATGTTGTTAGTAACAACTAATTAAATATATTTACTTTCTCTTTGTATTTTTATATCAAAACAAGGTACAAGATTTTCCTATTTAAAGCAATGTGATAAGTTGGCTCAAAAGTAATCTGAAAGTAATCAAAAAGAAGTTTACATGAGAAATGTTATGGATTACGTTACTAGCTCCAATGTTTCTATGTTATTTGCCATCAGTAATGGGCTACAATTTTTAAGTTATCTACCCAGCATATATTAAATTTCTCTGCAAGGTATAAACAAAAAAAAAAGAAGTATATAAACTATGTAAGTGTTAAGTCTTGCTGATTAAGCTTGTTGAGGACATCTGCTTACCAGCATCCAACACAACATATGTTGATCTTTGCAGCAGAGGAAGCTTTTAGCTCTTGTCTGAGTGGTCCTGGCCATGGCGCAAAGATTTGACGGCATGTTTTCAATCTTAATGCACCTGTGACAGCTCAGCCAAGACTCAGTCAAAAAGCTCCTAACAGCACCTGCTTAGCAATGTCAATTTGACTAATTTATCACAACACTTCTCACATACCAAATGAATGTCAAAGGCACTGAATATTCAAAAACTGGCTTTAAAATAGATGGACTGATCATGTGGGTGTTAAAGTTTTACAGATAATACTACACAGATGACCTAGGCCTACTTTACAGACTTAATTTTTTATCATTCTTATAGTGGTCATATCAAATTTACACAGTGTTATTCCAAAACATATAGGTTAACTTTCTAGATAGCATTTTAAGTCATAAATGATGTGTTTCATGCACAAAGGCTGTAACTAAAGGTAGGCTATAAAATGATGCTGCCTTCTATGAAGCCTCATTTTGGATAAACTGGTCACATGTTGATTGCTTATGACAGAATAGACATGACATCATCAAAATGTCTTACAATTAGCTCTGGTAAAAGAATAAATCCAAAACAGCGGACAGAATCATAAGGTAAACTAAGCAGTAAAATAAAATAAAAAAAAACGTATTTTTCATTTAATTTGAAAAAGTATGACTTAAAATGATCTTTATCTAACTGAAATTGATCATTTTACAGAATATTTGTTTTTGTGTGAGTACTGAATTTTCATAGCAACAACGTTAACTCTTAGAGTTCAATTTGAGTGTAAAGCATCCAAATCAGTCATTTATGAAGGATGTACTTTTGTTAGAAGGTGACTTCACATGTAGACACATTTCCCATTAATCCTTTATAAACCATTTTTACCATAGCCAATATCATCCCTTTGTCTTAAAGGCCTATTATCATATTGTGTGTAATCAGACACACACACACACACACCGTGCTAACCCAACATATATAAGACCTAAGTTACCACAGCTTGTATGTAAAAAAATCACACACGGCTGTGTTGATGGCTGATTTAGTCAATAGACAGTTCCTGTCAACTGTTAATTACAGCCTTCAGGAACCATTAAGCAGAACTAAATTAATATTAATATATTAATATTACAGGTAAAGTTACCGTGTACCGAACATTTTCTCACTGGTTCCCAAATCCCAACATTCACACGCCCACACATCTGTATAACTGTCATTGTACCGTAACCAACGTCAGCTTTGCTTTATCTTATCTCATCTCACCAACAGTTTAATAATTACTCGCACATCCAAACGTAGTCAGAGAAGGGCCTCGTCTTCTTGCCTATCGTGCGAACGTTCCGAAACAGGAGTTGCATCCTCTCAAACTGCGCTGCTTTAATGGACGTCAGTGACTTGACCGCAGGGGTCTCCTCCGAAAGCGCAGTCTTTGCTTTTTTGCAACTTATCGTGTGTAGGTGGCTTTTTGATGACTCGTGGTCCTTAATTGCTTCTAATTTTAAGTTTTTAGTCCCGATTACATAAGGATTTGACTTCGCTTTCTCTGAGCCATACATACGGCAGTCACTGCAGTACATTTCGTCTGTAGTGCTGTCATAAATCAGCCACTCACGAACCTTGCCATTGTCGCCAATTTTCCACTTTGAATTATAACATCGTCTTTTACTTTTCTTTGACTCATCCTCATCTTATTGTTGGTTGTTCATTTCAACTGGCCTCTTTACCCCAGTAATGTGCCGCCACATTTTGAGCTAAAATACAACGAAATGGCGGACTTAAAAACAACAACTAATGAATCACTCAATTCTCATTAGCTACCCGCCAATGTGGCAGGTAGATTGACAGTTTTACCCGCCAATTGCAAAATTCACCCGCATTTGGCACGTGGTCAGGTGTTAATTTCAGGCCCTGTGTGTAATGATTGACAGTTAACCTTCACTTGAGATCATGTTGTACAGACAGTGCAGGTGGCCTCCGTGGCCCTAGGAACAGTGTATTAATACTAATCTGATAGAATTACCGGGAACCAATTTATGTGCAGGCCGGTGTCTGGGCGGCAGTTAAAGAGATAAATGTTACTGCACTGCTGGTGCTGCAGGAGGACTGCGGATTTCAGTGGCAGGAAGTGCCATGCCTACAGCCTCCGTCTGGAAATGTGAGAGGCCAGGAGGTGAAAGCATCAGCATACAGGAAGCTTGTAGGTTGGCTTACAGTGTCCCTGCTTGGTCTGACTCAAACCTCCCCACTCAGCTCCCTCATTAGCTGTGTCGAGCAGGAGGGGGAGAAAGGACGTTGAAAAGGGCAGTGTTTTAAGGTCACTTAAGAAAAATACAGCCACGGTTATGTGGCGAGAGAAAAGCATTGATCAAACTGTACATGTTTTGCACTAGTTTTTTTTTTTAGCTCTTCAGATCATTTTAGTAGTAAAGCCACTCCTCTTTTATACTACTCAGTCTGGTATTTTTAGGCTACTCGATGATGTTGTTCATTATGGCATTTTAACATTTTCACAGGCTGTGTGTGCTCTCTTAAAAGTGTTAACCATTGATAAAACCATTAATCGCCTGTATTTTTGGACAGTGGGATTTGGGTGGATCTGAGCCCTGGATTTAGAAGAAGTGCCTCTGAACGTAAAAATATAACTAAATTCATGGATGCCTGTCATGTCTCAAGACAACCTCAAGCTTAATATCTTAATTAACTCTTAAAGGAATGTTCTTAAATACTACTTAAGCTCTGTGGACAGCAACATGTCTACAGTCACATGCTAAAAATGGAAGTCAATCATTTAATCTTTGATAATATCATACTTTCAAGTCCAAGTAGCGCGAGATTTCGAAAGTAAAAAGATGCAATGCTCTATACAGTAGAATAAACACTGCAACCAATGTCTCTTTGCCCATCTTGGTAACATTCCCAGGCTGATATTTTTTTATAAAAGTAATACACATGCTAGTTCAGGTCCTATTTTAGTGGGGAAAGAGAGAATTCTACAAAACTGTCAGAATTACATTTATATATAAATAATAATAAATAAATAATATATTTTAAATCAGCAATTAAATTTAACAGGAGCGGCATCATACATTTATGAAAAAAACCTACAAACACATTCTAGGGTAAACAAACAATATTTCAGTATAAAATTAAATTTGGCTTTTTTAAGTGAAAGTTCTTCCAGGACTGCCATATTTAGTGTTATGAATGTTCCAATTCATATTTCTACAGGTGGTCCTTCATCTCCTACTTGTGAAAGCAATATCACTATGTAGTTAAAAAGTATGTCCTGTAAGGACATCACAAGCTTGAGCATTCAAACTTCAGTAAAACCATTTCTAAATGATATAATCTTATAAAAGAAATATAATACCTCAAAAGCAAGAAAGCATCATGGCGATGCTTATTTCAGAGGACTTTTGAGTTCATGCTTGACTGATGGAATATGTTGCTTATGTTGGTGTTGCTATCACAACAAGTTAATCAATCCCAAACCCCTTTGAAATCAGATGTGTCCAGAATTTTAGATATTAGTCTGTTATAACCTCACAGAGAATCATAAATGGTCTGCTACTGAGAAATCTGTCAGATAGGTAGATAAGTAGAACATAGCATTACTGCACCTGACCAGGTCAAGAGCGTCTGGAGGGCAGCTTGAGCCAGAGGCAGCAGAGCTGTGAGCAGCTTTTCTCACTACCTGCCAACCAATGGCAAAGCCAGTAATACCCTTCAGTGTCAATTCAGAACCAAAGTGATGGAAACCTGACCATGGCATGCGTTTGTCATAACTGACGGGCACAACCCAATGAGATGGTCATGAAGTGAGTAGTGGACTTGCAAATGGCCATTTTTCCCCACATCACACTGGTTTATTGTTAGACTCTTCCAGAAGAAGAATCCACTACTGGGGTTTCGTGTAATTTGATATCATTCTTCTGGATTTACTTCTAAAACTGTGATGATACTGCTTGATATGGCTTGTGCCACTCCACTCTTGCTAACTGTCAAAATACAGTGCCACTATGAGGCGTCTTGGGCATGAACAGCCAATCATCTGCCTGCTTGCACTTGAAAATTTCATGTTGTCTTTTTTAAACAGAGCACCAGATAATTAAATATTTTGAAAGTGGTTAGAGGAAAAAAATGAAGGTCTGTTTGCTCTGAAAAAGATAATGTTCGCCTACTGTAACAAGAGCATGCCTGGTGCTCCAAACAATATTGCTTTAGTGCAGGTCTGCATAATAAAGAGCCTGCTTATGCATATTAATGAGGACACTTTGCATAATGTCTGCTCCATGTGACATGCACAGCAGAATACAGACACTCTGTCAGTTGTACTTTATTTAGGCGGGGCATGAATAATGCTATTTCCATCCACCTTGCTCCATACAAAGATCTTCAGTTAAACAACCCCCCCCCCATCCCAAAACTAACTTAATTTGCTCCCGTGGCCATGGCTTTCCCCCCATTCCGACACGCACTCGCTTCCCTAAAAACATATGGTAGAGGTGTGTGTGAGTCCAAACGAGGTCCTCGTTACCCCCCCACCTCCTTTTAATTCGTGCAAGCTTTTGGAAGAACTACAGCGACATCTGCATGTATCATGGCTCAAAAGCGCCAGGCAGATACCCGTTGCGAGTGGGCTCTTTTTGCCAGGATGCCGCCCCTTTGCCCCACAGCTCTCATTGCAGCTTTCGTAAACATGGCTAATTCGGCCGCATCCTCTCAGAATTTGCATATGCTAAGAACCACCCAAGGGCATTTAGCAGGTGAGACTTGGGCAAGACAGCTATAGTGAGTTTGCTGTTTGCGATTACATAAAATAGTTTAGTGAAGAACGGAATGTAATATAAATATGGATGTTTGTATATATATATATATATATATATATATATATATATATATATATATATATATATATATATTTATAAACTTTTTTTTTTATCCAACACCCTTTGTTCCACATGTGAATCAATTTTTATATTTAAAATTTTTTTATATTTATTATTTCATAATTCTTACTTTTTTGTGGCCCTGTATTTTTTAAAAGAAATGTATACATTTATGTACTCTTCATATTACAAGTAAAACATTTCTTTCTCTTTTGAATAAAGTGCCTTAAAAGGTTCATAAACAATGTCGAATCAAGCTTTCATTTTCGTGTACCGAACAATCTCTTCCTCTTAATTAAGTGTGTAACCGTTTGTTTAGATTTGTGTGTTCGTGTGTGTAAATGCACACTTGTAAAGAAGCTCTTTTATCTATTCTTTGCACTGGAAAGTGTGCCAGACATAATGACAGCAAGCACATTTAACCAGAAACAAAGGATTAATTTTGCCAAGTGATTTAATACAGGCAATCAGAGTCTCGGCAAGCATACTAATTATGCGCATAGTCTGTTTGATGGGTGGTTGGCAGAGGGGGCAGATGTGAGCAAGTGTTGGATTTGTTTCATACAAGCAGAAAGCT
Organism: Carassius carassius; assembly: GCF_963082965.1. Lineage (NCBI taxonomy): Eukaryota > Metazoa > Chordata > Actinopteri > Cypriniformes > Cyprinidae > Carassius > Carassius carassius. The sequence continues at coordinate 40,015,518 of NC_081757.1, read as the reverse complement.
TGTGACAGAATGCCCCCAGCGATTCCCACGCTTTACTCCCAACCCCGAGTTGCTAGTCCCCCACTTCCCGATCACGTTGGCACCTGGTGCCAACTTCTTGCATCCCCATTTATGTATCAAACATATTTAATGTTTCACAATAGCTGCAAAATTTCCCAGGGCTCCTGAATAAACATGATATTTAAAAGTGTGCCTTTAAGACGTCATGTACAAGATAACATTACACATACAAATATACATTTCCTTTCTGTGCAAAAATAGCATATTTTGGCCTTCGTTCGTGAAAAAAATATTCCGGTGATTACGAACAGACGTATCCGCATTCACCCAGCACATAAACAGTGCTCTTGTTCCTTGGAAGACGCTCAATTAATCCGCATATGACAGATTGAGCGAGCCCCTCCTTTTTTTTAATTAACGTTGAATTAAAATGAATTGGCAGGATGCCGGAAAGCAGGCACACAGCTTTGAAGATTGCCATCGCATAATGAGTCGCTCTATCCTTTTTTTAACACATTGTGCTCCTCTTTTCCCCCACTCCCTGTTCTCCGCTGCCAGTTGCCAGTGTGCCTTAGCGATTTAATGATATGCAAATGAAATATGCATAAAACCATTCTGCTGTACGATGATTAAGCGCTGAGGACATTAGCAGGTGCCCTGCCATAGGCTCTCTTGTTGTCTCCTCTCCATTTCGCTTCGCCTGCAAACGCCACCTCTACAACAAAGCTCAACACTAAAAACAGCAGAAAACTAACCATTTTAATATTGACGGTAATATCCAATCGGCAGAAATTTAATCCCATGCAGCATTTGTCTCGCCCATGTTTTGTAATATCCACATCCAGGGAAAGCAGAGGTCCTTGGCATTTGAAGGACTTGGCTGCAGTGAGCAGGGAGAGAGGAGAAACATGCTGGGTTTTCCTGGGGAGGACTTGGGAGAGACTAGCATAGCCAAGCATTGCAGTTGCTTTTCTTTGCTTGTTTGCATGTGGTATTATGTGTATGTTGGCTCACAAAGAAGGAAAATATTCTCCCTTTCTTTTCCTTCTGCCTCTCCCTCTCCCCCCTCTCCCTCCTTGTTTCTGCCAGCCAGTTTTTTTTCCTCCATTTTTTGTAATCCATTTGTATAATGAGGACGAGACGCAATTAACTTCCCCTGTGGAATTAAAATAAAAGACAGATCATCCAAACCTCATTAGCTCCAAACGATTATATCCACACGTGTTCCGCGGCAACAATTAAAAGAAAAAAAAACACACACAACAAGAATTATGAATTAAAGCACTAATCGCATATGCGACAAATACTTAATCGATCGCGTTGACGATGCCCCAAAAGATGCCACCATTGCCCAGCCTGTCCTTGCTGGTGGCAGCCTTGGTTCTGTCATCTTGGTGGTTATGCCAAGGCAGTGTAGGAAGCACAAAGATCTTATAATCCCTCCCTTTGGATGACTTCTTCAATTATTCATATTCCACAACCGTGTCCCTTTGTCCAACAAAATCGAAAGGCATCAGAACTGCAAGTAAAAGTTTGGAGTATCCACTTGTAATTAGTGCGCTCTGATGAGCCTCCTTCCCCTGCTCTAATTGCCGTTTTAATTTTCGGCATGCATTTTAATCAGTTAAAACGAACTTAAGCAAATCATCCGTTCTTTCCGGTCGCATCACCGCCCGTAGTTGGCTGTGTGCCCGATGCCCATTGTCTTTGCGGAACCGGGGCGATGTTCCTCCTCCGAACCCTGCAGGTACCAGCTCTCAGAAAGGGCTACTACTTCTGTGGTCGATTTATGTATCTAAAACATAAACAAAACGAACGGGAGGAGTTTGCCAGTTTCTTGATTGGGTGGCAAAGCGGGGGCATGCAAAAAAAGTGGGGTGGATGCCAAAAATGTTCCCACAGCCCCCTGTCCCATTTGGCAGAGTTACAGGCAGGCTGGTCTGGAGGTTACCGCCTCCCCAAAGAGTCTGATGGTGTGATTCTGTGCCCCCTCCATCAGGTTCCTGCTTGGCTGTTGTGGGTGGCACCCCCCTTGTCTCTTGTCTCCCATACGGGTTGATGGCGTAAAGAATCTACAGTCTTAGCCATTCATCTCCCTGGTGATTGCTGTGAATGTAGATAAATCGCACACGCCTGCCTCCTCCTTCCCTCTCTGGCATAGCCTTGCTTGCTGCTGAAGTGGAGTTTCATACTTCTTGTATTGCCTCTTCTTATTTTGCTTTTTAAAAAAAGCCGATCTTGAACTACACCTGGAAAAGTCCACGTAGCAGGAAAAAAAAAAACACATACAACGATTGGCACGTCGTTAAGAAAAAAAATGCACAAATTAAACCCCATCTGGTTAGTTGATTATAATTTTATGTGCCGGCTCATTAGTATGCACCCTCATGTTTGCTGATTCTCTTTCTTGCCCCTTTTTGTGTTTAGCTTTTGTAAACAGCTGCTGTTCTGCCGTTGGCATCGTCCCTCAGGTCCTCTCATGTTGAAAGGCGATTGGCAGATTGGCCGCAATGCCCGTGGTAGACATTCTTCACTGTATTGGTTGGCAGGCGGTTGACAAGTGGTGGTGCTTCATATAGAGCAAAATTAAGTAGTAAAGGGAGCAGGGCTGCCACAAAAAGACGAACACCTCCCCTTTTCGTATAACAGCTTGATGCTTCAATTTTGTTTTGTCGTTTTTCTTGCTCCAATTTGTTTTCATTCACAGCCGCCTCGTTGCCTTATTGAATCCGTCTCGCTAATTAGCTGCGCAAACTTTTCTGTTTAATTAGTCAACAAAAGCACCACCGTTGTCTTTGTTTGTTCTTGATTCCAGTTATCTTTGCCAACCGACCATGTCGGGCATATACACGTTCACCTTTTCCATCTTTCCACAACAGATGCCACTGTAACAATCCTGGCACCCTGTTCAATAAAAAAATGTCTTGGCATCTCCATAAAACGTATCGCTGTGGATCGGTAGATGCTGAAATGTGCCACATGTATCCACCTGGTGTCTGCGGCATGGTTGCCAGCAAAGACGTTGGCATGGCATATGCTGCCTGGCTGGCAGACTGCCTGCTTGGCACAGGAAAATGCACTGCAGGAAAGAAGAAAGTGAGGAAGAGAGAGGGAGGCGCTTCCTCATGCCCCGCCTCCAATGCCATTCGGCGGACAGCACCACTATTGCCAATTTCCCATAAAAGTCTGGATACACTTTGTACCTTTACAGTCCCGTGGGGTAGAGTGGTTTAACGCTACTGCTGTTGGCGTCCATTGCGATGGCGTGCAAGGACTTTATGCTGCCTATGTTGTCGACTTCGTTCCATCTTTCAATTCCGCACTGAACGTCACCGACATTCCGTAATCATAAGCAGCAGATGGTATTCCCCTCCTTTTCCTGTTCGCATTGAGTTAGCCTATACTGTTATTAGTATACTGTCGCTTAAAAAAAAAAGACCTTCTCTTTTGCCAAAACGAACTAAATGGCATGGGTCTTCATGTTTTTTCCTCGTGTCTACCAGAAACCCCCTCCCCCCCAAGATCCAGCGCCGGTCTGCTTTGGTGCTGCCACTGAGGGGATGGCACCGTGCCAGCTATTCACTGCCACAATCCGCATTCACAGCTTGTTTCTTATGCTCGCCCATCTCTTATCTTCCTCCCGTCTTTTCGCACCCTCCCCTCCAACGCTTTCAGCTCTGCCAGCACATCCCCTGCCGCCCCCCCAACTTTGTTCCATAAGCCTGACATTAATTAACATATGGGTTAATTGATTCTAAGAGCTGATGAATTGCTCATAACATCTGTCGTAGGCTGGCTACCCCACTGCCTGCCCCACACCACCATTACCCTGGCATTGCCCGTTTGTCTACTTTGCCCTTCCCTCCATGGAGGTGGTCAAAGCCCTGCAGCCCAGCATCTGAGGTGAATGGTTCCCTTGTTCCTCTGTACGCTGGGAAGGAGGCTGCTTATTGGACTATAGCTGATCACAGCTGATGTTTGCCATCTGATCTCTGCACAGAATGTTACATGGCATTTTGTTATAAATAAGCAAAGTCCTCCTCGTAACCACCTCCCAACCCCCCCCCCCCCCCCTCCCCTCAGTCATTCTTCCAAACTGTCTTTTCCTTATCCACTAAAATCTTATCTGCATCCCTTGAAACTGAAGTTTTTGGGGTCTTAATTTTGTTCTAATTCGAGGTATTCTTCATAACGTTCTGATAACAATAATAACATTTGAGGAGTCTACCATTTATTTTAATCACCATTGTGAACTTTTCATCTGCACTTAATTATCCTCTGTCTTATGTGATCGCCACTGGAAACATTTCTGCAGTGTCGGTCATATTTGATTAAGCAATCAAAAGTGTAATTATCAAATGTTATCGCACAACTTGCATCTCCGCTCTTTTTTTATGTTTGTGTTACTCTATTTGGAGCTGACAAGGCTAAAAACACGAAGCAGTTTTGAATTATTTAATCATGGATTTCCCCTTCAACTTGGTCTCCTTTCTGCAATTAATTAGTCTACTGCAGTACTCGCATGCAAATGATATCCCAGACTCATTTAGAGATATACACGCACATTAGCGAATCACCACATCTTATTTTTGCACACAGTATTATTTGTTATTCTTAACCACATCATTTAATCAGAAAATTTAACTCTGGAAGATCAAGTTTTGAATTGCCTCACACTGTCAGTGTTCCATAGCAAGTATAACCCTGCATTTTTTTCTGAGAAGCAGCGTGCGTGTGTTGTGGGGCACTGGCACACACGGCTGCGGCAAAGCTACATTCTTTCCACTTTCTCATCTTTTGCTTTTTTTCATTATTAAATAAAAAGGAGCACAAGGCTTTGCAGGCAACAAGAGGAATCCATTATGCAAATCGCCTGTTATTTGCATAATGTCGTATGCCAGGAATATGCAAATGAAGCATGTAATTTATGAGTGCCTGCATCTGTCTCAGAGTGTTCCAATAAGTTACAAAGAGAAGATTTATTTTAATTTAATACATTTTTTTTATTTCTCTCTCTTCTTCTTCTCAAACTGGCAAAGATGTCAAGCACCATACCCACTGAAAACAAGCACAAAGTGTGTTCTTACAGGCTGTGTACATTCAAAGAGTGGGAAAACTTGGCAGCTGGTGGCTAGGAGACAAGGGGAGAGGACATGCGGATGGCAAATACAGGGAAACTGGCACAATAAATTGCTTTTCAAAAGGGCGGGAGCAGAAGACACTTTTCTAAAACAATTGAATGTGTTAGCGCGACAAAAAGAAAGGTAAATGCAAATGTCAACAAGCCTCATTTAAGGGGAAGTTGGAAGTTCCCTGCTGTCCCCCACACTACTGGGGGCCATCCTGCCCACTTGGCTGGGCGTGTGCCCCTCTGAGGAGCTGCCAGCTTTGCCTCTTCCCCCACAGGAGTGTCTGCGGAGTCATTCATGATGTTGGCTGCGTAGTGCAGCTTAGCTAGAGAGAGGGAGAGAGAGAGAGCTGAAGAGAGAAGCTTCATGAGGAAATGTAAATGCAAGAGTACGTAAGTATGTGAGAGCACGGGCTCTTCCAGCACCCAGGAATGCCAATGCCGCCTTGGCCAGCACAGCGACGGCAAGAGCGGGACCATCGCCATCGTTGTCGTTGGAAATGCCCTGCTGTCTGCGATCACGCTAATTCCACCCATTCTTACCTTTTGTGTTGGGCTTCTCGTAATCAACGGCCTGTTTTGCATACTTGATCTCTCCCCAATGTGACACATTGAGACAAAGCAGAGGGAGGGTGTGTACAGGAAAAAAAATGTCTTGTTTTTTTTTTTTTTTTATACAGTCGACTGGAGAAGTGATAATCGTTTTTCTGTGTTGTTCTTCGCAAGGCCTCTGTTCAAAGTGAAATCATTCTGATGTTTTTTCTCCCTTGCCGTCAAGTCAGGATTCGTCAGGACAACTTTAGGATTTTACCCGTATGTTGTTTTTGGAACTATTTCCTATGGATTGGGATGAAGTTGGCATGGCGTGGTACTTGCTTACCTGGATTATTCTTTGCCCTAGGGATGTTCTCTATCCTTTCTGTAATATTTCCACAGAATTATACAGCCAGTTGTGTACTTAACTGCTTTCAGAGCCCATTGTCCCCAACGTGACTACAAAGACTGATGATCCAGAGGTTGTGTGGCAGTCTGGCAACGGCTCGGAGCAGTTTGTGGGCATCTGGAGGGGTATGAGAGGATACTCAGAGCCTGAGTGAACGGTTGCTGGAATTGTTGTCCTTGGTTTCAGAGCGATCCTCTGGCTGTGGTGCTCTGTCTCGTCAGGTCTCCTGTTCTAAGATTTTTAGAGCCGTTGTTAATTAAAGCGCCGAGATCATTATCCGCATTCATTTCATTCGCCTGGAAATTTTTGCTTGAAGATATGAGTTTGTTTGGGTCGTGAATATTAGCATGATGTTATTGGGAGCTGTCTGTAATTTTTTTTTTTCTTAACATTGCCGTTAAGCTTCATCTTAATTATGCAGAGCAGACATTTCATTATTTGCTTGCATACTGATGAGATTCGTGGAGCTTTTTCTTTTTTTTTTCACAGGCGTTTCTCGATTTAATGGGTTAAGAGATGTGTATTTTTTTTCTTGTACTTTATTTACATTTGTTTTATTTTTGTACATGTTTTTTTTTCTTTAAAGACCAGTTGTTAAAAAAAGTGAATGGAATTTTAATGAGTACAAGACATTTCTGATCTATAAAGCAGGATTTGTAAAGAACTAAAATAGCATGACTATTATGACTAATAGATTTCTTATTTTTTTGTCACATTATGCTTCTGTAAGCATATGTATCTTCATTTACTATTCCTTTGTTATTTGTGAAAACCAAAGAAAAACAAGTTTTAATGTAGTTTGGCTAAGAAAGGAGATTAAAGCATTAAAATACCTCACAAAATTTTTTCTTTTTCCTTAAAAATTATTACTGTCATTTCTTGAATTCAAAAAGAGAAAGATAATTCAACAAGTTGGATTGAACAAATGGTACGAGTAAACACACTTGCTCATTTAACTCCAACATGAGTCAGCAGTTCATGAGAGGACACTAAATTACCTTTTATTTGGCAACCAAGAGGAGAGACATTAGAGTAGGTATTTGGATTAAAAGAAATGAAATGAAACATTGTTTGTCAATCAGAAAAATGATATGTCCATTGTACTGAAATACTACATCTTTAATGCTGGATTTTTGGAATTAGCTGATATAATTGCAAAAATGAACATAGTTTCAACAATACGTTTTAAATAGTTTTATTTTATTGTAATAAAATGGAGCATTGCATGTTAACAATTTAGTACTAAAAATGTAATTAGAAATGGAATAGTTTGCTAGTGTAAACAATCACAATTTCTACATAAAATGGAAACATTATGTTTCAGGTTAACGTTTTTTTTAAAGAAATAACATTATTCTTGAACCGGACTGCATGAGAACAATACTCTTGTACACACAACAAAATAATGATACTACGTGCTTGTGAAAATTAGCGCTATAATTGGGAACGCTGTATAATTGTTCAGTAATTACAATTCTTTTTTTACATTTTTTTTTACATTGCCGTTAAGCCGTCGTCTTACTGTAATTATGCAAAGCAGACAGTTCATTATTTTCTTGATGAAGCCATTTTTTTCAGACCTCTTCTAGCGGAAAGATTAACATGCTTTATAAAATGTCCGCTCTGTAATACATTTCCTCAAATTCTCAAATTAATTTTTAGATTAAATAAGTAAATAAAATAATAAGCAAATAGATAAACAACCGTGTGTTTTTAATAATAGTTGTTGATGATCAGAGGACACTAATAAAGATGATTGGTAAGATGAAAAGAGCCATGCCGGCACCACTGTTTAATTGTGTGTTGTTCAATTTATTATCAATCATTAATTTTCTATAGGCTTATATAATATAGAAATGCTATTTTAAAACAGCAGCTCGAGTTAGTTTTCAACAGTGAAACTGTGTTAGTTGTATCAGCACTTAAAGCGGTGTTTCATTTCAGTCGTGCCCTGACACAATCCTTACTGTATGTGCGAGACAAGTTTGAATCTGGCTGGTGTCAGTTTTGTTTCATTATAAAATATAATTAATAAACACTGAATTGTATCAGTGCTTCAGCCTCACACTGTTGGTACCGAACAAACATTTTTGTTGTTTGTGGTAATTAGTTGCTTTGTGAAAATCATTGCACATTTCATATTGTAGCTGGTGTTTGGCGATGATGGCACCACTACTCCAAAATCGATGATGCTTTTAAGATAAATAATGGATTATGATTTTATTATTTTAAATGCTTTATAACAAGGCTGTTAACGTTTGCACAGTTAAAATACTACTATATATATATATAAAATTATTATTAGCATTACTAATTAATGCTTCAGGCACGGGATGTGTGCAAGTCCAGCTTCATGGACATTTCCCGATCTTACACCCCCCCACCTTCGCTTCCTGTCTAATTACTGTCCTATCAAATAAAGGTGTTTTCAATTTAAACATGAAACACACACACATATATGTGTGTATATATAAATGTCCTTGGTCTCCATCCACTTTTATTATATGGCCAAAAAACTGCTTGGATGGGGTTTAGACCAACATAAGGGTGAGTAAATTAAGCAAAATAAAAACAAAACAGTTTATTTTTTTTAAACTAAATGTCTACCTTTATTTAATATAACAGATGTATATGTTAATGCGTCAAGTACAAAATGCAAGAGTCCTTCTCATAACCCTTGTGACAAATTCTGTAGTGTCCTTTTGTTTAGTTTTTTCCAAGTTTATTGAATTAATTCATGTATGTTCAAGATATATTATAAAGAAAACTATTCAAGGTCAGTGTTACACAACTCTAAAATCATATACATTCAGGTTTGAACTTTTGTAATGTGTTCCATTAAGTTCAGTTGGGCACTTGAAATGTGCTCTTTTATACCACTTAACAGTGAAGGAGACATGGTACTTGATTAAGGCCCAATCCACATGTGCTTCTTTGCATTCACTGTGCACCTTGACCTAACGCTATATGTCACTTGGCAAGCATTTATTCCACAAGATGCTCTCTCATAAAACTGGTAATCTAGCTTCAGCTGTGTGAAGGTTTTAGCATTCAGAGTAACTGCTCCACAGAGCACAAAGACGCAAATAGGCTCAGGCTATGAATAATTGAGGTGGCCCTTGGAAAAGATGGAGATTGGCGCTCTGTGAAAGGACCTGGACAGCTCTCTGTCATGGTAATCACATAAGTGACTCAAAACACTTCAAGTAAACACTCATCCATTCCAGGGTAGATGGAGAGGAGCAGCTTGCTTCGTGTTTGATGATGCGGTAACGTTCAGTGTGCTCCTCAGGTTTAGGGATGTACACAACTACATATTTTCAAATCAAGTTTGTGGCTTTTGCACTAGTCGAGGTGTCTGTTTGCATGTGTATGGCTTTAAAGGGGATAAATTTAAGGACACAACTTTGAGGAATAGTTTTACCGCACAGTTTTAGCTGATAGCATGCTAATTAAAGTTTTGCTTCTAAATATAAACAACAAATGTTGGACTAAGACCTTGTCTGTCTCTGGTAAATCCTAATATTGATCGTATTTGATTTGTTTCAACCTAGGAGCATTGAAAATACATTTCTGCAAACGTTTAATAACATAATTCACTGTAGTTTCCAGAGGAAAATGTACATTCCTTCTCACATAAATTATGATTACAGGGTAGATTATCGATTAATAGAGACAGAGACAGTTCTGTGGAGTTCCTTGCGCAATACTTAATTATTGCCTCACATTGCTTTTACCACAGCACATGATTTGTAAAACTAAACAATTAAAGAAGTCAAAAACTTGTAGATGCAAGCCACTAACCAGACATTTTATTTCTGAACTGCTGCAATAAGTACAACAATCAGTGTATTAAGATTCACATTCATCTGTTTTTATTGGCACTGACTGAGCATTTCACTTTGAAAGTGTTGCAAATTGTGCAATTGTGCCAAGCAATATCAGTTTGCAGAAAGGTTGCCACACAGGCACCTTTTTCCAATAACCCTTGGTCGATTTGGCCTACTTCATGTGAGTTATCATTTATTACATTGACAATAATTTATTGTCATTAAGCTAAACCTGAGCGCCATCTGTCTGTTTTTCCTTCTCCACGGCTAGTTGTCTGAGTTATGATGGAAGCCATTCAGGATGCCGTACAGGAGCAGACTGAGCAGCCTAAAACTAAAGTAAGTTTCAAATATTGCATTTCCATGAAACCTGAATCAGCTGTTTCTGTTGTGTGACAGTCGCTATGTTCCAACCTTACTGAACTGTCTCACTGTGTACGATGGTCTTACATTGGCAGCTGAATCAATAGTGTCTGAAATTAGCATGTTGCTAAGCTATCAACTAGATGGCTAAATTTGTAATAGCATATTAGCTTAGTTGCTTGCTGATTCCATAATTATGGTAGAAGTCTAAAATTGCAAGATAAACACTCGAACGTTAGGTGAAATAGCCCTAGGCTCAAAACATGTGTGTTTGCAAAATAATTATAAAAAATGTACCTATAAAATACATTTTACTGCGCTTTACATTTTACTGCAGTTTCCAGCTGAAATGAACACTAGTAGCAGTAAACACCAACAACTTGTATTCATATTCACACAAATCATGATTACAGGGCCAGATTATCGATTAATAAAGATTCCTGCACAATACTATGTAATGACCTCACAACACTTTTACCTAGTGCATGATTTGTAAACTAACCAATTCTGATATTTACATCACATAACCAGCTCCATATGTATGGCTTTTCTGATGTAGTAAACTTGCTCAGTAGCTCACCAGGTGCGGTGTTGATTTAACACCTGGCACATTTGTTATTTTGCCAGATTTATGTTTATCTGTTATCTGGATAAAACTGAACACACTTTTACCACTACTCACTGGACATTTTACATTGAAAGTGTTGTGGAACATTAAAGAAGCAACGTAATATCATTTTGCCGAAGTGTCACTACAAGCATGTTATTCCAGTGAGCCTGGATTGAATAGTCCAGTTCACAACTGTTTTCCGTCATTATTATTCAGTCCTGAATAAAACCCATTTCGATTTCTTTTTTTTTTTTTTTTTTTTTGGATTCTGTTCATAGTCTTTGGATGAAAACAGTTTGTCACAATGACTTCTAGGAGTGCCTTGCCTGTGAGCGATACACTACTAAAATCTTATAAATCTTAAATTTACATTTAGTCATTTAGCAGACACTTTTATTTAAAGCGACTTACAAAAGAGGACAGTGGAAGTAATCAAAATCAACAAAAGAGCAAAGATATGCTAGTGCTTTAACAAGTCTCAGTCAGCTGAACGTAGTAGTGAAGTGAAGTGAGGTGAAGTGAAGTGACATTCAGCCAAGTATGGTGACCCATACTCAGAATTTGTGCTCTGCATTTAACCCATCCGAAATGCACACACACACAGAGCAGTGAACACACACACACACTGTGAGCATACACCCGGAGCAGTGGGCAGCCATTTATGCTGCGGCGCCCGGGGAGCAGTTGGGGGTTCGATGTCTTGCTCAAGGGCACCTAAGTCGTGGTATTGAAGGTGGAGAGAGAACTGTACATGCACTCCCCCCACCCACAATTCCTGCCGGCCCGGGACTCAAACTCACAACCTTTCGATTGGGAGTCCGACTCTCTAACCATTAGGCCACGACTTCCCCAGGAAGTACACGTAGCACGTAGCACGTAGCAAGGTTTTTTTTATGATATAATAAATAAAAGAGAAAACAGATAGAATAGAAAAGGAATAGAGCAAGCTAGTGTGAGAGACCTTTTTTGCTTTTGTTAACTGTAAAAAAACAAAAACAAACATAGAATACAAAAATAATAGTGTTAGTTGTTTTAAAAGAAAACAAGCAGTTAGTAAATGAATAGAGTGAAAGTCTAAAAGGGACAAATTTTTTAAGAATAGAATTAGAATAGAGAGTGTTAGAGTCAGAGGGTCAAATAAAGATAGAAGAGATGTGTTTTTAGCCGATTCTTGAAGAGAGAGTGAAGGATTCAGCTGCTTGGATTGAGTTGGGCAGGTCATTTCACTATTAAATCTAATAAGGCAACATAATTTTTTTTTATCTTCTTTTCAATGTACTTATAGGATTGTCAGTGCAGGTAAGTTGCTCTTTAAGTATTGCAACAGATCCAGCATTTACTACCGTGTGTTGTTTCATATGCAGTGCATGACCTTGTCCCTGTTTCTTTACTCTACATCTGCTAAATGGAAAAACCCATGTGTTCCCATTTGTCTTTATTCAGTGTTTTGCACCTGCCTGAGCATAAGGAGGACCTGAAACACAAGGATACCCCTGAGGGTATCGGATGCTTGGTTATGCAGTTATGTTAACTATAGCATACCATAAATGCCTACATAAGCAAAGGATTGAATAATTCACAGTGCTTGGCAGATCTGTAATTAAGAGCATCTTGTAGGATCCTCCATGATTCATTTCTGCTGCCCATATGTGGTAAACAGAGCTGGCACATGATGAGGCAAGAGAATGAGGGGACATGATGCTCAGGCCTGACATGGTCATGGTGCTTCATTTAGCCTGAAGAGAGGAGAGGTCCTCATGAATACTGTACATTCATGTATACATTCAGTGGCAGTAGTGTGCTAGTCTTGTTTTCACAAGTTATTTAATAGGAATCCTATTGGGAAAAGATTTCCTGGTGTGGGTTTAACAACGGGTTCAAGTTAGTCACTCCGCTTCACAGCATTGACCAACAGAAAGCTGCTTGGTTTGGCAGTGACTTCTGTGTTAGCTGTGCTTCATATATTCACAATAGCTAATAATCCTTCTCCTTAATTTCTCTGTAACTTTTGCTAATGTCAACAATACTTTAAAGGAATATACTTGATTATTTACAGCTTCTATTTTTAAACGATGCTTTTTGAAAGTGAACCAAACTAGGGATAAAATGCAAGATTGAACCAGCCCAGTATGTTTTAAAACAAAGCAAATGTTAGAACAAAGCAAATAGTTGATTAATTAATTTATATATATATATATATATATATATATATATATATATATATATATATATGCATATTATTGTTAATAATTTGACCAATTAATTCAATTAATTAATTATATTTTGAAATTTTGCTTTATTTTTTATTATTTATTTATTTCCCACATAATTCTTAATCAAAATGACATAACTTACTGTCATACAACAGACATCTCTCTGGTGATGTATGCAGGACTTTTCCAATCACAAGCCCATTTCAAAATCTTATTAACAATCAATAAATATTCTGCCCTACATTTTTGTTTTATAAAGCTGTTTTTCAAAAATTTTAAATTCTTGTCTAACTAGAATCCATGTTTTAATCTGCCCCAGGTGAAATCTTGATCCTATTCCCTTCATCTCGCTTCTGTTTACTGTCCTATACTTTAAATAAAGGCTAAAACTTCAACTGAAGCTCAAACGTTTGTGTTTTGTTCGGTGAATAATGTAAAATAAATGCTAAAAAGAAGACTGTCTTTGTTAGTGCGAATCATAGTTTCACATAATAATTTAAATGACTAATCTAATCTAATAGTGAATATACTTTCTTTAATAAAATATAATCTTTACATTGTCGTGAACATTTGATTATACAGTGAATGTCACCTGTAATTTTTTTTCACATAAAACGTTAATTGATTTTTATGTTATAGCTTTATATAGAATGAGGATCACAGTCTAAATTGGTTACGCAATATGAAAAGTTGATGTTAATTTGAGCGAAATTCGTAATTTCTTTGATAGATGCCCTCTACTATATGGTTGGACTGCATGTCCACAGACGATGGTGGGGCATTAGAGCTCTTATTGATTCAGCATATTTAAACAGCTCCAAACTAAGAGAAAGGCTTAAAAAGGGCACAACTAATTAGTCAGTTGTCAATAATTGACACCAAGATTTATGCAGTGCGACTAGAACTGGCTTTGATTGAAAGGCCCGTTTATCTTTTACAGATCGGACTGGATGTGCTTTCTTTCTTTTCTTTTCCCAAGCGTTTAGTGTAAAGGGAAGTGAATTAGAAGTGAGCTCTGTTGAGTATGAATCATTAACCTAAAGCAGACCACGTCTGTTTCATCAGTCATTGAATAGTCACTAATAGACTATCAAATTGTTGCCTCTGGGTTATGCTGTGATAACCTTGGCCTCAGTCCATACATACACACACATGAGATGTGCTCTGGCAGGGAATCAGATGATGTCAGCTGTCAGGCTTGGGGACAGCGGTTCAGTTCATTGTGTAGCCCCCTCTTTTGGAAGTCTGCTGAAACACAAAGTGAGCAGCCACCTGAATCAAAGTCAATGAATTGAGTTAAGTGCCAAGTTCTTACAAACTTACAGTACTTTTTATGCTTATTTTTATTTTATTTTTCATGGTAAAAAGTTACTTTATTTCTTGTTTTATGTACTTTATTCCTTCAGGTGTTTGCACCAAATGACTTTAATTTGGCAAACAATTTTTTTTCAAATATTAAAAAATAAATATTTCTAAGAGGTAATTATAAAGTATTAGGTCATTTTTTTTTTTTAAAGACGTTTGCACCTTTATTATGATATGAGGACAACCCTTACATTTCATTAAAAAATATTTCCATCCTTAAAAATAAAAACAAGTTTATTTGAAGAGGAGGTATGTTCCATTTAGGGCTGTAGCTATTGAATATTTCATCGAGTATTCTACCAAAAAATCCATCGATTAATCGAGTAATCGGATAAAATGTGTTTTTGCTTAATTAAAGTGCAATATTAATAATGCAAGAGAAAATAAGACTCCTGGGTCTCTTAAAATTAACAACTAAGTTTCCTTTTTTAGAATATTTTTATTTTTTAAATGCATAGAATGCAATGCATACATCAAAAATAAACATTTAATTAGTACCCATTGTTTCTCTGTCTGTACTTGTACTGTGAACAATGACAATAAAGTTGACAGATGAATTAAGTGCATTTAAGTGCCATCCAGTTGAGGTTTTAAATAAAGCATTTTCTGAGATGCACATTAAACACATAAAACATTAATTTAATTTATCTTTTAATTATTGAAAATTAAGCAAACTTAACTTTTTGGTACTAACCCGCAATAACTAAACTAAACCGGACATTTATTTTGACAGGTTGACGTACCTTTACAGTTCTGTGTATGTGATGTGATGCTAGTTTTACTCAAATCAAACGGTCAAATGCTCATGAAGTGGCTGTCAGAGCAGTTCTGGAGATGTTGTTCATGTGTTCACGTCCTTATTTAGTGAGACAGCAGATGCTGAAATCACCGGAGCGTCACACGCGCTTCCGTGTGTGTTAATAAGGAAGACGCGCTTCTGCTCCATTCATTAACACAGACACGCAGAACATGCAGGATTCATATTTAAATAGACTGTTCTGGCTTAATATTTACAGATATTAGTCCATATCGTGATTTGATGTAAGTGCAATTACCTATTTTTGATTGATTCATTCAAAATTTGGCAAATTCCGTGCCATTCCGCATTAAACTGTAAATTCCATTTTTATGACTGGATTTCGCGATTCCCTCAGCGTTTTCTACATCGCGGAAATCATAGGGCCCTAGTTGTGGTATGCCAGCTCTATCTTGCAATGGACACATGCCACGACGTTCTCTTTACGTTTGCCCGCGCCCTCAAATCAAAACACTGCTGACTCCTTGTGTCTCCTTCCGCTTTGTGGGTGACGTAAACGCGTTGTGTCACATTAAAAAGAATCATTGCGAAAGAACCTGAAGTGAGATTTTAAATATATTAAAAGAGGCTTCGAGGCAGAGGAATTTGCCTCGATCATTTTTTGTAATCGAGTTACTCGAGGAATCGTTTCAGCCCTAGTTCCATTCAATGCATTTATGTTTTTTTTGAACATTTATGTTTTCTATTCATGATTGATCATCAGAGCACCCTATCAATCACCCACATTTTCTTCATATAATGTAAAAATCTATCTGCAAGTTAGTGTATTGACAATATTGTGAGTTTTTGCATGTTTTGAACTCATCATGATTTGATTAATTTTGCTGTTTTATATTTTATCATTGAATTTTGCATTTTAATTGTTTTTTAACATTGTTGCAGCGCTTTGGGTGTGAGAAAATGCATTATAAATAAAATGTATTATTATTATTATTATTATCAGTGTGACGATGTTTGTCCTTGTGCCATGTCACACTTAGGGCCCATACATGGGGTCATCATTGACCTCTCCCTCTCCCTCTCTATCTTTATCTCTAAATCTCATTTTCAGCGCCACAGCATTGTGTGCAGCGTGCTCTGGTGGCTAAAGGTTCTTGTTAAAAGCTGTAACTTATCTCACGTTTGAAGCTAATGGGAAGAACACTGGCCACAGTGAAAAATAAATTAAATTTTTTCCCCCTTCCCTTGCACTGCCCTTCTAACCCATCTCGTAATATAGCAGTGGTGAGAGTATGCATTACAGAGCTGAAACATTAGAATTTATCTGTACTGCACAACGCTGACTGATGCATTTGAAAATAATGTACTGCAGTCCCAACATTACAGGACCCTGTAACTAATGGACAGATCTCGCCTGAGCTCGCCTCTTTATATCATTCAACTGCTGCACCTCATCAAGCCCATAGTCCTTTACAGAGCAGCACAGAACATCCTTTACTTTCTGTCTTGCTCTTATGGTACAGGTACGTGCCCACTGGTGTGAATCTGCCCACTGTTGCTTTGGTTTTTGGTGTCTGTAAAACATTCAGCAATGCAGTTGTTGTCATATATGGGTGTTTCTGGGACACATTTATATGAATTGATTTTTAGTTTATTGATTTTCAATTGATTTCAGCATAATTTTAATGTAAACTTTCTTGGAAACTTGTTCTCATGCATTCATTATTTAATAATGCTGGTTTGTAAAATGCATTTACCCTTGTACCAGAACCAGACTTTATATGTTAAAGTAGTAAAACAATCATGAATCATTTCAATATGTATTTTGTGGATTTTATTTTTTATAATAATAAATATAGCTGACCCTCAGCGCCACCTGACCTAAAATTATACCTGTATTTTTTAAGTAATGCTTTATATTTAAAGATTGCGTACTTGTTTGGTTAACAAGAAAACTTAAGTGTCAATGAAAAACTTGATTAAAATGAAATATAAAACACGATGCGTGAGGAAAAGATGAATCAGTATTACATACTACTTTCAAATATTAACAAATAACAAATTTTGAACACTACTTTTCTAAGAAATAACCCTGACATTTCTGACTTTATTCCCCTTAAATGCCCCTTTTCTCCTTTAAAAAAAGTTAAATGTGGAGGAGATATTTTTAAGTCATGGTATTTTTTATGCGTTTTTGAAAAAGTGTATGGTTCTGTGTATGGACCCTCAGGGCACCCTAACTATCACCCACATTTTCTTTATAGAATGTAAACCTCTAGTTGCAGTGTATTGACAATATTGTGCTGAGGACAATGTGATTCTTAAGGAAAAGAAAAATTGGTATCACTTATAAACAATGTTTTAATTTAATGGCATTTCCAATAAAGCTGTATATTTGTCAAGTTATGCAAAATATTGTAATGTTTTTGATGTATTTAAGATATATTAAATACTAACTATATGAAGTTAACTTTAGAAAGAAAAAGAACATTGTTTAAAATTTCTTCTAGCATGATCAGGTAAAATATTTTGCTTTTTAAAGCTCCATTCACACCAAGAAGAGATAACTACAACAATAACTGTAACAGTCACTATATTGGCATCCACACCAAGGGACGGTAACATTTTATTTATTATAAGCATACACTCCATTTGTGTCATGTGCTGCTTTATGCTGAACTCTTTGAAGTCGAAAAAAAAAAAGGTTTACGAAACTGATTCTAACAATACCGTTCCTCTGTGTCGTTATTTAGGCTTTTAATAGTGATTATTAGAGCTTACAGTTATCATCCTTGAAAAGGTCTTAAGTCAGGTTAGTGCTGAAGGGGACCATTCAAAGGTTCAAAATAAATTACATGCATACAACCTTTATTGTCATAAGAATATAAAACTGATAAACTTCCAGATTATTAATCAATTCTGTCAGAAGCTGGATCTTTGTGACCCTCTGATTTTCTTGGTCTTGGTAATGTTAAATGTTCTCTAACCAAGGACATCTAGCATTTACTAGGAGTGTAAAACAGTACACTGTTGTGCTCCACAGTACCTTACCTTAAGGATTTTTTTTTTCTATCTTACATTTTTTATTAGTAACATAAAATATGTATAATGTGGTCTGATTTAATAATTACTGTCAAGGTTAAGCTTTTCAGGATTAAAAAAAAAAACATTCAAAACTTGCAGACATGATGTAAACATGACCAAATCAGTCACACACATCAGCATTCAAAGCTTAATAAGTGACTGATGAGACTTCTTTGAAGCACAGCTATATTCCAAGTCTTTTATCCTCCATCCTATTTCCACTATCTGTATTTCTTTAATGGTGTTTATCTGAAATAACCATGGCCAGCTGCCTGCTTAAGCCAAATCAGCCTAAAATTGAGAAGACAGAAAGACCAAATGAAATCTATCCACACAGAGGTCAGAGAGACAGAAAGTGCATAGCAATGCAGTTTGGTCAGCAGGCAGGAGGAGATGCGATGCTTATAAGATCACAGAGAGATGGGGAGCTCAGGCCCCTGGGAAGAGCATAAAGGTGTTGTCTGTGCATTACAAAAAAGGACTAGCTGAAATGAATGATACCTGCCTTAAGGTTTATTAATAATCAAAGGCAGGCTTTTTTTTTTTTTTTTTGTCCAGAGGATTACTATGGCTTGGAACCATATCAGAGCAGATAAAGGAGGAAAAGAAAAGACAGAGAGAGAGAGGTAAAGCAAAAAATCTTCTTTCCAGTACTGTATTGGTGTTTGTCTCAGGCAGCCAATGTGGACTCTCATTATCTGCTCTTTCCTTGCACTCTTAATGGAATACTCCAGAAGGTATTTTGGCTCACGTTTGGCATACTTTTCCTTCCAGACAATGCCCTTGCACTAACAATGGTGCACAGGATCAGTACTTTGTAAGGTTACCTGAACAGGGCCTGCTCGTCCCCTGTGATAAAGACCTGGAAGAGACCTTTAAGCTCTGTCTTGTTGCCCTCAGCCTGATTGGAAATTCATATAATAGCTAATGAAATGAGAGACCTGGATGAAGCATGCAGTATTTGGTATCGCCTGTCAGAAAAGACCAGTGCTGCATTGGCTTTATCATACTGCGGATGACTTAAGTGGATAAGATCTTGGTTATGAAAGAGTAATGCGACAATGCAGATTGGCGAATGCTGCAAGCAGAAAGCAGATATGTTCTGAAGACCTGTTGGTGTGTGAAAACCAAATGTCAGCAGTACCTCTACCTAACCAGATGCACATGCTTCACTTTCAAGCTCACTTTGTGTAATGTGTAATGTGATGTCTACAAGTGAACTACTTTAAACTTCCTCAAGGAATGTGCTTGGGAGCAACTGCCCTAGTGTCCGGTCCTGCAAAGAAAGTTCCAGCCTGCTCCAGCTGTCGACCCTGTTTCAGAGGAACCACTGTACTGCACAGCTACAGCCCTAATTTAACACACCTATACCAGCTAATCAAGATCTTCAGGTGAGCTGAAGCAGTTTGGAAAAAACCTTTGCAAGACAGTGGATCCCCAAGAGCACTGTTGAAGACCTAGTCCAGAGGTCTCCAAACTCAGTCCTGGAGGGCTGGTGTACTGCAGACTTTAGGCAAGGCAAGTTTATTTATATCGCACATTTCGTACACAATGGTAATTCAAAGTGCTTTACATAAAAGAAAGTAAAATAATCATGAAGAAAAATAACAACAAAAATAAAATAAGCAATTTTAAAACTTAAAATTATTTTAAAAATTACTTAATTAAAATGGAATTTAAAAACAGTTCGAAATAGAAAATAAAAAAATAAAAAAACAGTGAATATGTAAAATACAGTGCAATCATTTCGGACATCGCACAGTGCTCATTCAATAAATGCACAGCTAAACAGATGAGTTTTGAGTCTAGATTTAAATGTGACTAGTGTGTTAGCACATCTGATCTCTTCTGAAATCTGATTCCAACTGCAGGCGGCATAGTAACTAAAGGCGGACTCCCCTTGTTTTGTGTGAACCCTTGGTATTTCTAACTGACTCTATCCTAATGATCTGAGTGGTCTGTTAGGTTTTATTCAGTGAACATATCTGCAATGTATTTAGGTCCTAGGTCATTGAGGGACTTATAGATGAGTAAAAGTACTTTAAAATTAATTCTAATTGTAACTGGAAGCCAGTGTAAGGACCTGAGGACTGGTGTGATATGCTCAGATTTTCTGGTTCTAGTCAAAATCCTGGCAGCAGCATTCTGGATGAGCTGGAGCTGTCTAATGGTCTTTTTGGGAAGGCCGGTGAGGAGCCCATTACAATAGTCCACCCTGCTGGTGATAAAGGCATGAACAAGTTTATCCAAGTCTTGGCTTCAGCTTACCTCAACACACCTGCCTGGAAGTTTCTAGCATGCCTAGTAAGACACTGATTAGCTGGTTCAGGTGTGTTTAATTAGAGTTGGAGCTAAACTCTGCAGGAAATGGCACTCCAAGACCGAGTTTAGAGACCCCTGACCTAGACTCTACAGGAACCTGGCCTTCCAGGAGCAGGATTGGACAGAACATATCCATTAATCTCAAGCCAAAGCCCAACTCTATCCTCAATCAAAACAAAAATCGAATTTCCAGTTTATAGTAAGGGTAGCCAATCCTGCTCATGGAGGGCTACCTTCCTGCAAAGTTTAGCTCCATCCCTAATCAAAGACACTACACCCAGCTAATCAATGTTTTCAGGATTACTTGACAATATCAGGCAGGTGTGTTTGAGCAGCACTGGAACTGTAGCCTGCATGAAGGTAGTTCTCCAGAAACAGGGTTGGCTATCACTGGTTTAAGAATGTTTTTCCAAGAACAACAAGGACTGATCCTACATGTTGACCAAGTCATATCTACTGAGGTCTCACATGAAAGATAGCTCAGTAGTCGAGTCAAGCCATATGGGTGCAGATATTATTCGGTTTGTCTTTTTCCAATACAGTCAGGCAGGTATCCGTTGAGCTTGCTTCAGATGACTGGCATGGCAAATCAGACTGGGGTGCTTTAGCAATTGGCCTATGTGGAAAACTTTGCTGGGAATTGTTTTAAACCAGGAAAGCACTGAAGTGCATTCTGGATGGTTATCGGTTAGCGATGCAGCATTAAAAGGTTGACCGTGCCTGATGCAAAATGTAGCCGGTGAGCGACTGTCCCCATTTCAACAAATCCCTGCTGCCTGATTGTCTCCTGAAGTGGCCTTGCGCTGCCCGCATTTATTAATGGTCCACTAGAGGAATTATTTGATTATTGCATTTATTTCTTTTTCTGCATGTTTTTTTTACTCTGTCTGGCTATCATTTATAATTTACCAAACTGCATCTATTGCATCAGCTTGATTTAGATGGATCTGATGGAGTCAGAGTGATTTTTTTCATGGTAAATAGCTTGTGTTTCAATGTCAAGGCAGTAATGGTAAAATTGTGCCTGGTATTTTTTCATTTGCTGACTATAACAACCCCAGAACGTAGTCATTGTGTCCTACCCTACCCCCACCGCATTTTCCCCTCGCTCTATAGCTTTGATGTGTGCTATCAGTAAGCCACATCGCTAACACCCCTCTGCACCTCAAACCACTCCATGTCAGCACATTTTGATGTAGCCTATGTGCACATCCAAATAGAATTCTTAACAAGCTGCCATTATAATTGAAAAGAGGGACCTCTGGCATTTGCGCAGAGAGTTAGGTGGAGGAGAGAGTGCAGGGAGATACGCCCCATTGACATTAATCCCAACTTGAAAAATACCTACTTTGGCCTTATTTTAGCTAGAGAGAAAACTGTGATAATCAATGAGTTTTACATGTGATTTGACATGTTGTTGAAACATAAGCAGTTTTGGAGATTTTGGTGTTTCCACATTAAGAAAATGGCTGACGTTAATCAAGATGGCTGCCAAGTATAACCCTACTTTCAGACTACTTACCTATTTTCTACAGTTAGGTTAATGAATTACAGTATATTACCATATTACTATATTAATATAATATTTTACTGTATTAAAAATTATGAAATAAAAAAGTAAGTTGGGCGATGTCTACCAAATTGGCATTGGACAATGGCTACAGTGAAATATTGAGGAGGGGGAGCAGGTAGGGGGTGTGCCTGAAGTGTGAATCCATATTCAGAAAGGCACGGAAAACAAATAACAATTGCTATTGGTTGCTTGTTACATTACAGTACAAATTTAACTCAACATTGTGATGTCTAACAGCCTTTGGCTGCTAGACATCACAACCCTATGCTCAACCCTATCTGCTCAACCCTATCTAACACATGGTTTATCATGATCTCTATGCATAAATTTCATGTTTGAAATGACTACATGAATTAAAGGCTGGAAGCTGGAGTATCATGTTGCGAACTCTTTCTGCTGAAAGCTATTTGGCCAGACACAAAACTCACTCTACCTTGTTGAAGGTGAGATACATAGGACATAACTTAATTCTATACAAAAAAGCTATTTGTATCAGCAGATTAAAAAGAAATCCCATGGCACTTGCTGGACAAAGTACTTCTCTTCTTTTCTTTTCTTTTTTTTCTCTCCCTCCTTTTTTTTTAAGCTCCGCAGACAAAGTTGCAATTAGCATGCCAATGCCGACATCTGAACCTCAAAAGCTATATAGTCAGTAGGAGGCTTTTTTGGGTGTCTGGAGATTACAAAGGACATTTTACAAAAATTACTAGATGAAACACTGACATTTAATCTGAAAGGCTTGATTGTTCAAGATATGGACGTTTGGCTATTTTTAATCTCCTTTCCTCAATATGCTAATGAGGTTGTGTGTGCTTATAGCTTGTTGTGGTTAATTAAGTTGGATACAGTACACTTTACCATTCTCATTTGGGTAGAATTCAGTGGATCAACCAGGGTTTTTTGATGCATCATTTGATGCACTGAGTCTGGAGTTGTTAATTTAGGAGTCCTACATGGTTGTCTTTTCAAAGAGTAGAAGGATCAAAGGATCTCCTAATGCAGAGGTGCTGGGCACCAGCTTAAACCTGTGGTTCAAAGATGGCTGGTCTTAGCATCAAGTCAGAAATAATGAAGAGCGCATAATAGCCCTATTAATGGGACCTTGGAGTCCAGACCCAGGTACTCACAAGAAACAAAGAAATGTGTGCAGTACTACAATTAAGAGAAAAAAAAAATAGGCGCTGTTCTTGATTATGCAGGCAAAGGGAAACAAATTATGTGAAAGATGGCCTGCTAGTATAAGGGGGCTTCTGTGATCAAAGCAGCTGGGGCCCACTCTTCAACAGCAATGAGACCAAAAGGAGAACAAATTGAGACTTTTTGTTATAAACTGTGCTCAAATTCGCAAAGACTTCTGCAATCAAAAGTCAGAAGATTTCAGTATGATCTAGAATGATCAAATTCTTCCAAATAAAGTGTAAATTTTCTGAGATTTGAATTGTATGGTTCTATATTCTTATAGATTGCCAACAGTTGTCTCAGTTGTTCTAGTTTTCAATTTTATTAAGGAATTTAAAGTGTAACATCTTAGATTTCTGAGGATATTGGTACTTCAGTGAAATGTTAACAAACATATGCAATTGACTCAAACCTGTATGACTTACATTTGTCTATAGATATTTATTATATATTTTTTACAAATGGTTTTGTCCATACAGGACAAATAAAATATCATTTATTGTATCCCACAGAAAAAAAGTTATATCCACTAAGTATGAAAAATGTGAGCATGATGATATATCATTATTTTAAAGTAGTAGCAATAAGTTACAGTGAAAATCACCAACATGTATGGTATTAATTTTCACTTTTCACTCATGCTTCAGTTAATATCTGTAACCTTCGCTTCAAAGGCCATGGATCACAATCTGCTGTAGATTTCATACAGCAGTCTAAACACAATTAAATCTTGATTAGATCATTCAACAGTTTACATAACAGCCCTTCTGTTTATTGCTCTCAAATGAGTTCTCTCGCTTAGCAACATCAGATGTTCAGTCTGATGGAAGACAGTGTCTGAAGAAATTGATTTCCTTACCCCTCTGTTCACAATCTGATTTATCGGGGGCACATTTAAGATGTTCATTAAAACATCTTTATGTGGGTTATCTAAGATTTTCCTCACTGATGTGCCCACTTATGCTCTTTGTGATATGAGATAGGCCTCTTCAGTGCATAGATTCATTTTGCACCAAGTTCTGAGAGGATGACTTTGACCTTTTGGATTTTTTCTTTTGTAACACGATACTTATAGTTAACAGTGTGATTGTTGCTTCTGAGGTGAATCCTATTGTGTCTTCTCACTTCTGGTGCACCTCTCACAGTATCTCATATTGTGACCCACAATTCCAGAGGCCAATTTAGTAGTGGAAAATGGATTCATACAATCTCTGGAGTTCACTTACAAGTACCACCATGACACACTCTACCTGCCGAGCAATTCTATATGACTGATACATGATGCATCACGGTTTGGAGCCATATCTCTCATATTAATGCATTCACATTATATGTGGAGCTTTGAGGAGGTGTTGGTGTTCCTCGTCGACATAGTGTCAAGAATCAGAAAGGTTAAATGGGTTTTTATATCTATCCTTCTGTCATTAAGAAAAGAAAATCTTTTCAAAAAGAAATTGCTTATGCTCACTGAGGCTGCATTTATTTGATTAAAATACAGTAAAAATAATATTCTGCATTTTTTTTTAGCAATTTGAATAACTGTTTTCTATTTCAGTATATCTTAAAATATAATTTATTCCTGTGATGCAAAGCTGAATTTTCCGCATAATTACTCCAGTCTTCATTGTAACACCATCCTTCAGAAATCAGTTAAATATGCTGATTTCATGCTCAAGATTTTTTTTTTTTTGTGATTCTTATTACCTACTTTAATACTACCATTACAAATTTTGGACAAGTGTTCAGTAAGGATGCAATGTAATAGGGCCCAGTTAACTGTATTAATTACCTTTTCTTTTCTTTTTTTCTTCTTTTTTTACTGGTTTTACCTGTATTTTCAATGTTGTAATTGGAGATGCAGGCTCAAATCTGAACTGTGTCCCTGACATTCCCACTCCATTTTTATTTATTTATTTATTTATTTATTTATTTATTATTTTTTACTGTCTTTCAAAATAAATACATAAAAATATGTGAATAAAAAAAACCTTTTGGCTTCCACACAGTTGATGTTGTGGTGGGTAGTTTTATGACATATGTCACGGTAAACACACAAAATCTGATTTAGATGGCATGACATTACCAGGGCTTTAGACATTTGTTTGGACATTTGTAGGTGATTTCTGTCTAACTTCATATGTGCACATGCTTGTTAGTTTAAACATGTCCCTGCAGCAGTCACTGCTAAAACCCAGACCTCTTTTGTGTGATCTTGCTGTGTCCGAGTTTTCCTAATATTTAATACCCTAACAAATAACCATGCAACTCAACACATATAGTAACAATCGAGTATAAGAGTCTTTTGACATGGCAGCGGTCTTGTGTTGTAGGTGGAGGAGCGAGAGGATCTGATCCTGGAACTACAGGATGTCATCACTGAGCTACACCAGGAGATGTCTCTGAAAGAACAGCATGAGCTCCAGCAGCTTAAAGAACTCCTTCAGCTGGAGGCCAGAGTCAAAGAGCTTCAAGAGCAGGTATCAGATACACTACAGACTTCTTTAGACCCAGCTGGATGTGATTGTCTCATATCTTAATCTCATGTACTCCATGTGAAATCTGCTTTCACAACAATTCAAAAGTTCGGGATTGGGAAGATTTTTGAAAGAAGTCTTAATGTTTTTATTTTTTTTAATTATTATTTTTTTATGTAATTTTAACAGAAGTTTCAGCAGAAAAATTCCAATTAAAATTGTCACATGATCCTTCAAAAATTATGCTTTAGAAATTATTAACTTGCATGTTCAAGAAATTTTATTATTGTTAAAATGATCATTTTGAATGGTAAAGGTATTAGGTATTAGTTTTATAAAATGCCAGTGAAAGCTATGATCTTAAAAATACAAAATTCAGTAAAGAATTAAATTATATATATATATAATATATTTTCTCCCCCTCCATGTGAGTGAGAGAGCAACTAATTTAGTGTGCTGAGCATCTCATTGCCTTTTTAGGAGGTTCAGTGTGAGAACAGAATCACAGCAGGGATGAAGCTGTAGAGCAAACCGTTCAATCAGCTCAATGTTCCCCTTCAGCCCAGATGACTGGATGAAGGATTGGCATGTCAGGTTTTGACTTAAGAAGTCTTTCACAGGCATTACACTTGTTAAAACTACAGCAGGCTTTTTTCTAGCACTCACGGTGATGCAATGTCCAAAAAAAGCCTGCGGAGATGAGAATATTGAAGGGTCATTATTTTACCACATCAAAACACTTGTATATTAGAACATTGACCAAGTTTGCATTTGTCTGCATTCAGGTTTTCAAGTTTAGCAGTATGGTTGTTGATTCACAATCTTTCAGTTGCTCTCTGTTAGTCCTGTGCCCTTAAGAGGGACATACTAAACAAACTTTGTTTCTCATCTGTTCAGGTGCAAGGTTCAGAGGAGACTATAGCTCAGCTGAGACTAGAGCTGGCTGAGAAAGCAGGGAGCAGCAGCACCACGCTGAATGTCGTAAGTACCCTCAAAAGCAAGCGTTTGTTTATGAGTGTGTATTTACACCTCACTTACTCTTAACCTCATGTCAGCATGGTTCTATAACAAACCAAAAACGTGTTAAAAAAGGTGTTGGATAAAATGGATATCCTAATGGTTTTTAATATTTTAGATGCTAAATGCACTCAAGGCCAAGTTTTAAACAATGGTAAATGGACTGCATTTATATAGCGCTTTCAACAGACCACATGGCCATCCAAAGCGCTTTACAAGTTGCCTCACATTCACACACTCATTCATACACCGACTGCGGTGTCAGCCATTCAAGGTGCCATCCAGCTCGTCAGGAGCAGCTGGGGTTAGGTGTCTTGCTCAAGGACACCTCGACACTTGGTCAGGTGGAGCCAGGGATTGAACCACCAACCTTCCGGTTTGTAGACAACCTACAGTACATGAACCACTGAGCCACTGCCGCCCCAATGTGAAGTGGCTTACTGTAATAATATAAGTTAAATATATTATTAATAATAATTGCAGTAAACACATTTTACACCAAGTAATGAGGTTTGTTAGCCTGACTATATGTTATTTAGAGTGTTGATGAAACTGGGTTTGTTAATATAGAATGCGACAGATTTGAACAATTTATTTGACGTGGATGTATTACAACAGCTTCAAATGTGGTTCATACATTTACTATTTCGAATCAAAACAGAGACCTGTTTTATCATAGGACATATTACATGAAACAATAGTTTGATTTGGATTTTTATTTTTTAAATCGAAGTTTATTAAACTTTTAGACAACATTTTATTTAATACAATTTTACTCTTTTATTTGGCACATATAGTATCATATAAGAGATTATTGATCTCAGCTCAAGGAGAAAAAAACACCCCAATTTTTTTCAGAGGCCCAAACTGTGTGAAAATTTGCAATTTGTTGAAATTGCTGATATTTATAGGGGCAGAAGTAAAATACTGCTTACATAAAAGACCTATAAATATCAGTTGTCAATCTGTATATCTCCTAATAATATATCTTAGTAGGATGGTATTTAAATGCTTAGTTTTATGAAAACTATATGAACAAAGCTGTTTTTATTGTGGGGATCAAACATACAATTCAAATCATTATGATGATGATTGAGTGGTACAAATAAACGTTTCACAAAAGCCTGATGAATCATATTTTGTGCTTACATTTTATCATGATTTTTCTAAAATAATGGGTAGTATGCTTAAGTTGCTTCAGTCCAGAAGTTGTACACCTTGAAATATTACCAACAATTTAAAAGTTATTCTCATGTATGTTTCATAAAATAATCTGTAAAGATTAAAAAAAAAAAAAACAGTTGCAGTGACATCAAAATATGATACAGCAAACTGTATAGGATTAAAGTAAATTTACCACTGATTTAGAATAGCCATTATAGAATAAGTTTTAAGATAATCAGTGTTAATTTATAGAGAATTGCTCAATGCTCTCAAATTAACTTATTGTGCAATCATATATAATACAATATTGGGTTGGTCCATATGGGTGCTCTAGCTCTAAGCATATGATACAGAGACCGGACTGCTTCATCAGTCTTGGTCTCAAGCACACAGATACGAAAACCCACATCCCTATTGACTATTGAGTGATTGGAGGAGCAGCTAGAGTCTGTGTGGAAGTTTCTGATGAGTCTGAAGCAGGAGCGAATAGAGACGCTGTCCCTTCTCGGGCCCCCATCTGGGGGCTGCTGACATCTTCACGCATCTGGCTGAAAGCCCAGAGACACTGGGATTCAGTTAACTCTAATGAATTGTAATATTGTGCAATTTTAATCAGGCACTAGTTTCGTATAATTATCATATAATTTCTGGATAGAATTAGATGGCAATTAATCTGTGACTGAGAAATGGGAAAGAGGTCAGCTGTGGAGCAAATAGACAGACAGTGACAAAGATCTTTTTGTTTTTGTCTGACATGAAAATCATTCTAAGAAAATTATTTTATTTTAAGTTTTTTTTTTTTTTTTCTCAGTTGGTTAGTGGATTTGGAATGGTTGGATGCAGTGATTCAGGATGCAATTATGCATGTCATTTCATGTAATTAGGTGACGTCTGGAGATTTTCTTTCTCTCTGGTTGATGACCCTCAAGTAAAATCAAATATCAAGGGTCTTAAGGTAGTTTGAGATGGTGTAGGTGATTGATTTGGCTGTTTAACAGCCTGAGAGTTTCTCATCCTGTTCATCTTGGAATAGAGTGGTTTCAGGATATGTTTGGCAGAGGTGAAATGTCACCCAGCAATCATTAGAGTAATGGTTCACGCAAGAGTTTTGATAAGCTTGTCATCTGCATCTAATTCGCCTGTGCTTATTCAAACTTGCTGCGTTCAAAAAATGCTAAAATCTACTGGTTCTTCTGAAACTAATAACTGCAACAAATCTGAATATATAAAAATTAGCTACAGCCAAGAGGGAGATTATTGGAAAATGAGAGAATGAAATTGTATGTATATGTGTGCCTGATAAAGGAAAATCCAAAAACATATATGACAAGTCTTAGAAATGTACTCTTTGTATTAATTTAGATTTTGTGTTGTTCTGAAAATCTTTAATACCATTTTACATTTGCATTAAGCAGTCATTTAGCAGATGCTTTTATCCAATGCGACTTACAAATATATAGGCAAATACAAATACAAAGGCCAAAAGAAGCAATCAGACCAACAAAATAACAATATTCTGTAAGTGTTGTGACAAGTCTTGGTTAGTCTAACACAGTACACATAGCAATTTTGTTGTAATATAATAAACAAAATATAATGTAAAAAATGAATAAAAGGAAAACAATAAAAAAATGTGAGTACTTTAGTCACACAGGTCTATCGTTCAGCTTAGGAAAACTTGGAATATAGCTCACGAGTTGAATAGGCTACTTCTGTGGTGCTTTAATGAATTATAAATACAGGCTTCTTAAAATAATTGTAATTTTCAAATGAACTATTCCTATATTTTGAGAAATTGTGGCAATATGTAAAGGTTTTGGTTTTATTCCTGTGGTGCCAATGGGCAAGGTAAGTAGAAGGGGAAGGTTATCTGTGTCAAATCACTTGCTCTTACTACCCACTCTTTGGGTATTTCCCAGCTGCCCCAGGGGCTGTCAGGATCCTTACCCTTGTCTTCGATCTCCTTACTTTGCTCTTCTCCTCTCTCCTCCCCATCATTCTTGCCCTCACTGTAGCAGAAACGCATTGCAAAGGAGAGCCAAAGTCACACAACATTAGTTTGGTAGTAGCAGCAGCAACAGAAAGCCATTACTCTTCCCTGACAGTATCAAAGAGAACAGTGGAGTTGAGGTGCAGCCCCCCCCCCCCCTCCCCTCTCACTTCTTCAGCAATACACGCTGCTCACAGGAAATTGCCTCATACTTCAGTGCGCAGGAGGTGACACGCTGGTGACAACCACGCATGTGTCACTTTCAGGGTCTGGGTGGGAGCAGCCCCTGAATTCTGAGACAAGTGCTGCCCAGGGAGCTGCATGAGGCCAGCGCCTTGTAGGGCTGCAGCCGGCAGACCCGCAGCTGATGTGACATCTTAGAAGTGCAGCAGGGTTTGGAGCTCTGACGTTGGATTCCAAATGAAGGTCAATGCAGAGACTAAGAGTCAAGATCGGAGTGAAGTGCTCCTGGACTTGTTGTGCGACACCACTCTTTCGAAGGTGATGCCTAACAGGCAGTCTTGCTCTGAGATGGGTGCACTGAGCTATACACTTACCGGTGAAGAGCTGTTGTGCCTTTGACCCAGTCTTTTAAAGCACAGGACAAATTACATCCCGAGATAATGGAGCGATGTAGTGATGATGTGTTTTTCTAGGCCAAGGCCAACACGGAAGATAGCATCTCTCTGGTTCCCTCAACAAAAACCCAATAGCATTTTGCCACTTGCTTTTGGATTATTGCAGAAAATAAGGTCTGTGACCAACAGAAATTTATGATTCTTACATGTTTTGTTCAACATTATAATGTTCACAAATGAACAACTTTTATGAATTCTGAAGCTTAAATGCAATCACCAGATGTATAATGCTAAACATAGTCTATACATCAGCTTGACAACAGTCGCATGATGTTGAAGTCAACACCATTAAGCTTCTGACAACTCTTTAGTTAAAACATTTTCCTGGAAATTTTAATTTAGAGTAGTTTGCAGAGAGCTTTTATAAACATAAGGAGGCTGGGGAAAGCAACTAGTGAGTAATTGAATTTACCAGCTTGGTGTGATTATGTTTAATGTCCCTGACACCATCTGTAGTCGCATTTAGCAACCATCTATTTCAAGACAAATAAAAGCTTTAAAATATGACACAGGGTATTAGTTATGTATTTAAATCATAGTATAAAGTATAAAAATATATTCAGATTGTTTAAATCTAAATAAATTAGAATTTTCTTTTATTTAACCAAAATATATTCAAAATACGATTGGCATCAGGAAGATGGAACCAGATGTGCTAAAATGCTAACAAGTTTCCATACTGCACAGTGGTGTGGTAGACCCCTTAACAACCCTCAAATGCTTGCCGAAATATTCATGTCTAGTTTGCCTCTTTATACCAAAAAGTCTATACAAACTGGGGAAACCAATGTCTCTTACAAGAAAAGTTTTAATTTGCCATCTTTGCTGATGGGAACCACAGAACCTTTTGAGCCAAACATGTGAACTGTTAATGACATGTGACTCAATCTGGGGACTAACAAAAGAAAGTGTCGTGTCCCAAGCTCTTCAAGACTGACCGTCACATTAGCTGTTATGTGAAGGGTAGTAGACAGGGAAAACATAAATTGTACTTTAAAAGGAATAGTTCACTTAATTAAAATTCTGTGATCATTTATTCGCCATCATGCAATTCCAAACCTGTATGACTTTCATTGTTCTGTGGAACACAAAAGAAGATATTTTGAAGAGCACTGGGAATTCTTTATCATTGATTTCCATGGTATGCAGAACAAACATTCTCAAAATGTTTTCCACCGAAAAAAGAAATTTCATACAGTTTTGGAATGACAAGAAGGTGAGTAAACAATGACAGAATTTTCATTTTTTATATAAACCATCTCATTAAGAGAATAAATGAATTGGCCACTGATAAAACATTTACTATATGCCAAATAAATATTTAGGTTTTTAGAACCAAAGTTAAGTTTAGTTACATTGTCTTCCAGCAGGGGTTAATAAGTCCATGCCAACCATGTTAACACTAGTTTCACGCAGCCAGACCTTCAGACTGATGACCTCAAAGCTGTTTGACAGACATGTCAAACAACCAATCACAGTTCGTTTCGTTCAGCATAACGTTTTGAGGCCGTGGAAATGTCTCGACAATAAAAAGACCGTTGTGTAAAACTCTCATATGTATTTTAAAGATTCTATGCCGCAAACTTTAAATATTTCACATACTTTGGAAAATCCAGCATTTAGTTGATCCTGATAAGCACTTATCGTCACAGTAATAAACATGATGGCTTTCATCTTTTGTGGTGGGGTTTGCGGTCACAACATCTTTGTGTCCAGGTGTAACATGAAAGAACACAACATACACATCTCCCGCAAATCTTATATAATTCAACCAATCCAATGATGACTACGAAACTCCTGAAGTGTTTCCACTTTTGTGTGCTGTATGCATCAGACATTCATCCAACGGACCGTGGGCATGACGTCTCAGACTATGCTAACACTGACCCTATGCTTTTCATAGTTCTGGAAATTTGAATGTGTTAAAGGTTTGTAGAGTTGCATCATATGTGGTTCTACTTGGTAGCTTTTGTCAAAGCAGAGTAGTCTGTGTTTTGTTGTCACATAAATACAATTTTGTTTTTTCCACGGCTGTTGCTTGTTACCCCAACATATCCCCCTTTTTTCCACTCAACATAAAGCTTCAGACTTCTGGAAGAGCAGGATGTTTATTGCTATTCTACAGCAGGCCTTTGTTACCATTGTCTACATTGTCTGTCCTCTTCTCCTTGCACCCCCCTTCCTTTAATTTGGCGCAGGGTTGGGGGATTGCGGCAGGGGCCGGTGCGGTGGCTGCGGCTGTGTGATTAGAGCGAGAGTGCTTCTCAGCAGGACTCTTTGTTTTATATTCATCAAAAGCGCTCGCTTTGATTTGCTCCTCCTTGACGTGTGGCGGCGCAGGCTGTCGCACCGCTGCTGAGGAAATCATGCGCTTAAAATGTCCCAAACCCCCCTCCTCCTCCTCCCCCTCTTCCTCCTCCACCAGTTCCCTTTCTTAGCCAGCTCCCTCAATATCATCCTCCCACCTAAAAGACTCCTCTGCCCAGCCCTCAGGCTACCCTGCCATCTTATTAATTTCTCTATTATTACTAATATTGCCTTTTTCCCTGAGATGGGCCGACTTTCTCCAAGGTCACTGTGAAAGATTTTCTGAGCTGAAACTTGAAATACTCCCCCGTTACACTCAAGCCCACATTTGTTGGCTTAATTTTAGATCTTTGGTGTTGTTCATTTCATGGTGAATGTAAAGTTTTCTTGACTTTCTTTGTCTGTATTTCAGTGATATTAAAGAAGAATTCACCAAATATGTATTTTGCTTGTTATATGCATATTCAGACATTATTTCTATTGTTAATATGACTATGCATCTTGTGTTTTTTAAACACATTGATGTGTTAACATATTTTTAATCATGTTCTTCAATCATTCGACATGTTTAATATACATTAGAAAGAGATTCAAAAGATGGGACGTGGAAAAATATCAATAATTGTCACATGGCAGAATCAATGTATGTATCAGAGTCAGAGCTTGTATGCTAACCACTTCGCCCTGGTTCCAACTGAATTTAGCAATTTATTCAAACTTCGCAGTTTTGTGACATTTTGCTTTTCAAAGCAGTTTTTGGCATTTGCACTATTTTCATTGCCAGGGGACTGTTTGAGTGTAGACAGGAACCACTTTGGAGAAAAGGGCAGAGTGGGACTGGAAAATGACCAGAGTCATGTCAGAGCAAGTGCGTTTACCAGCCACGTCTCATTTTCTGAGCAGTCATTCTGTAACAGGACTGTAAATAAATGCCAAGTACACAAATTTCGGACTCGCAAATTTGGTAGTTCGGACTTTGCAAATTTGACTTGAGAGTCTGAAGTCCCGCAGACAGTACGACGCAAGTTTGGTAATACTTCAAACAGCAAATATTATAATATATACAATTTATATTATATACATATTCAAATAACAAATATTAGATCAAACATTATTGCCTCTTTTCATTTTTGTTTTAACATATTAATAGATTAATTGAATAAAGACCAAAGATTACCTGTTAGATTTACCCAAATCAAATTATATCTTGTGTTTAACCACAACAGAGACATCAGCCTAGGCCAATATATCTGCCGATAATTTTTCAAATATCGGCATCGGACAATAAGTTTTGTCCTGGGCCAATGTGTTTGAGGTGGGATTTTTTTTTACGGCGCTGAGAACGGCAGTGCCAGAGCACACAGTGCTCACATTCTCCCTCTTGTTCGCTGTCATCGTTCAACTCTGCCTAATACAGACGTAAGTCTGTCTAATAATCAGATACAACTGTTACAAAAATTTATACAAAAAGGTATACAAAAAGTATTATAACGATTTGTTTTTATATTATTAGTAACAGAAAGGCAAACATAATACTTTCTTGTAGGGATGTGCCGGTACTAACATCGGTACCGAACAGTACCCGGGCAAATTCCAAATGGAAGTGATCATCCTTATCCCTTTGCAGTGGGGACTTTGGAGTGAGTAGGGCACGTGCGTGCCATTAAGTAGTCATTAGGAATGCACTTTGCAAAAGGAGCGACATAATTTCCTTATTTTCTTCAGCTGGGATGCTCCCATGGCAGTGCATCACGTGTCCGTCAGCAGATTCGCTAATGGGCATCGCCATAAAAAAAGTATACATTTTATATTAAATTTTTTTTTAAATATATATATTGCTTTTTATATATTATATAGCATATTTTTACAACTTTTTAAAATATAAAATGTATGTTTATTTGTACCAGTTATACTAACAACAATACATGCTGCGTTGACATGGGAATATGCCAGCTGAAGATAATTAGGAAATGATTTCGCTCCTTTTGCAAAGTGCATTCCTAACGACAACTTAATGGCATGCACGTGCCCTACTCACTCCAAAGTCCCCACTCCAAAGGGATAGGGATGATCACTTCTATTTGGAATTTGCCCGTGAACCGTTCGGTACCGATAGTAGTACCGTCACATCCCTACTTTCTCGTTTGCCTTTAGCATTCAGCAAATACGTATATCATTTAAACAAACCTTTAAATGACTAACATTAATGAACATTTAATTTCACAAACCTTGCTAAGCTTGTGGAATGTGCATATGTATATTGCCTGATCGCGTGTGCTCTATGTGACAGTCAATCCTTGTGAATTGAATCTGGACAGGAGGAGAGGTCAGCTTCACTGTTGACGTGTGATCAATTTTAAACTTGAGATTTCAAACTATGCTGCTGTCGGCATCGGCTGTCAAAAAATTCAGCAATCAAGGTTAGGTTGGTTTAGGGTTTAGTGTAGTTGGAACATTATTTTCAAACACAATAGTGTTAACCTTTTAGCTCCACTAACCAGACATTAAATTTCCAAACTGCCGCATTACATACAATAACTGTCCAATGAAACATTGCCAAATTCACATTCATAAGTTTCGGATAAAACTAAACATGCTTTTACTACCGCTTACAGCACATTTCACTTTGTTGCAATAGGTGCTAGAAGCAACGCAATATCACTTTGGCAGACATGTTGCCACAGGCACGTGTTTCCAGTGAACATGGGATGGTTAAATTGATAGCTCTATGCTTTTCACCTAACAATTCGGAAACCATCATTCGATTTTTAGCTTTATCTTTAAAATAAGGACTTAACAGAATACTGAAAACACTGGCTCTTCTGCAAACACTTTGAGGCTATATGCCACACGTAGCCACTAAGGATCAGTGGTCAAAGGTTAATGAAGCTGGACCTGTAGGCATTCTTCACTAGAGTGTTGTGTTGTGACATGTAATTTGTAGTGTTATTTTAGCTCTTACGTGATAATTCCTGATATTAGATGGAATAGGATGGTTTTATCTAACACTTAATGAGCTTCCAGTCTCATCCCATCCGCAAGCTTTTACATTGGAATCTCATTACCCAGAGCAGCCGTACAGTCAATAGAGCAGAGTCTGTGAAGCCTCCAGCTAAACTCACACACACTCATTTCTCTCTCCATACAGCTCATTCATCGCACAGCTCGAGGGATTTCTTGTCACACGCATTCATGTTTGAACTGCGCTGGTCCAAGTGCGGCCAGGAAATTAACTTTGTAAATTATTAAAGCTATTTCCAACTCTGCAAACATTGTCAAGGAAAACAGAGCGAGCATAAGAATGCATAACTGCACACGGATGTAAGTGTGCATACACACGTGTGTGTGTTCAAGCTCCTTGGGGAGGGATGGACCAACAGAAGCCGTTTTCTTGGTCCAGAAGTGGACGACTAGCAAGGTTAGACCAGCCTCAAGGTTAGGAGGGAACAAATGCTCTGTAATATTTATATCTGTAATAAGTGTCTCAGTGGACAGTCAAACAAATGTACACGTACACAACACACACTCCTTCAGTAAATGAAAATCATCATGAAGTGCGCCATTTGCATTCAGGGAGAGCAGCAGTAGAATGAAAAGCAGGAATAGGAAGGGCTGTGCATTTAATTTCTCACCTTCAGCAGGCTGTGCTGGATCTAATTTAGCCTCCAGTGCCTCCCACATCATGTAATGTACTATATGCAGGTGAGGATATGAAGGCTTCTTTGTCAAAATGCGCACCACAGCAATGGTTGAGTCCTCTACCGGCGACTTTGTGAACTAGATCTAGCATGACTAGGAATGGAAACTCATCTACATTATTTAGGGTTGTTTTCCCCTTGAGTTTGCAAACTGTCTTTTGAAATAAACACCTGGTTCTTTTATATGAGCTCTCCACCAAAAGTAGCATGGTATAACTATACATACCATGACAATACTGTTGTTTTTGATACATATTGCATTACCATGTATTCACCATGGTAATGAATTTCATTTTACATTTAAGGGCTTTAAGCACTTTGAATATATGTGATTAAATATGATTAAAATGAAAAAGAAAAAAAGCATTGTGAAAAATTGGATGACTTTTTTTTTGTATCATCCATAGTCTACTATCATGTACTATCATGTCCTATCATGTTTTGTATAAATAATTCCTTGTGGAAAGAAGTACACTTTAGCATACTTTCAAAAAGAGTACTTATTATTAAAGTAATATACTATGTTTTTTTACACTAGATTAATACATGCATGTTTATTGAAATTAAATGAAAATGTGTTATAGTTTAAGATTATATTAAATGTGATTAGCTGAACTTTAGACTGTTTTTTGACCCACTTAGGTAGGACATATTTATATGCAATTTCATTATTACTTTGGCAAACTAAAATATACTTTAATGTTGTTTCTTTTATAACTTGTATGTCAAATATTTAAATATATTTGTATTTACACACTTATACTGAAGTTGTAATTTAGTAGATTTAAAATATATGAATTTTAAATGTTATACTAAATAAGACACTACAGTTAACATTATTAATCATGCACATTACATTTAGAATGCAAGGAAAAAAAATACAAATAAATTCAGTTACCTCTCTACAGCTTCTATCAGAAGTGGGAAGACCCCCCCCCCCCTCCCAAAAAGAAATTTAATTAATTAAATAAAATTAAAAATAAAATACATTCATACATCGCCATACTCAGATTTAACTGCTTTGGCATTTAAAAACTATCACACTTGCCAGAGCATGATAGTCATGGGCAAATGTGTTTGGAATTGCCTGTTCTCTTTACGCTTCCCTTTTGTTTATCTTTACATATGGCTTTTCACTGAATCCGTCATCACAATCAAACTGCTTCACGACTTTCTGGTAACAGGCTACTGATCTGGTTTTCTGCCTTCATTTTTGAATATAGCCTTCTGCATGTGAAAACCATACTAAACCTCAAGTGTTGTACTGTCAATTATTTAAATCAATAATTAATAATAAAATAATTGATAAATATTAAATTGGCTGCCCAATGATTAGAAAATTGTTTAATGTAAAGACAGTTTATTATCTTTCTTTTCTCTTCATTTCTAAACTCATTCATTCCTCAGGAGCTTTCCATGTATATGTCTTATGCTTCACTCTCTGTGTTTGAATTGTGCTTCAGCATCTCTGACAGCCTCTTCAGGATCACTGCAAACATCGCAATTCAAATTACACCAGGAATCACTGACGAGCTTTGTGCTGCTTGTTTCTTCTTATTTTGACACATGTAATGTTTTTATTTGTAGGCTGCGTGTATGATTAAGAAAAGGGTTTGTGAATCACACCAGCATCATTTGGTTTATCTGCATGAGCTCCTCAGTATCATCCTCTCATCCTGTGAAGTCAGAGCGTTTGATTGTGCTGTTGACGAAGTCAGCTTTTGGCAACCGATCCTTTTGTTCTCCATCTGCTTAAAGTGCCGGAGGTGGTTCAAAAGCAATAAAGAGTCGAGCCATTTCAAAAGATGGAAGTTCTCTCATCAGACGAGGGCAAGTGCTTTAGTGCAAAGCTAGACAATGTAATGGTTGTAGAAATTCAACTTCAGGGTTAGCGTTGCAACCAGTATCAGTTTTGACACTTCAGCTTACACTGATCTGCAGATATCAGTCATCTAGTAAAGGGTTCATACCATATTTTTTTTTCTTTCTTCAGTCTACTTATAGTTTTTGTAAAGGTCATCATTTCATTTTTTTTTCACAACCATTTTCCACCCTCTCTCTGACCCTTATAATTAAGTGGGTAATTTTTAGCTGCATTAATTTGAATGCTCTGTTCACACTTAATGCACAGGAATGAGCAAAATTCTATGGACACTGCAGTGGTTGTAACATGTCATCACACTGTCTCACACAAGTTTTTTTTTTTTTTTACATAAGTTCCAATATATATATATATATATATATATATATATATATATATATATATATATATACAACCCGAATTCCGGAAAAGTTGGGACGTTTTTTAAATTTTAATAAAATGAAAACTAAAGGAATTTCAAATCACATGAGCCAATATTTTATTCACAATAGAACATAGATAACATAGCAAATGTTTAAACTAAGAAATTTTACACTTTTATCCACTTAATTAGCTCATTTAAAATTTAATGCCTGCTACAGGTCTCAAAAAAGTTGGCACAGGGGCAACAAATGGCTAAAAAAGCAAGCAGTTTTGAAAAGATTCAGCTGGGAGAACATCTAGTGATTAATTAAGTTAATTGATATCAGGTCTGTAACATGATTAGCTATAAAAGCTTTGTCTTAGAGAAGCAGAGTCTCTCAGAAGTAAAGATGGGCAGAGGCTCTCCAATCTGTGAAAGACTGCGTAAAAAAATTGTGGAAAACTTTAAAAACAATGTTCCTCAATGTCAAATTGCAAAGGCTTTGCAAATCTCATCATCTACAGTGCATAACATCATCAAAAGATTCAGAGAAACTGGAGAAATCTCTGTGCGTAAGGGACAAGGCCGGAGACCTTTATTGGATGCCCGTGGTCTTCGGGCTCTTAGACGACACTGCATCACTCATCGGCATGATTGTGTCAATGACATTACTAAATGGGCCCAGGAATACTTTCAGAAACCACTGTCGGTAAACACAATCCGCCGTGCCATCAGCAGATGCCAACTAAAGCTCTATCATGCAAAAAGGAAGCCATATGTGAACATGGTCCAGAAGCGCCGTCGTGTCCTGTGGGCCAAGGCTCATTTAAAATGGACTACTTCAAAGTGGAATAGTGTTTTATGGTCAGACGAGTCCAAATTTGACATTCTTGTTGGAAATCACGGACGCCGTGTCCTCCGGGCTAAAGAGGAGGGAGACCTTCCAGCATGTTATCAGCGTTCAGTTCAAAAGCCAGCATCTCTGATGGTATGGGGGTGCATAAGTGCATACGGTATGGGCAGCTTGCATGTTTTGGAAGGCTCTGTGAATGCTGAAAGGTATATAAAGGTTTTAGAGCAACATATGCTTCCCTCCAAACAACGTCTATTTCAGGGAAGGCCTTGTTTATTTCAGCAGGACAATGCAAAACCACATACTGCAGCTATAACAACAGCATGGCTTCGTCGTAGAAGAGTCCGGGTGCTAACCTGGCCTGCCTGCAGTCCAGATCTTTCACCTATAGAGAACATTTGGCGCATCATTAAACGAAAAATACGTCAAAGACGACCACGAACTCTTCAGCAGCTGGAAATCTATATGAGGCAAGAATGGGACCAAATTCCAACAGCAAAACTCCAGCAACTCATAGCCTCAATGCCCAGACGTCTTCAAACTGTTTTGAAAAGAAAAGGAGATGCTACACCATGGTAAACATGCCCCGTCCCAACTATTTTGAGACCTGTAGCAGAAATCAAAATTGAAATGAGCTCATTTTGTGAATAAAATTGTAAACTTTCTCAGTTTAAACATTTGCTATATTATCTATGTTCTATTGTGAATAAAATATTGGCTCATGTGATTTGAAAGTCTTTTAGTTTTCATTTTATTAAAATTTAAAAAACGTCCCAACTTTTCCGGAATTCGGGTTGTATATATATATATATATATATATATATATATATATATATATATATAAGTTGATCCTTTTTCATCACTTAAAGGGAAAGTTCACCCAAAAATTTTAATTGTCATAATTTATTCAAGATTTTTCAAATTCAGTCCTTGATTCACATTTCTCATAAGCTTAACTTATTTGGTCTAAAGAGATAAGAATTAATGATTATTTTAATTTGAAAACTACATATAAAATAGCTACCAAAATAAATTGTTAACTACAGTTTGGCTAAAACTTATTGACTAAAGTTGACTAAAATGCAATGACTTTTCGTTGACTAATACTAGACAAAAACTATGAAAGACTTAAATGTGACTATTAAGACTATTAAGCATTTTCGTCTCAAGACTAAGACTAAATCAAAAATGCCTGCCAAAATTAACACTGGCTGTATCTTTATAAAAAAAAAATCTTAATAAATCTGATAAAATAAATGTACAGAGATATGAGGGATGTAATACTGCTCTATAGGTACTCAAGATTAAAATTAGGAATTGTGTGTATTATGTCCACTTGAAAGTTGGTTTTCTTTTAATTCACTAAAGATGGATGTCATCATGGGATATGTATTCATAGATTGGTTTCACAAAACTTTGGAACAGAGTTAAATGGATGATGAATGGTAGATGAATGGTTAATCTCTTTAGGCTCCTTTTCTGTACTTTTTCATGACTGCAGGACCTTGTACCAAGTAAACTTCTTGTGACAGACACTTCAGCACAATGTTTGCAATACTTGTATTTATCCGCGGATGCGCGGAGAGCGCGCGAGCCCAACCATTGCCAGTAATGACTAACCGATTCATGATTTATCAGAGATTTAATTATGGAATGGCGGATTCGGAAATAATCGCTTTAGTACATTCGGCGTGCAAGTATACAATAACAATATTAAAATACAGGGCCAAATCGTCTGCCAGGCCACCTGGAATTGCCCCGGTTCTCCGGGACATTTTTATGACTGGATTCTACGAACCAGACTGTGTTTTCTGCGTTGGTGAGATTATGGGCCATATGTCTTAGTGCAATTTAGGAAAGAAATAAGCTGATTGTGGGTTTAAGTAAATATTCAAATATGTAATCCCCTTTGTAATCGTAAAAATTTTCATAAGTAACTGTAATTTAATTACTCATTTTTTCTCTTAGTAATTGTAACTGATTACAGTTACATTTTGTAATTAAATTACGTAATGCCGTTACATGTAACTACTCCCCAACACTGTAGATAGATAGATAGATAGATAGATAGATAGATAGGCAGACATAGTGAAAGATAAAATGGTAGAAAGACAGACAGACAAAACGACAGACAGAATTATAAAAATAACGATTATAAGACAGACAAAATAAAAAAATTAACAATAGAATGAATTGCTTTTTTGAATTGCTGTCATTCCATTATAAATTCCAGTTCAGCGTTCTGCTGGGTGTGTGTTCAGTTCAAATTTACACTCTGGAACTGAAAGGGAGCCAATTCTTCAGTTTTGAATTTTGTCCAACCCTGATCTAGACCCAAGCTTAAGAAGAAAAAGAATAAATCACAATATATCCCGGGATAGAAAAGTCACCCTGACTCCCAAACTGCAGCACATGGCTTTAAGTGATTTAAGCTGAGGCCACTGCAGGCTCCCAGCCAGCGGATCAGATACAGGCTGGATTTACACTGTGGAAGTGCTGACCATGATTGCTGCCAGCACTCGTGGTCAGCTGAGGTCCTGTCTGGACCTGTAGGGCTTCATTAGAGCAACTCTACAACTCTAGTTTTTCCGGTCTCTTTGCAGACTTTTGTAATGTAAGAAAGGTAATCATTACATCTGTCAGCAAGCGGTGTAGGTTTTTACAGAATTGCATCTGTTATTATTTCTCAGACCTGGTTCGTTTAGTGAGGTAAGTTAAATGAGGCTTAGATTCGAGTGTGTTTATTGGTTGCGATTGGTTGTGTGTGTGTGTGTGTGTGTGTGTATAAAGGTTAGCGACCGAACTGTAAGAGAGTGCATTCTGGCTGAGGATGTTTTTGTGTTTTGATGAGGTCTCTGTGCCGCGTCCTGCTCTTCTCTTGTCGAGATGCTTGGCACCCTGCGTCCCCTTCACTTTCCCAATTTGACAGCTGATGGGATCTAATATGGAATGTGGGAGAGTTTGAATTGCCCACAATATACATAATGACCTCATTTCTCTTTTCTATCCATTGCTCCTTACCGACGGCCTCCTCCTGCATGCTCTTTACTCTTCCGTCTCATTTTCTCTCTCTGTTTTTACCTCTTCTACCTTTCATTTACCTCATGCTGGAATATGAAATCTCATTCCCAAACAGTTGATTTCTGGGTTTTTAATAGAAAAATGAGTTACATTCACTTTTTGTGTAAACATTCTTACACAGAAACCATGACTCATCCGAAAGTTAAAACTTACACTAAGAAATGATGATAAGAAATGTTTCTTGAGCAGCAGACCATCATATTAGAATGATTTCTTAAGGATCATGTGACATTCAAGACTGGAGTAATGCCACTGAACATTCGTATTTGTCATCACAGGAATAAACACATTTTTGTAAATATATTCAATAGAAAACTGTCATTTAAATTGTAAAAAAAAGTAAATGTAGTCTTGGTGAGCATAAGATCGAACATCTGGGTAGGCTCTATAGGTTTTGTAAGAAAAAAGCTAATATGTTTTAGCATGTATGCTAACTGCTACCTAGCTGAACAGACCAGCACAGATGTCTTGTGTTGTATGTGCTGGTGTTCAGTGCACTATTCTACACTGAACACCAGCACATACAAAAAAAAAGCCAGCACATACAACAAACAAAAGGACAAAAGCTGATACTTTTTTTAAAAGATACACCTTGCACCATATATATTCAGAGGAGTGTGGTTTGCTTCTTACATAGTTTAACTAGTAAGAATAAAAGTGCTACAGTAACTACAATACAAAGTGAGATTCAGCAACAATAGTCACTGTTAGCATTGAAAATTGGAAAGTTTTTTCAAGCAAGAGCTTAGTTAATATTAGCTAGAAACCTAACAAGCTAATGTTTAGGAGTGTTTGGGAAGCAGTGTTGTTTTTAGGCCTAAAGACATATGATGAGCTGTACTTATGAAAAAGAAGTGTGCTTGTAGTGAACATGTACTTTAAACATAAGAAAAGTACATAAAAATACTGTACATGTGGATAATTTAGTATTCATTTTTAAAAAGTGCACTTTATAACTAGTTCAAATTTTCAATTACTTTGAAGTACATTTTAAATTATTATTTAGCAATAATCTTTTTCTGGCTTTAAACACTTGTTAGTGTTCTTCAATATTGCATTTGAAATTAATACATTTTAGATATACTAAATTACAACTTCATCATTACAAATTTATAATCATAAATATGCTTAAATTATAAAATTTCATTTGGCAGGACATCATATTTCAAAAACATTAGAAGTAATTATAAAATTACATATAATCACTTAAAGTTTGTCCTAAAAGCACTCCAAAGTGCAGCTAACTGCAGTTGCATACATTTAAAGGGATAGTTCACCCAAAAATGAAAATTATGTCATTAATAACTCACCCTCATGTTGTTCCAAACCAGTAAGACCTCCATTTATCTTTGGAACACAGTTTAAGATATTTTTAGATTTAGTCCGAGAGCTCTCAGTCCCTCCATTGAAGCTGTGTGTACGGTCTACTGTCCATGTCCAGAAAGGTAAGAAAAACATAATCAAAGTAGTCCATGTGACATCAGAAGGTCAGTTAGAATATTTTGAAGCATCGAAAATACATTTTGGTCCAAAAATAGCAAAAACTACGACTTTATTCAGCATTGTCTTCTCTTCCGTGTCTGTTGTAAGACAGTTCAAAACAAAGCATTTTGTCATATCCGGTTCACGAACGAATCATTCGATGTAACCGGATCTTTTTGAAACTGAATCGTTTTAAACGGTTCGCGTCTCCAATACGCATTAATCCACAAATGACTTAAGCTGTTTTTTTAATGTGGCTGACACTCCCCCTGAGTTCAAACAAACCAATATCCCGGAGTAATTCATTTAGTCAAACAGTACACCGACTGAACTGCTGTGAAGAGAGAGATGAACACCGAACCGAGCCAGATAATGACTCATTCACGAGTCAAGAACCGGTTGCATCGGTTTTCGGATCACCAGTAGTTCTTTCTGACAGTTCGATTCAA
Organism: Carassius carassius; assembly: GCF_963082965.1. Classification (NCBI taxonomy): domain Eukaryota; kingdom Metazoa; phylum Chordata; class Actinopteri; order Cypriniformes; family Cyprinidae; genus Carassius; species Carassius carassius. The sequence continues at coordinate 39,970,773 of NC_081757.1, read as the reverse complement.
TAAACCGGTTGAAGAAAACGGTTCACCGGTTCTTTTGCGCTCGACGTAATGGCTTCATTGGCGATGAATGCAAGCCTTCGGTTTACCTGGGCTCATAACATTAGCACAGAATCAGTTCAGAATCAATCACCAAAAGAATCAGTTCGGTTCATGCGCTCTGTGTGTCGGTTCTCGAATTGGACGCGTCTGACTGAAACGGTTCTTGATTCGTGAACGAGTCATTATCTGGCTCGGCTCGGTGTTCATCTTCAGTTCTCTCTTCACAGCAGTTCAGTCAGTGTACTGTTTGAGTAAGTGAATTACTCCGGGATATTGGTTTGTTTGAACTCATAGGGAGTGTCAGCCACATTAAAAAAGTTAACAGCTTAAGTCATTTGCGGATTAATGCGTATTGGAGACGCGAACCGTTTAAAACGATTCAGTTCGATTTGGTGAACTGTTTCAAAAAGATCCGGTTACATCGAATGATTCATTCGCGAACCGGATATGACAAACTGCTTTGTTTTGAACTGTCTTACAACAGACACGGAAGAGAAGACAATGCTGAATGAAGTCGTAGTTTTTGCTATTTTTGGACCAAAATGTATTTTCGATGCTTCAAAATATTCTAACTGACCCTCTGATGTCACGTGGACTACTTTGATGATGTTTTTCTTACCTTTCTGGACATGGACAGTCTACTGTACACACAGTTTCAATGGAGGGACTGAGAGCTCTCGGACTAAATCTAAAATATCTTAAACTGTGTTCCAAAAATAAACGGAGTCTTACGGGTTTGGAACAACACGAGGGTAAGTTATTAATGACATAATTTAGCAAATTGGGCGAACTAACCCTTTAAACATTTTAATTCATATGCATTTCCATTTAATGCCAATTAACATGCAATTAAGTGCCTGAAAACATTACATTCAGTTTACACGTAATTGTTTTAAAGTATATTATTTCCATAATAAGTACTCCTTGTAAAAGTTTGCTAAAGTATACTTCATTTTCTCAAGAGCAGGCTTGACAAACTACGTAAAAATGTTGTCATGCACTCCTTCAAACTGACTGATTTCATATCTTGTGGTAAATGATCGGAAAGTGTAATATTAAAGGCAATACATTAAAGTCAATGTTTCAATGGCAGTGGAACAAAAGGTACACACTTCAAATATATATATATATATATATATATATATATATATATATATATATATATATATATAGTACAGACCAAAAGTTTGGACACACCTTCTCATTCAAAGAGTTTTCTTTATTTTCATGACTATGAAAATCGTAGAATCACACTGAAGGCATCAAGGGCTATTTGACCAAGAAGGAGAGTGATGGGGTGCTGCGCCAGATGACCTGGCCTCCACAGTCACCGGACCTGAACCCAATCGAGATGGTTTAGGGGTGAGCTGGACCGCAGACAGAAGGCTAAAGGGCCAACAAGTGCTAAGCATCTCTCGGGGAACTCCTTCAAGACTGTTGGAAGACCATTTCAGGTGAGTACCTCTTGAAGATCATCAAGAGAATGCCAAGAGTGTGCAAAGCAGTAATCAAAGCAAAAGGTGGCTACTTTGTAGAACCTAGAATATGACATATTTTCAGTTGTTTCACACTTTTTTGTTATGTATATAATTCCATATATAATTCCACATGTGTTAATTCATAGTTTTGATGCCTTCCATGTGAATCTACAATTTTCATAGTCATGAAAATAAAGAAAACTCTTTGAATGAGAAGGTGTGTCCAAACTTTTGGTCTGTACCGTATATATATATATATATATATATATATATATATATATATAAATTTTGTACTTGTACTTTTGTACTTTGTTTTTTTGCGCTGTGGGATGACTCTGATACATGGGCCTGTAGGCACTGGCCATACTTTCTGCTCCATAGCTCATCACATCCAAAGCCATAGTGGAGAATATTCATACACATCTACGTCTATATATCATCTTCAGCAGCACTCTTTAAATTTGTATTTACTCTTTTTTTTTTTTTTGAGATTTGGCCATGGACACTGACTATTTATGGCATTACCTCAGTCTATTGTTCCCTTAATACAAACGTGTTCAGCATTTGCCTCTGTGTATTTGGATAAACTGCTTTTTTTGCCCCCTCTCCCTCTGAGCAAAGAAATCCTGTTTTATTATTCATCAAGCAGACACTGTTCCAAATCTCCCTGCAGCAAAATAGAGGTGCATGAGACGGATAGTCACATGGACACGGCCGCTCCTCCAATTCCCATGTGAGTTGATGCTGGGTGACAATGGAATTCATTTCCTAAGAGCTGCCACGTTTGTGTGTATGTGTGTGTGTGTGTATGCGCATCAGAGTGGGCTGTTGTAATGAGCTCTGGCAGCAGCCTGCTTTAGTATTAAAGGTACACGTACACTTTTTCTGTCTTCTCCACCTTTAGTGGTTTTCAGTGTGCTGTTTACAGCTAGCAAAGAAGAGACTGGAGCCTTGCCGACATTAGCCATGCAGATTACAGCTTCCTTCATCTCCATAGACTTTAGTCAGGTTAGAGCACCAAGCACCAAAATTGTAGATTCACACTGAAGGCATCAAAACTATGAATTAACACATGTGGAATTATATACATAACAAAAAAGTGTGAAACAACTGAAAATATGTCATATTCTAGGTTCTTCAAAGTAGCCACCTTTTGCTTTGATTACTGCTTTGCACACTCTAGGCATTCTCTTGATGAGCTTCAAGAGGTAGTCACCTGAAATGGTCTTCCAACAGTCTTGAAGGAGTTCCCCGAGAGATGCTTAGCACTTGTTGGCCCTTTTTGCCTTCTGTCTGCGGTCCAGCTCACCCCTAAACCATCTCGATTGGGTTCAGGTCCGGTGACTGTGGAGGCCAGGTCATCTGTCGCAGCACCCCATCACTCTCCTTCTTGGTCAAATAGCCCTTGATGCCTTCAGTGTGACTCTACAATTTTCATAGTCATGAAAATAAAGAAAACTCTTTGAATGAGAAGGTGTGTCCAAACTTTTGGTCTGTACTGTATATATATATATATATGTGTGTGTGTGTGTGTGTATGTGTGTGTGTGTGTGTGTGTGTGTGTAAAAAATATATTTTTTTATAAATATTATATTTAAGAAGAAATAATATAATCAGAAGTGTCAGTAATATTTTCAAAATAATACTTAATAATTATATAGTTATTATTTTATTTTACAGTACAACAATTTCAACCATCAAAATTTTATCAGCTTTCATCAGCTTTTACTATAAACTAAGCTGCTCCAAGACACTGAAGATAATAAGATCACATGTAAAATTATGCTTTAATATGTTTATTTATAAATATAAATATATATATATATATATATATATATATATATATATATATATATATATATATATATATATATATATATATATATATATATATATATATATATTTAAATCAATTTATTTAATTACAAATTTAACGATGTCACAATTTCGTTTTTAAATTTCGATTAATTGTACAATCCTATTTTGAAATAATATTTTATGATTTATTTTTTATTTTTCATGACTTAAATTAAATCCAAGTTAAATCAGATAGGTAAAATTGACAAAATTTCAATTCATGTATTACAATTAATTAATATAACATGACAAAATTTTAGCTAAATTTAAAGGATATTTTGGTCAGTAGCATTTGTGTTAGCTGGAAATTTCGTGGCAGCTGAATGAATGACTAATGTAGATATTTTCATTTGTGCAAAATTAAATCCATAACAGCTCACTTCTGACCATCAGTCCCATACTTTAGGGGCACGTCCTCAAGGACTCCCTCCGTGCTAATAATCATTAAATGACATTAAACACAGTCCATTATACATAATGGTGTGCCAGCACCCATAAATGTGGTGGCCCAGGTTTTGGTCCACTTTGTCCAGTCCAGAAAAAGGCTGTAAAAGCGGCTCGCTGTGGGCAGGAGGTGAGACTGCGTGTCAGAGTAAAACTGTGAGGCCTGATGGAAGGTTCCTGAAAGTCATTGGTGGGACAGGGAGGTCAGTAGGAGCAAGGGGGTGTGAAAGTAATATAATGAAGCCGTGCTGTGCTGAGTTAGAGGGTCGCAGTTTGTCATAAATCATCTTGGTGGCTAAATTGGATTTATTTGCCATTCAAAGGGCCACATAATTTTTCACACAAATGATCCACTTTTTGGATAGATGGAAGTTTGTGCCATCATAATGTGAAGTGAGTTTTCGACAGGCTGTTTTATCTTCCTCCTGCCCGGGGTAATCAGTGTGTGAGAATGGCCTTGTGGTGGAGATTCGCTGGGTCATTATGGGATAGTAGTGGCTGCCAGTTTATCCTAAGCCACCACAGCTGCTCTGTGCTGATTTCACATGCATTCTGTGGGGACCTGCTATTGCACACAATCATCACATTGGATTAAAAGTTGTTGTGATTTTTAAGCACTCAACTCCTTTGCCAAAATCAATAGAGTAAGTCAATAGCTAACCCTACTCTTGCCACTGTGCGGGTTTGCCTAGCGTAGCGGACTCGCTGTGCTTCACTATAGCACCTGAGATATATTCATGTGTCAAATTAATCCAGGAATGCTCAAACATCGCTCTTTCGTCTTACAATTGTCTTGTTTTATGCAAGTCTTTCGATTTTGATTATCTACAGGGTGAAACATGCAGGTGAATGCAAAGGTTTTTACATGCTAATGTTTTGTTCTAAATGCGTCTGTAATTGCTATAGTGGGCAAACTGTATTATACGATTTTCATTTTTTAGCTAAAGTAAAGTCAAGGCAGAACAGCTCGAGAATCTTGCTGAGCAGGTTAAATGGACATGCTAACTGGTTAGCAATTTTGACGGTAACAGTCAGTCCCATGAGGTTTGTTATTTTTAGAGTTATGACTGAAAGCGCTATCAACCCGATCATATGCAAGCAATGTATTGTGTGCTTCAATCAAAAGCAGATGGTTTTTACGTGACCTGCCCTGTTATATGCTTTGCCTGATGCATGTGCTGTTTACCGTTTCATTTTCCTCAAAGTACATTTTGATTATAATCTTTGTTTCCAATTAATCAAATGAATAATCAACAAATAAATCAATTATCAAAATAATTGTTAGGGTTAGGGTTAGCCTTATTGTTATAATATCTGATTAATTAATTAAAGAAAAAATGCCAGATTTATCGATTAGCCAAATAACCGTTAGCTGTAGCCCTAATATTTTGTTTACTGTGGTCTCATATGGTTTAGTTTGACCTCTTCAGTTTGTGAAGGCCAATTAAGAACTTTCTTCTCAGGCATAAAAAAATATGATCTTTTATAGACCATCATTAAATCCCACAGACTTCCAACTCTAGATCCAAGCAGACTTCCTTCTGGCTGCGTGCTAATGTTAATTGAGTAGCGCTAATAGCGAAGTGTCAAGGATGGAGAAACATTCTCAACTGAAGCCAGTCCACCAATGGGCTCTTGAGAATTATTTTTAGCTTAATCGATCTACCCATAGACAGATGAAACTTTTTTCACTCGTTTGTGTAGGTGGCGGCGATAAAATGAATGTTTGGCCCAGTGTCAGGAGTGAGAATAACCACGCATTGTGATACTCAGCAAACAGAGTTAATGGTGAGTGCTCAGCGGAGCGAGCAGAGAGAGTGGGTGGCAGGTTTACAGAGGACAGAATGGAAAACTGATTAGATGACTTTCGCTTGGATTTTTGAAGGTGAATGCCTAAAGAAATGGGCAAAGTCTCCAACTTCTGTCAAATTCTGGTGCCAGAGAAGAGGAAAGGTGGACCTATTTAAGGTTGCGGCTTTGCGAGTACTGTTCATGTTCTGTCTTTCTCATTCTTTCTCTCATTTGCTCTGCTTCTTTCTCAGCTGTTCACACACACACACACACAAACTGATACGCCTGTGTCGAGGGATGAAATAAGCTGCTGTGTGCTGTAAGACAGGTGTCAGGGTGTCCTCTTCTGCAGTCATAAAAGTTAATTAAAGAAGAGGAAGGTTTATTGTGCTCCTGCACAGATGCAGGACCGCTTCTTAATAACAGCTTGTCCTGGATCTGCTGTCAAGACGAGCAGCCCGGCTGAATAATACTGAATAATGTTATTTGCTGCTCTTCCAAAAAGAAAAAGAAGACCAAGAAAAAAACTCTTAGAACGTGAGATATTATTAATTAAATAACCTGTGACAGTTATCTGTGAATTTAGTGAAGTATGTTATTTATTTATTTACAGATATTTCTTGTGTTTCCTTGGACATTGAGGCTGGAAATAATAAGGGAACGGGAGTCAGGATGTGATTTGAAATCACATTGTTGCATGAGCGCTATGACTCAACAGCTGTATTCTAAAACACAGTGAACTGACTTGCTTTATACAGCCTACATAGGCTGCTGTCTTCTAAGGCACTGTAACCAAAATAAATATTATAAGGTGATTCATAAACTCTTTTGTGAATAGCAATTTAATGTGGTTCACATTATACACTGGATTCAACTGGATTCCAATACAGTTTGAAGCTAGCATGTTGCAAAGTTAACTCAGGAATACTAAGGAGACAAAACACACAAAACAACTTGGGATAGGGCAGGGTGATGTGGCCAAAATTATTATTACAATTCATACAAGATTGATATTTATCACAATGTTAATTTACCATTAATGGGCAAGGAAATGTTTTGGAGAAGTAAAGTCAAATTTTCACAATAAAAATTATATTTCAGTTTTATTTTCTCTGAATTCTTTCTTTTGCATTTTTATTTATTTTATTTTATTGTGATTTGAATATTATATTGTTTATCACCCAGCCTTGGGAAAACTGTTTAGTTACTCTTTTGATCAATATTTTGTGTTTATTAAGCAGAAATCTATCTATTTATTACTGACTTTACCCAATCTATCATCTTGGGTATTTTTTTTTTTTTTTCAATAAGCTTTTGTTCATTTTAGGACTGCATTGTCCACAACGAACATATGTGATGCTATCTAGAAGGCGGTAAGATGCCTGTAATGCCTATAATGCTTTCTAGGTAGGCAGCTCACTAACTATTCGAACAGAGTTGATATGTCAGAGCTTGAACTTCTGATGAAATAACCAGCATACTGTAGCATTACCAATAAATGCAGTGAATCTTGTGCTAAATTTCGTGAATGAACAAAAACCCACTATCTTGTTGGTCATAAGGTCTTTTCATCATGGAAAACTCTGACTGCATTACCAGATGCATGTTAAACTCACATATTCAAACATAGAGCTCACTTCACTCTGAAACAACCTGCAATGGATAGTACAGTATATTTATTTTATTAAATCACAGCCTTTTGATAAAGGGTGCTAAGCCAAGCAATGATGCAAACCACCACATTAGAGATCTCTTGCTGAATATTACCACCCCTAACCAGAACAAATATAACACTTAAAATAACCAACTTTAAAGCTTATACTGACAGATATCGGAAAATTCTGAGTAACATAGCCTAATGTTTAGAGATTTTTTATTAGACAGCTCATTGTAGTTCATTGCAGATTTTTAAGGGGTTGAAAGATGGGGGACCGAATAGCCTGCTAAATAGGTTCTATCAGCGCCTATGCATGAAATGCTGGACGCCATCACATTTTGCTTTATGTCCAGATTCAGATTTAATTAGCAGGGCTCAGCTGCAGTGTGCTTGCAGTGGATGTGAGCGAGAGAAACAAAGAAAAGAGAAAGCGAGGGAGAGAGAGGAAAGGGAGGGAGGCAGAGGGTGGCAGTCCAGCAGTAAAGGATGCATTAAGCAATTAAAGTTGGGGAGCGCACAAATAAAGTCAAGCGATGATTTCTTTTTCAGTAATTGCCTGGTGATCACAAGGGAGTCAGGCATAGGAAAGAAGGCAGCAATATACTGTTCATCAGCATTTTATATTGACAGTCTTTAACACACACATGCACACACATATACAATGTTTTTTTCTTCTTCTTATAGTCGCACAGAAACCGCCTTTCTCTCTGTGTGCATCTATATACACTAATGCATCTTATATATCAGCCCACATGAATAAATACACAAACATACCTTATGCATGCATTTGACATTGTCTAATTATGTATGCATGAATATTTGATGAAGAACACATGAATTCTCAGTTTACTGTATTAGTCAGTGTGAATGGTGGGATTATATGAACAGCGCTCAGACTGGGTCATCTATGATTTATCTGGTGGCTGTGGTGGAGCTCGGCTTGCTTTCCTGCCCACTTTCAAAGCATTTGTCTTGCCTGTCTGTGCCAGATAAGATAGAGGAAATTCTCCATTCAGGATGCAACAAGAAGAGAGAGGAAGAATAGGAGCGATGGAGAGGAAGGGGGCAGAGGAGAATTGTAACCTTTTGTTTGTGGCTGGTATGAATAGTGCAGCAGGGCGCAGGGCTGTGATTAATGCTAATGTATGCGGTTGGGTGCGGGCAAGGCCTCCTGGCCACTGATTACCTATAGTGGAAGTGTGGAGGGGGGAGAGGGAGGGCGACCTGGCTGGCCATCTTATTTCAGTTAATATGTCGCAGCATGCAACACACAAAGCGTTGAAGAGGCAGAAGATAATCAAGAGCCCAGCCCATGGGGACAGGCCAGATATTGAACTGCACAAGCAGCGAAAGCAAACCAAAGCCAGATAGAACAAGATTTATTCCACCCAAAAAAAAAAAATTATCCCCACTAGTAGAAAACCAGTTTCAGTGAAAATCAGTTGCCGATTTCTATGCAAAACAATACATTTTGCTCACTTTTGCACATAAAGAAATGCATAGCAGTTTATAAAATGTCAGGATCACATGACCAACAGAATATGACTTGATTTGTCCTGTTAATATTTGCAAACACATATGGCCATGGATTAAGTTGTAAGTTATGAATGTGCCAGAAATGGTGTCTTATGGGTCATTCTTCAACTAGAGTGGTTAATAATAATTAATAGCAGTTAATAGTTATAATAAAATTTAATTAAATGTATTTCTATGCCTTTAAAATTGGTTTAATATATTGTATTCAGTTAAATATATGCATGGTTTTATTATTTTGAATCAAATAATTGCGCTTATGCTTATAAGCACTGTTAATAAATACTTATGTCTGTAACAGACCGTACAGTGTCTGAACAGACTTTTCTAAAATATGGCTTGCCATGTTAAAATTTTATGTTTAGATAAGACTACATTTATCAAAATTGTATAAAATATGTTAAATTCACAGGCATCAAGCTTAAAACCATATACTGTAGTAAAATGTGACGTGAAATTTAGCTAAACTTATGAACATTAATAAGAATGAATAATGTACCTGTCAGATCAACCATTAGTTGCAATTACCTTTACATGCTAAAAGTAGTCTGAATAAAATTCCCCTTTTCTTCAAGAGGCAACATCACTGTTGTAACACCACAGACATAAAACTGGGGGGACGCAACTTTTTCTTAAAATATCTTAAAATATATATATTTTTTAGTTGTACGTTACATAAAAACTATATTCACAATATAACCACATCCCAGGATACTTCTTTGAAGTATAGCAAGAATATGGAGATTTTGTTAATCAAACTCAATGCATTTTAAAATAAAATTGTTGCTATTACCAGTTTAGGATTGGTTTTCACCCTACAGAACATTTCATGGTCTTTATAAGTTTTTTTTTTTCAACTGTTGTGGGGAAAGAAAAAAAATTGCCAATGCACATGAAGAATGACCTCTATAAGTAAAATTATCTTCAGAGCTAGTGAAACAACAACCATAAATCAATAAACCACAGACAGCAAAAAAAAAAAAGTTTAAACTGCAACACTCAAACAACTTTTTAGAATGAGGTACAAACTATGTTAAGCTGGCTAGGTCAGTACACATTCATAACAGCCAAGCATATGATATTATTCTGACAACACAACATCATACAGCGGAATACTATAATAATAATAATTAATACATTTCTTACATTTATATAGTGCTTTTCTGGGAACTCAAAGCACATATGCATTTACATAGAAAGGGGGAATCTCCTCAACCACCAAAAGTGTGCAGCATCCACCTGGATAACGTGATGGCTGCCATATTGTGCCAGAATACTCACCATACACCAGCTTACTGGTGGAGAGGAGACAGAGATTCAGCAGATATGGGGATGGTTAGGAGGCCATGAAGGATGCCAATGTGCGAAATTGGCCAGGACACCTTGGATACACCCCTACTATTTTTGAAAGACATTCTGGGATGTTTAATGACCACAGAGAGTCAGGACCTCGGTTTAACGTCTCATCTGTGTCCCCATCACTACATTAGGGCATTATGATCCACACAGGCCACAGGGTGAGCACCCCCTACTGGTCTCACTTACACCTCTTCCAGCAGCAACCTAGTTTTCCCAGGAGGTCTCCCATCCAGGTACTGACCAGGCTCAACCCTGCTTAGCTTCAGTGGGCACCCAGTCTTGGGCTGCAGGGTGATATGGCTGCCAGAATGTATATTCTGAACTATAGAGTACTACTAACTTTATCTAGGTAATGTCATCTGACACTTTTCATTGCAAAATAAATTATAAATGTGCTGAATTTCATTTTTTTACAATGACATTGAAAGCAAACTTGTTTTTGCACACCTACCTCCACACCAACAGGTGTCAGTATAAGTCCAAGACCACTGTTGTAATGGTTGAGTAGGCAAAAAAAAAAAAACATTTGTGTGTTTAGATGTGTGTTTCTATTTTTTCTTCCCTTTTTAATTATTTCATTTATAAATTCATAAAAAAAGTAGTTAATAAAGTGTACAATAAAGTACAATCAAACTTTATATTGTAATCTCATTTCACTTGAATAAAGTTAAATGTGTAATCTGCTGATTGTCCTGCAGGTGACCGCATAAATCTTTCTTCTTACAATGCACTTAGGGCTTTACGATTACTCTAGAGCATTTATAAATCTACAATGATTTTACTTAAGTTACGATGCTTTTGGGAAACAGAGGGTGATATTAAGATCAGTCGTACGATCGTTTTTCAAACTTTTTAGGCTTGAAACACAGCACAGCCTTGTTCAGTTCACAGCCTCCATGTGAACACCACATCATATCATTGTGTTCTAGTGATTAAAACAAACAAATGCAGCTTTATTGAATTATGCTGAAGGAGTTTTTTACTGCTGATTATTATTTCACAAAATGCTCTGGGAAATTTAGTTTATGTTGATATGTGCAAAAGATAAGTGGGATTATGAATGGGAAGCTTTGGTTCGTATTATAGACCTCCATGATTTATTTCACCGAAGAGGCTGGACTTTGGAAGGCAGGCCGTACTGTGCCATATTTTTGGCCACATTGTGCCAATAAAGATTAAATTGTTCCCATCTATGGGGAAATGCTAGAGGACATAGAAAAAAGCATGCTTGTGCTGCATAGAGAAGGCCTTACCTCTCCACCATCAACATTTTTGACCTTTGCTCCACTACAGAAGAGCTCTCAGGGTCACATTAATGCATTCATTAATGCATTTCCATGACCTTATTGCAAACCGATTGGCGGATGGTGAACAGACCGGAGACCCGCAGAACCCCAGAGAAAAGGGGAAAAGGGAAGAGAGTGACAGAGATAGATTGTGCTCCCCTCCCCATTTGTGAGATGGAGCAGTAAAGTGCTGTCTGGCAGACGAAGAGCTCGTTTGGTGGAGTGTGCCACTGGGGAGCGTGAGGCTGGGGCTATGAACTTAATGAAGTTTGACTAAACTCATCAGCGTCTGAGTATCAAGATCTCAGAGACAGAGAAAGCAGATGCGGAGGGGGAAGAAAAGCAGAAATTTCCAAGGGAAGCGGCTCACTTAGAGGTCATTACTGTTCTACAGGAAGTCCCATGTGAATGGAGAAGGGGTAACCGAAAGAGTAGGGTTGGGGGGTTGCAACCCACCTGTTTTGTTCCCCTTTCACTTTTATCATGTTTTTTCCCTTTTAGTGAGGAGAAAGAAACTCCAAACTGGACTTGACTTTAAAAAAGGCAGGAATTTAGTGTACTACTGGTAATTGTGATGGTTTTAAAAAATGCTGCATACATATATAAATGATCACAAATACAAGTCTACAACTCTGAAATGTTGGCATTTTAGGGTGATTTTTCATTTTTAATGTATTGGACTTGAAATGCCATTCAGAATGATCTAGAAGTCACATTAGTTATGAAGACACTCAACTGTAAAGCAAGTAAAGCTGCTGCCATTTTGGTTGTTTCAATAAAAAATGTTCATGCAGTTTTGACTTTACAACTTAAAACAAAACTTTTTACAACAAGAATAGAGCAAATCAGTTTAAACAAATGTTTTATTGAACACACTGGCAGCAAAATAAGGTCCTATTAGTTAATGCATTAATAATAAGCAATTGACTTGTTGCAGTATTTATTATTCTTTGTAATTGTTAGTTAAATAAAATACTTCTGTTCGTTGTTAGTTCACGTCCATTAGGCTAAATAATATTAGACAAATAGACACACATTTTGATTTAACTGATGCATTAATAATAATGTTAAAATTAACATTAATACATGCTTTAAAAAAATGTCATTGTTAATGTTAACTAATGCAGTTATCTAATGTTAACATATAAAACCTTAGTGTAAAATGTTACCAACAAACTTGATCATCTGAAATTCTTGGAGAAAATCTATTTGAAGCATAAATTAATTAAACCCCAGTAAAAAGAAACTCTATGAATCTCCTAAAGTTACAGTAACTAGCTAACAGTATTGCATGTTAGCATGTTATTGTTTTTGACAAAGCATGCTGGGAACCAGAAATCCACTGTCCAGTTTAGCTGTCAGACAAAATGATTTATGATTATGAAAATAATTATAAAAAAAATGATTAAATTAACCTTTATTTTACAAATTTAAGTGAACGGAACATAATTGAAATAAGGATACATGCTCGAGAATTATGCTGCATTAGCTCATTTTAAATAAGTGTGTGTGTGTGTGTGTGTGTGTGTGTGTGTGTGTGTGTGTGTGTGTGTGTGTGTGTGTGTGTGTGTGTGTGTGTTTTAAGCAATTCCAGTGCAGAATGAATGATGGAAACATAGATTTTGAATGAGGCCAAAAAAAAAAAAAGTGTTATGTAAAAAAAACACAAAAGCACATAGAACTAAACTACAAATAAGAAGTCTGTCAGTTATAAAGTGGAATCTCTAAAAATCAAAGGCTTTTGTCAAAGCATATTGTTGATGTTGATTGTTCACTATAGCACTTAAAGATAAGTGGAAACCTGGTTAAGGTTAACATGGATCAGAATGGACCCTTAAAAAAAAAAGAAAAAAAAAAAGAAAAAACACTTTTTGTTGTGTCATATATTTCCCCAGAAATAATTGCTATAAGCAATATTATTGCCATATTAAAGACCATTTTATGCCACTGAATATATCATCATAACGTAACAGCATATTAATGCAAGAAGGCCTACACACTTCCAAATGAAAACAAACATAATATATATATATATATATATATATATATATATATATATATATTTAGATCATGGAAATTAAGTATCAAATTATTAGATACCTTAAACAACTTGAATAAATAGTAAATAAAAAATGTTCTAACAAAAAGTAACAACAAGAAGAAAAGAATACACTTGTATTTTCCCAGACCTTCTTTTCTCTTAAAATTAAGGGTGCACCTATTGCTGAAAAACACAGTCACTAGCAGTCAGGTGTCCGTACACACAAAGTCACAGATCCCTAAACAAGATCATATCTGCCGATGAAACTTTTTTTTTGTAGAAGCATTTTTTACATTTGATCTACCACCTCATGACTACACCACGTTATGTGCGAGGATCTGCAAAAGATACAGGCACTAGCTGAATGTACAAAACATGGTGTCATTATATTTTAAGTAAATATAATGGGCAAAATATTGCATCACCAAAAATTATTGAGGTCCTGTACATATTTTGCGCGATAAGTCGATATATAGATTATTGCGACAGGCCTAGTTCCTTGACTTATTATGCATGTTTGGCTTGTGAAATACTATAATTTGCTCTTTATCTGATATATCACAAAGTGAGTTACATTTGAACATTTTAGCAGTCAGAGCAAATGCTGCCTGTAACTATAAATTAGATTACAATATAGGAATTATATGAGGAAAAATAACTGATGTCACCTAGGCCATATGGGCCATTGGATAATGTTGACTGATATTTAAGCATCATTTTAGCAAACTCATGTTCAGTCTGGTTTCATTTTAGTATGGAATGCAAAAGTTTCACAATTGAAAATGATTAATTACTGTCCATATTTTCTTGTGTATATTACATTGTGGAAGCAAAATGGGTTTGAAAGGCAATTAATGTTTATTTACTAAAATGCATTCAAAATATTTAGATTTATTTAAAATGTATGTTAATTTAAGATGTATGTATATTCAACTGCAAATACAATTTTCATCCATTTGGATTATTTATGTAGTTATTATATTCTATATAATTTTAACAAGCTAAACTTAATGTGATGCATATTTTTTTACTCAGTCACACATAAATGAAACAGATAATCATACTAATAAAAAATATTTTAAATACACAGTAACCAGGTTTATGTATTTATAATCAATAAATCCAACTTCTTTCAGTCTCTTACAATTAGCTGATTGAGTATTGCTTGTTCCACATGTAGATATATATATTTTTTTTACCATTCATACTTTTTAACAGAGTAAAATTAATTGTTTTCACTTGTTATGCTGATTCATTCTAAGCAACTAGAATAAATGTATTTGGGGGAATATTTTTAGCCAAATCAAATACTTAAAAATAAATTTGCCATGAATCTTACCATGTTTCACGTATTTATGAATGACAAATATGCATTGCATTAATATTAAAAGCATAATATATATATATATAATATATATACATCATGCATTTAAGATTTATGTATTTGAATTGTACATAACATTTCCTTCCATTTAGGCTGGCCAAGTGTAATAGCCTTGAAATAAGTAGAATGTAGCTCTAAAGGTCTGTATAGTTCAAAAGATGCATGGTCGAAAATCTTGCTAAGAAATACAAAAATAGAAAGAAATCTATTATTATCTGTGGTGACAACACAGGCTCAGATAGATTGCAGATATATGTTTAAAGGTTGAGAATTGTTCTGGGCATATCAGATTTTAGTTCAGGATACATTACACCCCTTGCATACAGAAACAGATAAACAATGCAGATGAAAAACAAACCAGCTGATTTTTCCCTTGTGACAGTTTCGTTCAGCCTCACCCATTGGCATGGCTGCTTATATGACTGGTTTGTTTGTGCTATTGATATGAATGAAATCTATCTGACTTGTTTTTCTCCTTTCTCCTCTCATGTTTTCATTCTGTGATGCTGTTTTTCTCTGTCTGTCCTCCTGCACCCACCTTCTCTCCCCTCTTCCATCTCTGGTGGCAGGGGGGAACTTACAATGCATTTCACGTCCAAGTGGAAGTGTGTTGCTATGGTGGTTGCTAGGGATTTAGTCTGGAGTGACGTGAAAAGTCCGAATATTTAAGGTGTCCTTCTAACGCAGGGATGTTTGAAGCCGCTCGGAATGAGCAATCACCTCTGAGGGCTGCATTTTCTCGCCTCTCTCTTTCATTATCATGTCTGCCTCTCTGGAAATATCACCATTGATTTTCAAAAACACACTGATGGATAAACTCAGAGAGACATCAAGCTATGCAGAAGAGAGCTTGTCTTTCTAGTAAATACCTAAACAATATGCAGTCACCATATAAATCTGTGGTAAGAGTAAACATGTTTTTGATGATCTGATCAGAATGTGGCTTAAAAAAAAACACAAGGCAGCGTTTCTGTTTTTTTTTTCACCATTCTTTGCCTGCAATGAGAAAAGCAGGTTCCTAATGTCCTTTCCACACCTTCCTAATGGAGTGTTTCTCCAGCACAGATTGTGTGGTTTAAAGATGTTCTTGGCCATGAGTAGTGAGGAAATAATTGATTGTGCTGAAGTAGAGTTGGCCGAGGCCATGCTTGTCATTGTGAACAGGTTTGTAGGCAATCAGTGTTAACTGACTGTTCTCCAGAGACATTATTGAAGAAAGGGTCAATACGAGCGTGGAAGAAAGTATCAGGTGTCGTCATCGGCTCCTCTAACCAGCACTTGTGAACTTTTTAACTTTCTGCCTTCACAACAAAGCGGATCCCATGAAAGACATGTTCTTCAATTACACACGCTCTGGGAGTAGAGATGTTTTGCCCTGACTTATTGAGTTCTCTCTCTTTCGTCTCTCTGTATTTGCTAGCTGTGTTTATATTTCATCTCTTTATAATCTTGTTTTAATAAACTCTGTCAGTAATTTTTCTCATAAAACTTATTTGAAGGGGGAAAAAAGAAAGATTTTGATGTTATACAGTATAAAATAGAGCTGTAAACATGAATGTAGATAGCAGCTTCAATCCTTTGGTCATGAATAGATTTGATGAGAAGATCGGTTAACATTGATGGTACACAGTGTATAGTTTGCGTCCATGACATACACTGTAAGAGTCTCCACAAGAAAGAAAATAAATTGTGCTCAAAGTCTCATCAGACGCTTGTTTTTCTCTTTAGGCTTCCCCTGATCTCACCACTGTCAGAGGAACAGAGCTGTTGAAAAGTGAGGTACGACCACTGTTTTTAATCCTCATTGGTCTGTATAGTCTCTCCTTAGACCTTATAAAATATTCTAAAATCCTCCTCAAAATCCAATCACAAGTGGCCACATTTTGAGATTTATTTTAAAGGGGTCACTTGGTGCGATTAAAATTTTCCCTTTCATTTTGGAGTGTTACAAGTTGCAAAGACTAAAGTCTCAAATCCAAAGAGATGTTCTTCGTAAAAGTTGAGTCAACCATTCCTACCTAAGATGGCTCATTCTAACATCCCCCCACATATCTGCGTCACGATGTGGGAAGATTTGCATAATGCCGCCCAAATGTTCATGCAAAGAAAGAAGGCATAACTTTTATTCTCACTGTAGCCGCCGCCGCCATGTTGTGGAGATGTGAAAGCAGAACTACTTTGTTTGGCCTTCCAAAGGAGGACAAAACTAGAAATCAGTGGTTCAACACTGTTCCAGAACAGTTCAACCCAAATATTCAGATGTGTGCAGCACATTTTGCGAAGGATAAGGATTGTTTCCTGTAAGAGTAGCCTACAAAGCCGGTATCTGTTTCTATTAAGTGGGGAAGTTCCAACTTTGCAGGGACAGTCTGGCGCTTCTTACTCACAGACTATAAGTACGTTTTTTCAAATTTAAAGAATTTGCCACTGATGATTCAAACGTGAGTTTTGAGCTGCTTAGAGATGTATTTGTTCTTTGTCGTTTCTTCAATCACAAATGCAGACATGGTTTTATGTTTACACGGCGCTATACGCAATGCAACACGTAAAAAGACGGTGTAAGTAATTATAATGAGTAATTATATCCCCCCTGGATGCAACAAATGCCTCGTAAGGTTTTTCAGGAATTCAGCCAATCACAATGCACTGGATAGCTGGCCAATCAGTGTACACCTCGCTTTTCAGAACGATGATCTTTGTAAAGTTCTACTTGTTTCAGAAAGGCGGGGCATAGAGGAGCAACAATAATTTACATTATGTGTAAAATAATGTGTTATTTAACCTTAAACCACATAAACACGTTGCATTACAACAAATACACAAAATAATGTTCTTTTTAGCAACGTCATATGACCCCTTTAATACTAGTTGAGCTGTTTAATCTGATGTCCTGACCCAGTCACATGAGATGGGTGTTAATGTATTAAGTTGGAATTTAAAAGGCATTCTTAGTTCAATTCTGAATGGTACACAACCCTAGAGGGCAAATGGCTTGCTTTATATTACATGGATGAGAACAATTCTCTAAGGGATAAATGTACAGTGTAAACAATGTATTGCTGTTGTTCTTGTTGTTTATCATTTAGCCAATGAAGCATTTAAAATATGCCTTCTGAATTAAATTCCAGCAAATATCTCATCGTTTTTGTCAATTGTTTTTTTTTACCCCACTGACAGTCTGCAACCTGGTTGGTAATACATGATTGGCACACAGTGCTGTATCTTCCCAAGAACCCTGATCTCTTGTGCAAAACACGGTAGCCTATCTGTAGCAGTCTTGCAGACAGATCTGACTGTGTAATGTATTGACAGTTGAGCAGTCTACATTAAGTGCATACATTGAACGTGCACATCTGTCAAGGGAGGGGGGTTATTTAGGAGGAAGATTAATAGAAGGTTAAATGACCGGCCCCTCTTCGGGACTATAGGCCCAACGAGAGCAAGAGGGAGTCACTCTTCCGAACTCTCCCCCTCCTTCTCTCTTCTGCAGCAATCACACATACTCAGCTTAGTTAGCCTGGGAAAAAGAGCCCCAAACCCCGATCAATAACTTTGGTCTTGTCTGCCTAATTGCTCATTGGTTGACATTGGCACCCGGCTATATGTAAGTGCATGTTCCTGGAGTGATTCACTCTTCCCTTCCCTCTCTCTCTCCACCTCCCTCTCTTTACTCTCAAAAACACCTCACGCTCTCTGTTCCTTCCTCTTCACCACGTTTTGGATGGGAAACCCGAACCGCAGTTGTCACGTCGGGACGCGAGCATCCAAAGACTCCGGCAAGACCTGCTCCTCTCTCATCAGGCCCGTGACGCCCAGAGCGTTCAGGTAAATAAGCTCTGCTAATGACCATTAGGCAGATAAGACTTGCTCTCGCTCTCTCGCGCGCCTGTTATGCAGATCGGCGACAGGAAATTACCTTTTTTCCCTTTTACTTCTTCTGTCCTCCCACACCCCCCTGTGTTGATGATTACCATCCCTTCAAGTCTTAAGTATGCAGTATTTGCATAGCGCTCTGATTATTCTCATGACATCCTGCATGAATAAACAAAGGCATGAGGGTGCATATCACGCAACCACCCAATGCGTATTTCTACACGTTCTTTGTATATGGAAATATCTTTTGGGTCTGTTTCAGCGGGACTTTAACATCCGAAATATATGTTGATTACGGCAGCGCTATTTGCATTTCATGTAACATCGAGTGCTAAAGTGACACTGCCCCTCTCTCTGGATTCAAATGCGATATTGATCAGTCAGTCTCATGAAGCTCAAATCAAAACAATGATGTCGGTCCTGAGCGCCACATGCATTTTAACATTAATTTTTACGTATAAACAAACAATTATGGTCACTAATCAGATGCATGATCCATTTTCCAGCCCTCCATTTGTCATAAGAAGCATTTTGCTATTCCTTTCGGCTTTTTTTCCAGTTCTAGTGTGCTAATGTCATGATTTAAATGAAGTATTGATCAGTTTAGGAGGGGAGAATGGAGAGGGAGCGCAATTGTAAGGCAAAGAAAGAGCAGGGTTATCGGCTTGCATCACACACCGAAAAGCAGAGCAAAAGGATGAGCTGGGTTTTTAGGATTTAAGGGAAACGATTCTCATTCTTCCTT
This sequence comes from Carassius carassius, assembly GCF_963082965.1. NCBI lineage: Eukaryota > Metazoa > Chordata > Actinopteri > Cypriniformes > Cyprinidae > Carassius > Carassius carassius. Next base: position 39,951,286 of record NC_081757.1, on the reverse strand, counting down.
CATCGTTTTAGTCCACGATCTGGCAGGAATTTGAGCGTTCGCTATGCCAACAGACGGGTGGGAAGACGAGGCAAGACTTGACGTGCTTGTCACCAGATCACAATGAATGGGTAAGGCGAGAGGCGACTGTGTGATTCTAGGTGACTTAGGCGAATTTGTGGATTACTCTCGGGCCTCTAATGAGCAAGGCTGATTAATTGATCGTCCCCGGGCCTCTATTTTGGATATGCGACTGTCATTGTGTGACGATTTGAAATGCAGAAGAGGATGTTTGATAATGTCAGACTCAACTGGAACCAGGGGTCTGCCAAACCTCCTCCTCCTCTCTCTTTTTCTCAACTCCCATCCTCCCCTCCTCTCCGTTCTCTTTAGCAGGTGACCATATTATGCTAATTACAATAATTATTATTTATTTTCGATGTGTTGTGGTGGGCCTTGCTTTAATTATCTGAAAAATAACAACATTAATGAATACTTTTTTGCTTCAAAAAGCGGATAATGGGGTGATGGAATGATGCAAACTGCCTGTGTATGTAACCAAAAATTTTAAAGATCTGCCTGCAGAAGTATTGGTTGTTCTTCAGCATTTTGTGTCGAACAATGAGCTGTGATTTCGCATTTGGTTAAGAAGCATTGATTTTTGCTTCTGCATTCAGTGCAGGGCAGCCCTAGCCTGTCTGGAGTATCAGGGTGTTTGTGAAGGGTCCTAGAGCCGCTCGGGTGGATGTTGGGGATGCGATGAGGGCCAGATGAACATCGGTTCCTCTGCTGGAGCTCTTGCCATGAAGGGTTCTGCAAGTCGAGCAGGCGAGCAGAGAAACAGGCTCTTGTAGTGGATTGATTTTCTCTTCCTTTGCGCCCTGCCCTCTATTGTGGTTGGATAGCTGGACGTCCAAGAGCAGAGACTGAGAGCTGCAGAGACAGCTGCAAGAAAGCCAGCAGGAGCTCCAGAGGGGACACGACTGCAAACAGCAGCTGCACAGGCAGCTACAAGATGCCAGGAAGCAAGATCTGGAGCTTCAGGCTCAGGTAAAAGCTTCACGGCCAGGCCCAGGCTGCTCGGGCCCACACACTCTCTTTCTTTCTTGCTTTCTCAATGCCAATGCTTTTGTTCTGGTCTCTTCTTTGTGTCATATTTTAATCTCAGACCACTACATTTACAGTGATTTTATGTATTTTTCTCTTCTTCTAAGAAGGATCATTTCATATGAGAATACTAGCTGTTGTTATTATAATGAATTGGCTTGTGCTGTAATACACCAAGTTAACTAAATTGAATTGTTAGTCAGGAATGATTTTTGGAAAGGCTTTTGAGAGATAGAAAGAGAAACATGATCTAATTCCAAGATACTTTATGTCGTTTGAAGCTTCTGTCGATTTTCTACATGGAGTTTTGCTGTAATGACAGCGGCTTGTGAGCTGTGAATGGATGTTTTGGCTCACTGAAATACTTAATATCCAGTTTGTTGGGAGTCTGAAATCTGCTGTTTTTTTGTTTTGTTTTTTTATTTGGGGGGGGGGGGGGCAAATAAGCTTCTTATTTGTTAAGGTGACTCTGCTAAACTTGTTATATTCCAGGTTTGTTTTAGAGAGTGCAATGCATGTGTTGAGCAGATGGCTGTGCCTGTCTTAACTCTTCCAGCTTGACTGAAGTTAGAGTTTTCTTTGAGACAGGCGTTTCCCCCTCCCCAGTTGAGATGAGGAGGATCCCAGAATTTTTGCTGCCAGATGCCAGGGAACACGATCCCAAAGAAGACATTTACTCTGGAAGGAAAAATTCAAAAAGATACTTAAAACGTTGTCACAAAACCCTACTAAATTAGCTCTTTCAAACAAAGCTCAGGAGACTTTATGATAGATGTTTTATTTATTTATTTTTTTATGCATCAACCCCGTCTGAGATGTTTCTCAGGACAACTATACAGTATAATCATTTGATCTTGAGAGAAATTGATGAGAAATATTTTTGCTGACTTTTTTATTTTGGAGATTTCCAGAAACTCTAGTAAAGGACACACACAAATTACAAAAATCTGTGAAGGTTAAAGCGGTATTGTCCATTTATTCTCATTTGGATATTGAATGTTGTTTGTTTTTCTCTCTTTTGGACTGTAAGGTGTAACACATGCATAATTTAAATGCTTCTAACTAAACAAACAGTTTGTTGTATTAGGCACGTAGCTGCAAGCTAGTGTTTGCTGCAGTGATCCTCTGAGCCCTCCCCTCCTAGATGGGACTGCTGACCAATCAGAGCTCAGGCCAGTGCTGTCCGTCACCAGTGGCTGTGTCACCTGTCGCTAGGCGTCATGGCAGACTTGTTGGGGGAGCTCAGCACTGATTGCTCAGAGAACAATCTCACAGTGCCTCTGTTTACTAACACTCCCACAGTTAAGTTCATGGCCTTTTTACGATCCAGCTGCAGTTTGTTTGTTATCATGAGGGTCACCTTTATCATCTCAGTGTTCCCAGCTTTGTAGTATTTTAACCATATCCATTACTTTGTAAGCCTGAGTTTTGTGTGCAGTATCATTTTCAGGTCTCTAGACATGATAAAAATATAGGCAGCACTAATTTGGGTTGTTGTTTTTGTTTAGCAGATATATTTAAAAGTATTTTTTCTTCATGATATGCTGATCGGTGCAATAGAGCTGTTGTCCTTTATACTGACACCTATTATTGTGAATGCAGTGTCACATGTTTGGTCCCCAATGATGTTTTTAATAAATATCATATTTACAGACTGGCTACACACTGTGCGCAAGAAACACAAACTGTGTGATCGATTTATATACCCGTTAAGTGACTGTGAGCTTCATTACACGTGGGGCTGAAATGTTGGCCATCATGAAAAGTATATGGATGGTGGAAATACCGTCGTATTTAAGAAGAATAGTGTAAGCAGCCAGGGGCGTCGGACTGGGGGTAAAACCAGTACTGATTACCAGGGCCCCAAAGGAAGAGAGGGCCCTTGAAAAGTCTGGAATATATATTGCCAGGGGTGGCGGAGGAATATATATACAGTACAGACCAAAAGTTTGGACACACCTTCTCATTCAAAGAGTTTTCTTTATTTTCATGACTATGAAAATTGTAGATTTCACACTGAAGGCATCAAAACTATGAATTAACACATGTGGAATTATATATGGAATTACATACATAACAAAAAAGTGTGAAACAACTGAAAATATGTCATATTCTAGGTTCTTCAAAGTAGCCACCTTTTGCTTTGATTACTGCTTTGCACACTCTTGGCATTCTCTTGATGAGCTTCAAGAGGTAGTCACCTGAAATGGTCTTCCAACAGTCTTGAAGGAGTTCCCCGAGAGATGCTTAGCACTTGTTGGCCCTTTTGCCTTCTGTCTGCAGTCCAGCTCACCCCTAAACCATCTCGATTGGGTTCAGGTCCGGTGACTGTGGAGGCCAGGTCATCTGCCGCAGCACCCCATCACTCTCCTTCTTGGTCAAATAACCCTTGATGCCTTCAGTGTGACTCTACAATTTTCATAGTCATGAAAATAAAGAAAACTCTTTGAATGAGAAGGTGTGTCCAAACTTTTGGTCTCTACTCTATATATGTCAATCATTTACATAAAAGTTTTCAAGTTTGTTGGAACATAAATTTAAACTTAAATTTACATTTAAATAAAATAAATACAATTTTATAAAAAAAAAACAATTAAACTGTAAATGCCGGATTTTTTTTTCAGAACAAATAGGCCTAGCGGAACGCTAAAATTCAAAATCTAACATTTTACAGAATAGTACTGATCAAACAAAAAAGTACTGGTCGTAATACTTGCATAAAATGTTTGAAGCGGAAAAAGCGGTTCACTGACTGCACAGCACAGCCACAAGCGCCACAGTTACGTTTGGGATAATTTTATTTTTAATACTATAGTGTCATTTGAAAACATTGCAATTGCATTTTAAAATACAACAACGAACACCACGAAACCATTTAAAATGGCACATTCCGCGGTCTCGTTGACGGGAAACAGTCAACAAAGTAAAATGATCTCAAACGTATGGCGCGCTCTCTTCATTTTATCAAATGATCATAATCACATCTATTCATTTTACAATCCTGCTACTGGCATTTTATTCAGACTAAAACCCCTTTAATTCAGGTGAGAAAGCTTTTTTTCCATGTGGCTTTTGCAAATAATAATAATACCGCTGCAGACGCATTTTGCAGCATTAAGGTTATTAATTGATTGTTAATTTAAACGACAATCAAACATGGAAATTATTGAATATTGACATCCCTAAATTCAAATGAGTTGAATGGAAACCTGGCTATTGTCTGCATCAAACCATGCTTCCGAACAAATGTCATTCACCGCTCTGGGCAGCTCCAGGACATTTACAGGGTAAAATTCTCTTGACTACCTTTATCTCCCAGGACTGTTGTTGAATCTTCCAAAAGTTTTGGGTGGGGTCCTTCACATGTGGCAGCAGCAGTTTTCCATCGCACCAATAACACGGGGCTGCCCGCCGACGTGCCTGACTTTAAATCGGTGCTACTAAACATGGATATCGGCGATGCCGATATATAAAAAAATGACAAATATCGGCCTGATATATCGGCCGACCTCTAATTTCTACCGTCGGACCAGAAGCTAAAACCCGCTCTTCACATGCCTCTCTGGAACAACGTCAAGCAGCTCCATCATTTCACCAACAAAGAAAAGTTATCAGAAAACTAATCAGAAAAAAACACTGGAGCTTGAGAGATCACAAAACGAATGTGATAAAAGTGGATGTTGATTTGCATGCTTTGTTGTTTACTTAAAGATTTAAGTCCAAAAGCATTGGTGCTTTACAAAGAATGAATTATTTGTCAGGACTGAAAATTAGTCACAGAAATAAAGTGGTATTAACTGTTATTTCACAGAAGAAAGAGGAGACACTTATTCAGTCACATCTGTTTCTGTTTATTTGTATGTAATACTCTATTCATGTGACTCAATATGGAAACCACCATGAATAGGCAACCTGAATCTGCAGGTGGAGAATGAAGCTACTGGGAATCAAACGACAGTCCTGGTACCACTGTTGATGACAAATTTTACCCATAAATTAATTTGTGAAATGATTTTCATGCTTTATTGGGTATTGATACATAAGCTTAGCCAACAATTGGAGATTTTGGTCTGTCATGAAGAATATTGGTGCTGCACTTGCATGACTAGTAAATAGCTTGGGATGTTCACCAATTGTACTTGAAGGCCACCTTGCTTAAAGGAACTTGGTACCAGGTTGTTTCTTTTATTTAGTTTGTTACCATGAGCATAACATAAAATTAAAAGTATAACCACAGAAAATATAGCCACAGAAAATACTTTGATATTGGGTGCAATATATCTCGTACCTTCCATATAATCCGAAATCTTTTTAGCTTGTTTGTGCAGCGGTGTTGTGTGTACGTGTTCACGCTCTCTCTCCCTCATTAACCTGTATGGCCGAGGATCTGAGCTCTAGCAGATGTCTCTCTCTAGGGGGCTGGGTTTTATATTGGAGTTATACATAGCCATGGCTGAGGGGCTGCTGAGAAAAGGTCAGGCCTTAGTGAGCCAGTCTGATTATAGCTGGGAAATAAGTGCTCCATGGGGCTGATTGCAAGGAGGTCACCTCCACCAAGGGTCAGATTGAATGAGTGTGTCTGTGTGCGCCCTTGGAAAGAAGCTTCAATTGCATTAAGTTTCTCATGTCTGGCGCCTCCCTGTAGGTGGACAGAGTCACTGCGGAGCTTGGTTTGGTTTGGTCCACATCAGAGCAAAAGAGCAAAGAGGCACAAGAAGCTAGGAGAAAATGCCTCGAACTGGAGGATGAGCTGTCTGTTGTCCTAGCCCAGCTGAGTCGGTGCAGGAAAGGGACACAGGGTGCCAAAAACAAAGTGAGATTGGATATGTCACAATTTACTAATACAATCAAACTGACGGTGAATATACAGTATGCACTTGAATAATTGTTCTAGGAATTGAATTGTCCATGGCCATACCATGCAGGGTTATTATCATTAATAAGCGTTAATTATCATATCTATCTATATTTATTTTTTTATTTTTTTGTTTCTCATTTTAGTTTAGTTTAACTGTAACTACTAAAATAACTTAAACTAAATAAACTGAATAAAATAAAATGAGAAATAAGGATAAACAATATTTGGCTGATATACAACTGTTTGAAAATCTGAGGGTGCAAAAAAATCTAAATACTCTGAAAATCACCTTTAAAGTTGTGCAAATGAAGTTCTTAGAAATGCATATTGCTTATCAAAAATTAAGTTTTGATACATTTATGGTAGGAATTTTACAAAATATCTTTACTTAATATATAATGTTTTTTGGCATAAAAGAAAAATTAATAATTTTGACCCATACAGTGTTTTTTTTTTTTAAAACACACAGCAAAAATTAATGAAATTAAAAAACAAAATTAAAGTGAAAACAGAAAATCTAAACAAAATCCAATTCAAAATAATAAAAATTGTAATAGTATACCAGTGATACTTAGATAAAACTGATACCATGGTGCAGTAATGCCATTGGCTTTTAATACCATGGTACTGAATGATGAATATTCATAAACACCAGAGTGTCTACATGGTATTCCAAGGTACTTCGATGAATACCTTTTATTACCATTGGACATGTCCAAGAAACTATTGTCATTCTCTAGTTTGTATGTCATTGTAGTCTCTGGCCTATGACACACTTCATGTGCACTTGCTGACTTACAGTGTCCGCCGCATATGCATGTCCATTAATAACCATAGGTTGTCCCATTTATCATTTTAATGTACATCCCCTTTGCGGCTGCTATGCACACTTGATGCAGATTTCTACCTAGCATTCAAAGCAGTATTTCATCACAAAAGTGTGGGTTTTAGGGTGTGATTTGGGACAGGGCCTCTGTCATTCATATACCATCTGCTGCTTGCTCATAGTCTCTGACCTCTCTGTAATGTTGCATGGTCTGGGAGTCATTACTTTGGTTAATGCTATTCTGTTGATCCAGTTGACCTCTACTCATTTTACTGAGCTGTCTCAAGCAATTTTACAGACGTCAGATTTTTGGAATAGTTTTTACCCTGAAACATGCATTATACTGACAGATGTTTAGGATAGAGGAACTTATTTAAGAAGAAAGCAGGAATATCATGGCTGATTACAACTTACCAACGTAGTGCATGTTCTGTTTTTGCCGTTTTTTTATTTTATTTTATTCATTTTATTTTATCGATTATCCTTTGTTCATGATCTGGATCTTTAATCAAATTGCTACTTTTGAGAATTTTCTAAACGTAGTATTTTTCAAAATTTCCTGCAAAGCCTCACCTAGAATCAGACCTATAATTCATATACATGGATGCCATATCGCTTCCTTAAAGGCATAGCTCACCCCAAAAAGAAAATGCATTCATAAATTCTCACCCTCATGATGTTCTAAACCAGAATGACTTGTCAATATGTCTAAAAGGAGCCATAGAAGTGGTCCGTATGTCCTGTACTCTATATTTCAAACCATCTGAAGCTTTATGATGAGTTTAACAGAGTGAAATTCTCAGTCCATTATTGTACTCCGGTTTTATCCACATATTTAAATATATTGTCTCCAGTTTCCAGTGAATAGCAAATTTGTATCTATTCCTCACAAAAATCTATTATATGACTTCATTTATAGCATTTAAGTCATATGGACTACTTTATTGTGCTTTTTGGAAAGAACATGAGTCACAAAGTTTGTAACAACATGAGAGTAAATAATACAATAATTTTCATCATTATTACTCCACTGCACAGCTGGACCATTTTGCCTTTTGAAAGACCTTTGTATCTGAGGTTAAAATAACCCCCCAGGCACAAGCCCGTCTGCCCACAGATCACACACTTCCACACTCTTAACGCTCATGATTCTCACAGAAATGAAGCTGCGTTTGTGATCGAAACTTTGGATGCATTATTACTCACCGGTGACTGTGTGAGTGTGTACGTGTCTGTCCTGTGTGTTTTAATGACGCACACATCCTTTATCTGCAGCCTGCACTTAATCCCAGCACTGCTGGCTCAGGAACAGATTACTGACAGCAGATGTGATGAGAGCAGAGCAGGGGAACCTGACACACACACACACACACACACCTCCGCTTCTCATTATGACAGAACAGTGCAGCCATTTTCTCACAGCTCTGTTTGTTCTGTTCTACCATCTTTGCTCAGGTTATTGTCTCCTTCTCAAAACATTTCTGTGTTTGATGGTAAACATTTGTGATGTGAATTTCATGATCTTTGTCTATGTGTGTTCCCAGGCTGAGCAGATCCAGCGGCTGGAGGAGGAAGTGTCCAGGCTGAAATCTCAGCATAGTTCAGTCAGTCAGCAGGTAAGAGCAGCACTTTAACACCGCACATTCTTATTTCTAACATCTCCCAGTATTACCCTGTCAACAGAACTGTCACTTGAACTGTCACTTTTTATTTTTTTTAACCTTTTTCTACTTAAATATCGAAAGGCAATCAAGAGATAGACAGGGGCCAATATCAGTCCCTTTAAGGCACGTTGTATACTCTTGGCACATCCCTCAAGCAGCTATTAACTTGTGAAGTTCATTTAGCTGGATTTCTGCTTCCATTAAATAAAATGGCTTCTAGCACCAGGGTTATTAAAGTAAACTAAAACCACAAAAAGCTTTTGTTTCTTAATAAATAAACAAATAAATGTATACTTGTATAAAAGTAATATTTTAGCTATTTGCCTAATATATATTAATTTATATGAATAAAAAATACAAAATCTAAAACTATAAACCATACTTAAAAACCAAAAAACTAATAGCAGGCGAAAAAGGAACGCAGCACATAATAAGTCACATGATATTTAGAGATCAGGGGACTGTCTCAAAAAGTTTTCCAAATATGTTCAGGGTGTACGTACAGCCAGAATCGAACCTGCATTTCCCACATGAGCACCCAGGCTTGAGCATTAACCACTAAACCACTGTTCAAACTGTTATTTGCCTCCTAACACTTCCCAAATTTAGTCTATTACACCTAAATCACAATCTCTGCCAAATGACGCCATGGCATGTCTTTCTTTCTTTTTCTCCCCACTCTTAAGTCTTTGATTATTCTCTGGTTGAGTCTTTGTAACCCTCTGTCCTCTTGGGGAAGCAGTGGGGACGGCTGGCTGCTTGAGCCCTCGTGGAGGTTAATGGTGACTCGGGCTCCAGGTGGGAGTAATCAGCTGTGTGCCGTCCAGAGGGGGTCAGCGGGTACCAGCACTCTCTCCTGGAGCCCCCCTTCTTCCTCCAGCAGAGGAGTGTTAGGGCCCGGAGAGTGCCGAATGATTGCTAATAAAACATTTGATTGAGAGGAGAGCAGAGTGCCAACCATAAACAGGCTGGATTCTGCCCTTTAATTTCAGCATCTCCAGAGAATTGCTTTCGCTGTGCCGCAGAGCGAGGCTTATACACAAACAGTTAGTTGTCTAGCCTAGATCCGAAGATCTAATTTTGCACGTGTGAGCGTGTGTACGTGCGCACGTTCGGGTGTTTGTCTATTTTGTATTCCTGGGGACAAAAACTAAGGGCTTTTCATTTTAAATTCCCACTGCTGTAGATGCTGCCTCGACGCTGATAAGAAAAAAACAATCATTTCATACTGCTGAGAAAATTGACCATAGAGCGGCTAAGATGGCAACAGCCTTGTGCAGAACACGTCAAATTCTAATTTGCTTTTCCTGTCAGGTTGAATCGTGTTGCTGAGGTGTGTGTGTACCTGACTGCATGCAGATGGTGTATTAATGCACCGTATGATTGACTAAATGCATTTTTGCTGCACTCCCAGTATACAATCATCCCTGTAACGTTCACAACAACAACTCCGAATTTCAGAATTTCTGCATAAAACACACGCTTGCTTGCTTGCTTGTGTTTGTGTGTTTGTTGGGCTCAGATGAAAGGTTAACGCATGAGCATATATCAGACACTAGCGTGCAGTAATAAAGGGCCAGCTATAGAGCTGCTTCTCTCCTTCTGGGAACTGCACGCATTTTTATAACCTCGCTGACAGCAAGATAAAGTGCTCGTCCAATTAGAAAAATATTTGGGCGCATACCTTCCTGCGAGAGTCCCCGGCTTTTTCATTCTCAAACCCATTTTATATGGAATCTCGGGCATTTTGATTGTTTGTTTTTCGCTCCATGAAAGCGACACGTGTGTTTTTGCCCTCGCAGCATGTGTGCCGCGTTTCTCACTTTAGAAGAGAATGATCGCATACATCCGGTTTTTGTAAGGGCTACGGTTGCAGATATTGCAATGCCTGCACTCCACGCTCACACACGCACCCTGATTAATTCTTAACCCTCGTCCGTATTCTTTCTTCCTTCTTTTAAGAATAGATGTATTTTGGGGGGCTTTTCTTATGGAGTGCATTAAAATTAATTTCTCTCTTGTTGTGAAAGAGGCACACGTTAAAAATAATTGGATGAGGGAGAGAACAAAGGGCTGCCTCTCCCTTGTGCTGCTGCATGGCCCAGCGAGGCGTTAATGCCGCGCCCGCCGCATTGTTCGGCTGTCTGCAGCCATCTCCCCAGCCAGACACTCAGCGCTGCTCAAGTCACTTTTAATGTCTGATAATCAAGGTGAATTTTCAAAAAGCTGCCATTTTCAAATGATGGTGTATATATTATGTGGAGATGGGGATTTTGAGAGAGGGGAGGGGGCCGGCGGTGGGCGGCAGATGGGATGAGGGCCATCCAAAGTGAAAGAGAGACACCTACTGGTTGTGGGCCGAACTGCCGGGATGCTGTGCAGAGGGTGTGAGGGTTGCATGACAGAAGTGTGATTGGCTTGCATGAAACCTGTGAAGCTTATGTGGAAAATGGCATTCCAAGAACTGCCGTTTCTTTATTAACTATATTGTTCGTAGTACAAATCAGTGAGAGACAGCCAGAATGTATGGATGTGAATAAGGCACCATATTGTGCTTCACTCAAAAGAGGACACTAAAAAAAATTGTAAATGTATTTTTAGTGCATCAGCAATCAGCTATAAATATACCATTTAGAAAACTTGTTAAATGTGAATATGCAGAAATCAACTATTTTCTTTTTATAAATTTGTTCATTGTTAGTTCATACCTAATGGATTAACCAATGTTAACAAGCCTTATTATAGAGTGTTTAATTTATTTAATTTGGCATACAAATGCACTCTTTTGGCAAATGTTTTTTTTTGCTTTGCAAGAGGAATGTGTGCTTCTCAATGGTCTGCACCTTTATTGGCCACTGACATGCGTCAGCTTCGCAGGCTCTTCAAAGAATTTACATTTTCATTTGTGCATATATATATATTTAGAAATCCCGGTCAGGTCCAAACAAAGGGTGTGTCCAGGAAAAAGATGATGTATGGTCACCTTAATAAAGCGATGCTGGTTTTTGTAAATGGACATCTATAGTCGTTCATTACTGTGTTGAAGCCCTACATCATTACCTTAGTGTGTAGCAACCAAGCTCTATTTCACTATAGCTCCTTTTTCTCTTTCTGCAGTGCTTCTGCATTCTCATTTTTCACCCCAGCGTGCACCGCACCGAACGCTGCAATACATTACAGAGGTGAATGTATGCAGCACGTAGAATGTAATAAGTGTGTATTTATTTCCTCCAGACTGATTTACTCTCCCCTGGCTTGGTGGAGGGAGAGGAGAACAACCATCTGCAATGAGCTTGATGTATCAGACCGCACTGTTTTTTTGCAGTGCAATCCTTTTTATTACAACATTGCGACTGTTTTTGTTACTTTTTGGCTTGTATGTATGTTTGTTTGTACATCCTGTTTCAAGCAAAAGTCTCTGTGGTGCTGGACTGAGGCGACTGAATACAAAATTGGAATGGAAGCCTGAAATTGCCACTGAGCTTTGTGAGGGCTGTGATGCGACAGGGTCCAAATGCATTATGCTCTACATAAGGCCTCAACTAGTGATAAAGATGGAGAAAAAAATTATTTTTTGCTTTCTTAGAAGAAAATGGACGAGTAAAAAGCCTTTGGTCTGGTGCGTCTGTTTTTGTCATTGATTATGAGAGCGCTGGGGTTTGTTTTAAGATGTCTGTCTTCAGTGGACTGACTTAATGCACCGGCAGAGCGGGGGAATGTGAACGAAGAGGACAGGAGCCTGTGTCTTCACTTCTCTTTCATGAAGAGGCCGCTGCAGACGTGACGTGCTTCCTGAGAAGGATCCTCGTTTCAGTGTGTATTTGTGACTGCGAATCGAGGACGGAAGTATCTTTGAGGCACACAAACATTTATAAACAAAGAGGAATGATTTTAATGGGTCATGGTGCAGGGTTGTCTTGTTTTTGTTTTTGGCTTCAGTACTGGAAGATGTGACTCTGACCTGTTGATCCACTGCTCTGAATCAACAGAAAAGGAGGTTGACGCTCGTGTCATGACGATGCATCGTGACAAGTTTCTCTGGTAACCCCACTAACCCTACTAACCCTAACCCTATCTGAAAGCATAAATACAAAGTTCTGGCATGAAAATCTAAATGGCGCAGTCCGATAGATCTAACTCAATATGACATAATGGCATCATCATGTCGCAGCTGATTGGTACTTTCCTGTATTGGTAGCCAATGAGCTCGCTGATTAACATTCAAATACTTGACTAATGCTTGTGGTAACAGTTGCAGCACACTTATGAAAACCCTCCACCTTCCCCAGCTCCACCAGTATAGATCTGCTACGGGGTGATCATGTATGTTATGGGGGTTAGTCATATATGTTATATGTGCAGCAGTATTTCTTACATACTCACAGCAGCTTGTTGTGGATGTATTAAGACCAAATACATTAACAGTGTCATGTACATTACCATGCCAATCCCTCTGAGAGTTGTCATGACAGAAATACAAATCAGTACAAATGTTGTGTTTAATATTCAGCTATGTTGCAGGATTACGGACCAGTCAGATTCTACTTTGGGTGGAGCTACCTAGTGAGATTCTGCATGCATTTAAATTAAGTGACTGGCAAAAAATAGCTTTTATTGATTCTTAAGATACTGTTAGAAAAAATTCTGTTGAAAACTGATGATGTCCTGGCAGAAAATGATAAGTACCATTTTTGTACCATTTCCTTTAACCCTAAAACACAACACAATACAATGCAATGCCTAATTCAAGATACAGGTAAATTTTGAAAAATAAATATGAGAAATTACTAGGGCTGCCCTCGACTAAAGATTTTTCTGGTCGAGCATTATTTGTTCATGTTAAATGGTTAGTCGACTAATCGCACGTTTATATTAATAAAACAATAAATCATAGTAATGAATGTTTAATTGGCAATGTAGCAGTGTTAATTTCGTTGACGAATAAACTTCGTCATAATATTCAACTACATTTTTTACACCGATGACAACAAGACAATAACGAACTAAAACTGTTTTTGAATGACAAAAACTATGATGTAAATCTACTGACATTTTCATTAACGAATAAAAATGGGACGTAAATGGTAGGGAAGGACAATTTGGGAAGAGATTCATTCAGAAAGAAATCTCCTGCGGTTCAAAAGGTTAGATGCATACATATGAACCGACAGGACATACGCTAACATTTGCTGCACGTCGCATAAAACAGACAGAATTATGTCATATAGTCTGTTTTGACAAGTATTCATGTAAACGCATTTGATTAGCCTATGTCTTAAGTGAATGTAAGCAGTAGGGAGGACGTGCATCAGTACATTGCATCCATTGCAGCTGTGCATTCGGTTTTAAAGGGACAGCAGCTTAATTTAGTTGCGAGTCATTTATGTTAACCAAGCAACAAATGAAAAACAGAAAATTATTCACTGCTTTTGACTGAAAAACTATAGTAGCCCTAAAGATTAATCTAAATTTATTTATAGAAATAAATATGTCTGCTTGAAAGAATGAAGAATATGGTAAACAAGTTGCTATAAAGAATGCATAATTAGCCTATATAACCATTGGTATTTCATTAAAAAGAAGACCATGTTCTTGTTCTTTATAAGAAGAGGTTTTATTTAATTTTAACATGTTGTGCGTCACCACATTTAAATCTGTGTCTATCATTATAAAACCTTAATATCAAACCTTACTGGGCTTAAAGTTCTCCGTCACCATGCCAACATCGCGTGCAGCGTTTGGCTGTGGAAAAATATAATCCTACATACAAATAACAAAAAAACCTTGTTGATTGATATCCCTTTTGAGTCCATGAGTTCGCCTACCAATGGTATGAGAGGAGCAGCTTTCACTCTCAACCAAACTAACATTACTAGCCAATAAGAATGTTTTGCTCTTATAAACATGAGATGTGCACAATAGTATCCAATTGCGGAGTCGCAATCCTGATGAATGGAGAGGCGTGGCAAAAAGCTGCAAGGCGCAATGGTCAAAGATGTTCATCCAAAGATGCGCATATTTACAAACAAGATTCCAAAAAAGTTGGGACACTGTACAAACTGTAAATAAAAACAGAATGCAAGGATGTGGAAGTTTCAAATTTGTATATTTTATTCAGAATACAACATAGATGACATATCAAATGTTTAAACTGAGAAAATGTATAATTGTAAGGGAAAAATAAGTTGATTTTAAATTTCATGGCATCAACACATCTCCAAAAAGTTAGGACAAGGCCATGTTTACCACTGTGTGGCATCCCCTCTTCTTTCTATAACAGTCTGCAAACGTCTGGGGACTAAGGAGACCAGTTGCTCAAGTTTAGGAATAGGAATGTTGTCCCATTCTTGTATAATACAGGCTTCTAGTTGCTCAACTGTCTTAGGTCTTCTTTGTCGCATCTTCCTCTTTATGATGCGCCAAATGTTTTCTATGGGTGAAAGATCTGGACTGCAGGCTGGCCGTTTCAGTACCCAGATCCTTCTTCTACGCAGCCAAGATGTGGTAATTGATGCAGTATGTGGTCTGGCATTGTCATGTTGGAAGATGCAAGGTCTTCCCTGAAAGAGACGATGTCTGGATGGGAGGATATGTTGTTCTAGAACTTGGATATACAGTGGGTACGGAAAGTATTCAGACCCCCTTAAATTTTTCACTCTTTGTTATATTGCAGCCATATGCTAAAATCATTTGTTCATTTTTTCCTCATTAATGTACACAGCACCCCATATTGACAGAAAAACACAGAATTGTTGACATTTTTGCACATTTATTAAAAAAGAAAAACTGAAATATCACATGGTCCTAAGTATTCAGACCCTATGATGTGACAACATAGGGTTAACATAGGGTTAAACATAGGGTTAGACACCAAGATTACTTGACTAAGTCAAATAATGAAGGAGTTATTCCTAATTACACCTTTTGTAGTGGTCAAACTTTGGTAAACTTTTAGTATGTTATTAAGGACACCTAATACTACAAAAAACAGCTGAGAAACCTTTTGTTAGATTTTTTTTAGGGTTAGGTGTTTTTTTTTCATATATGCAGCCGCCTATTGAATGTTTTGGTCAATTTGTGTGTTTTGTCATGTTAAAAGCTCCTTAATAATGTAAATGTTTATTTGTTTGTTTTCCACACTGCTATTTTGAAGTAGCCCACCCTGCTATGTGATTGGTTGGGTTGAGTTAATTTCATCTATTGAAGTCTACTAAGCTTGTGACAGTGATGAAAAAGTTTATATAGATATACAAAACTGGAAATAAGTATACATGTAAAATATATAACCAAGTAAATAAGACCAGGCTATGCCTAATACAAAATAACAAATAACTTACATAAAGTTTATATAGGTATACAAAACTGGAAATAAGTATACATGTAAAATATATAACCAAGTAAATAAGACCAGGCTATGCCTAATACAAAATAACAAATAACTTACATAAAGTTTATATAGGTATACAAAACTGGAAATAAGTATACATGTAAAATATATAACCAAGTAAATAAGAAACGTAGAATGTTTATTAACAAAACGAGTAATCCAAAATATTTACAAACAGGTGCTTTTGCATTTAATTTTGAAACTAAATCATCTGTCATCGTCTTGTCTGTCTCACCTCAGTCTTCTAGTCATTCAGCTCTCCTCACTGGATAAATGAAATCTGATTTGTGATGCGACTGTCATTCGGCACGCTGCATTGAGCAGCCATGTTCAGTTTTTAATTGTACTGTCTGTTCTTTAACTGAACTAAATTATTTTTATTACTACAAAAAATCTAAACATCGGTGGGGGTCGGTGCCACAGTGGTAAAGTGGCATAACCAGTGTTGCGGCTTAACACCGTCTATTGCGGCAGGCCGACTCAATTTTTTATTTTTTTTGCTTTTAGTCCGACCGACTTGCCGATTGTAAATTTGCGTTAAGACCGACCAATTAATTTTTTACTCTTCAAACAACTAATACAAACACAATAAATATACTATTAATTATATTTAAGTAAGTATTGTAAATATATAAATTGCCTTGGCCTACATACAAATGAAGGCTATCTTTAATTAAAAAAAAACCCTTGACGTCATCTGTGTTTACACGGATGTCACACTGTGGCCTGTGCGTTCGCTTCGTCTCATACTCTCACTCACTGTCAGAGTCAACGGTTCGCGCTTGGTAATGATGGCTGCGGCTGCAGTAAACTAAATGTTCGCGGTCACTGTTCAAAGTCATACGGGTTCGGGCACCATAATACATCTAAAAATATTCATTAAAACAGCTCGACACCGCTTTAACTTGGCACGAAGTTCTGGAAAAACTGTGCCCAGATGTTTTCCCATCCCTTCTCCTCTCTAGTCTAAAACAGTGACCCTGTCGACTGTCACTTTATGTTCGAAAATCTATTGCACGAATCAACCAACACAAGTTTCGAAAACGAAAATAAGAAAATGATTTTAACAACCTTTTCTCGGAGCGCATCCAGGTTTTTTTTTTTTTTTTTTTGAACAGACGTCACACAGCAACTGCAGCTTCGGACAAACACGCATAACAGCAAATAATACTTCTGCACAATGTTTCTCTTTTTACAACAGAAATGTGAATTCAGCCGGTATTCAGTCTCATACAGTTTCGGGCTTGAATCGCCTAGGGCTTTCAAAATAGCTGAAAAAACTAAATTCAAATTTTTTACTTAAATATGATCAAAATTTGAATTGTATTCGAATTTTAAATGCATAATTTCAGTTAGGGTGAAGAAAAGCTTTTTGCTTCACTTCTGAGGCTCAAGATAGCGAATCGAGCAAAATATTACTGCATGTTTATTCAAAGCATTAGAATACATGACTGTGAAAAAAAACATATTTACAATAATGTTTATGAACCAATTATTATTAATTAAGTTGCTTAAAGAACTATAAACAAAACAGCATCATGTATGCATGCATTGTTAAATAAATAAAAAGGGCGGAAAACCAGTCACACAGGATAAATTTTTTCATTTAAAAACATGAGATACACGAAATATGCGTTCTGTGTCAACGGCTTGGTTTCAGTTTTGCTGGATAGGCTAACATTACCTTATAATGCAATGACACATATATTGTCATCGCATCTTGTGCGCGTACACGAGGTGAAAGATGAGAAAGCAGATACTGCGTGTCGAGCTCGTCCGCCTTTGAAAGTTGTGTAGACACAGCTGTGCGCGCGGCCAGATGGAATGGAACATAAGGCAGCTTCCTTAATGAACACCTAAAATTCATATGCACATTCGAAATCTGGATTTTTATTTTAAATTCGACGAATATTTTTATAGCCTAAGAAAATCGCCTATGCGATATTTTTTGTTTTTGTTTTGATGTTGTTGAAATTTAATCGTAAACACAGCCATGTTGAAGCCTGCAGTAAATGTTTTGCATTATGGCAGTCCACTCTGCTTATTGTTTTTCGAAAATGTTGCACTCCTGTTTGTCATTTTGCACGTAACTTCACGCCAATAAATCATCAGAAATATTGGTCTTTACCAATTATTGAATCTTTACATTCCTCCTGCCTGTTGTCCGTGGATGTACCTATATTTGGTGTTATTTGCCGTATAAAACTTTATACATGCAAAATCGATTTTACAATCGATTCAATGAACACTCGTCACTCAAATCAAACAGGATTTTTTTCACAAAAGTAACAACCCAAGAAAGCAAAGTAAACGTTCTCTCATTTGTAGGTTGCATTGATATGTAGCGGTGGATGCAAGTAAAACAGTACCTCATCTGAAATTCATGCAATAAACATGTTTTTGACAAAGATTTAAATTTGTTTGTGGTCTATATAGCCTGCATCAAAATGAGGTTTGCAATGATGCGCCCGAAGGCACGGGTTGAAGACCCAGTCAGTGACGTCACGATATGCTAATTTGTTTAAATTCATACCGACGTCATCACCATCACAAAAAAATACTGTTACTGCAAACCAAAATATTTTTAAGGATGGCCTAGTTTAGCCACATGATCTGGTGCTGTGAAACTTTGCATATTTTTCACTACTTTAATTAGTAGCGGAAAGCCTGATCAGGTTAGCCAAATGCTGCTCTTTTACTGCACCACAATAACGGACTATGGTTACCAAACATACAGTAACTGCAAAAGTTACTCTACCTTCATCTCCAATGTTAGACTGGCAAAAACAATGGCATGAGTTTGGGGTGAAAACTGTGCAAATGTGTGAGGGTTATAAGTTAATTTAAGTGGTTTATATGCTATTATGCATATGTTTTTTGTTTTTTTTTTAACAACAGAATCTCTTTTGTGGAACTAAAAACCATGTAGATTATTAGAGTTAATGCCAATATGGGCATGGTGCCCACAAGGAGGCAGTGTGTGGCCTGAACCTTCCGCTCACACACACACACACATACATATAAACACATTTAACTTATCAGATGCAGGTAAAATAGTCCTGCAATACAACATATATAGTATAGATACCAAAAAAGTTGCACACACACATATGCACTTATTTTGGTAAAAATAATTGGTACAAGCACTAAAAATGTGTTCCTTCACAGAGTGCTGAGGAATATTCCCCCCATCCTCTTTTATCTTTCTCATTCCTCTTCTCTGCTCTCCTCTTTGTATCCTTAAAATATTCTGCACATCTCGCTTCAGTTCCGCATGACAGACACTCCTAATATAATCTGTGTGTCTGAATTCTAATTTATACCGTCAGGATAAAATAAATAGTCTGCAGTTAATTATAGGGAGCCAGCGCCTGCCTTTGCCCGGGTGATTTATGAAGTGCGTGCAGGCATTCTCCAATGCATTTTTCTTAATTTATTTTTAATCTGTCTTTCTATTAATTCTGCAGCAAATGTCTTAATGATGTGTGAGGTGTGCATTAATGAGAGCAGGTGGAACGAGAGGAGCTCGGGTGGGGGTGGGGTACAGGGGGTCTGGACCTACAAGGACCGCTCTTAGACCCCCTTCACTCCTAACCCCCAAAAGCGCCCCCCCCCCCCCCCCCCCATATGTTTGCTTTGTTCTGTCTGCTCTGAGGCTGTGTGTGCAATGCCAGCAGTTATACCATACAATGCAATGATAGTATCAGATAGTAATACTATAGTACTTTTATATATATCTCTCGATTACCATATTTATACCTTATATTTACATAGCACTCTAAAATACTTAAACAATACTACTGTATACTGTATTTCCAAAATCATGCTATTAATGTACCATGGTAGAGTGGCATGTGATAGGCTGATATATCAGGTCATAAAAGCCATTTTGAGGTCATGGGCATTAACCAATATGAGTTTTACATGATAAACTAACAAATAATTAAAACTTTGCATAATTCACCTTTACATTACTTAACTTTGTGCTCTGTCATACACAATAACTTATGTGGCAAGTTAAGCCAAACAATTTAAAATTCTGCCATTATTTACTCACCCTCACATATTTCCAAACCTGCATGACTTTCTTTTTCTGCAGAAAACACAAAAGAAAATATTTTGAAGAATAGTGGTAACTAAAGAGTTTCGCTGACAATTGAATTTCATTGTATGGAAAAAAACACTTGAGGCATTTCTCGAAAATATGTTATTTTAATGTCACAAAAGAAAGTCTTTGGAACGTTTTGGAATGAAATGAGGGGTGCTTTAATGATAACAGAACTATCCTTTTAAATGTGTTTAAAGTATAGCACTGGAAATCTATTAACTTTGCAAAATTGTTAGCATTGTTATCTGCTTTATATGACTTTCTGTTGATACTTTCATTCCCTTTCTAACTCAGCAACTCAGATATAATTTTAAAACATCTGCATTTCCCACTGGTAGATATGACACATGCATAACTTGAAATTACAATTTACAAACTACTGTTTTATGTACAAAGACTGTTATTTTGCAATAAAATAATAAACCGTTATATTTGAAGGCTGCTGCTTCAGTCAACTAGCCATCATTTAGTTCCTAATGGAACTTGACTATAATGCAGCTGTAGGTACTGGTATAGTAACATAAAATATGATTAATAAATCATGGCAACGATATGTATACAATTTCTAGTAAGATATTTTTGGGGATGTTGGTGTAGACATGCTATTTCTCCTGATAAGTATGCTCATTTGACGTTCTATTAGGTGCTTACAGATTTGTCCTCTCATTTAAAAGGAAAACTTGTGTATTGCTTTTTTCCAATGTGTATGATGCTGTGTTGCTGTCTATTTAGACCATTTCATATCAATCACTTACGACGTTCTATTAGAGTTACGATTCTGTTCAGCTGCCAGTGTAGGCAACAGACAGCATGGCAGCTCACAAGATTTGGTAACAGAGCTTACAGATAAGTGCGTCTGTCTCTGCACATCTCCTCAACTCTTTTCTCACATCCTCTACCATTTCTCTCCCCATCTGCCTTCCTTTCATTTCCTCCTCACAAACAGACCCACGGTGAAGCAGCTTAGCATGGACTGCTGCGGCACAGTTCCTGCAGGAACAGGGATAATTTAATTTATCTTCCCTTTTGTCTCTCCAGTCTACTCATTTTATTCACACACAGATCATTACACACCAAGACCCCATTTTCATTTCCTACTGCATACAGATGCACACACACACATACACACATACATGGCTTTAACTAGGCTTGCAGGCCCTGGCCTGGTGCTGCTTTTCGATCGATACCCGCACTCGGATAGGAGAGATCCGCACTGCCTTAATAGGTCCTGCATGTCCTACCATAAAACACCTCTACAGACCTGAGAGCCAGAGCCTTCATAAATTTCTCTCTCTCTTTGTGTCTCTGCAAGATGGAGTGGGACTGAATGCAGCCACATGGGGTTGGGGCTGAAACAGAGTCATGCTGGGTGGCACAAGAGCTCGTCTGAACAGGTTCAAGAGTGTAGCTTGAAAGGAAAGGATTGGGAATGTCTTTATGGAGTGTAATTTCGTCTTTCATTTAGCACAGGAAACTATTTAAAACTAGCTAAATCAGCAAGACAAATTCCATTTTATAACAGTACTGGAATCACGACATTAAGTTATTTTGGTGGTAGCTGATTCTTGCACCAATGAAGATGGAATTTAAAAACTGTATGGAACACAAGTGAATGCGAAGCGAATGACTCTCATGAGCCAGAACTTGTAGGTGAATCATTCTGTGTGAGCAATGATGGATTTTTGAGCAAATGATTCATATGAGACCGTTCTTGTTGGTGAATCGTGTAGTTTAAGCAGTGATGCCTGATTCTCAAGTAAATGACTCGTATGAGCCCGTCATGTAGGTGAATCATACAGCATGAGCAGTGATGTCTGATTCTTGAATGAATGATTCTTATGAGTCGATTATTGTAGGTGAACCATACTGCATGGGCATTACTAATAAATTATAATCATGTCCATGTAATGTGTACAACCCAGCAAATAATCACTTAAAAATGCATTGTTTTAAAATATTTTTCTCAAGTTCAGTAGAATCAATAATGGAACCCGTTAAGGAACCATAATCGCTAAGAGGAATCGTTATCATAATTGTTAAATTCCAAACGATTCCCATATCTTGTTGCTTAGTGGCTGCCAGGACATCACTATGTGGTTGCTAGGGTTTTCTGTGTAATTTCACCTAGCAATCTGAGATGTCGTTCTCGTCTTACTTGGCTAAATTACAGCCGCCAAAACACATGCCATCTAAGATGATCTTTTCAGTGGGGACAGCTCAACTGTTGATGAGATGTTTGTAAGACGAAAAGCATTTGTAGCTCTAGAGGTTCTCCAAATCCCAGCATGAGTCATTACGAGTGATTTTTACCTTCACGACACTTCGCAGCTAGAATGCAGGCAGTCGTGATTTGGTGCATGAAGCACAGTGGGCTGAAACGAGGCACGCAAGATTGGATTAAGAGTTACACTGGCAGTAAAAGGAGATGGCCACCCAACATCTTTTCTGCCTCTTTCCTCCTGGTCCTCTGGCAGCGCACGAGCGTTTTACAATGTGTGTGCGCCTGCATTAGCCAAACAGATATCTACCAACTTTAATTGCCTCTGCATCCACTTACTCACCCTTAACGCCCTTCAACCTCATCCACCTATCCCGCTTTCCTTGCCTGCGCAAATGAAAGAGCGAATGGCAGGAGATGGAGAGAGAGAGAAGGCAAGCATAATTACTTATTTTAGTGGACTGCTGTAGAATGCCTCTCGCCAAATGACTCTAATTCCAAATGGTTAACAAGAGCCGAATCCGTGTGACAGCAAATTGCTTTCCCATTTGCAGCCTTAATGGCTTTTCATACTTTGCACTTCCAATAAGCAGTAAACTCGGAAATTAATATTGCACGCTGTGTTATGATGCAAATGGGGGGGGGTGTACCTTCATGCAGAAAGCTCTGATTAGATCTGTAATTGCTTCACTCTGATTTTTTCTCCCTCTCTCGCCCTCCGTTCTTCTCGTTTGTAACTTTCAGACATATTTATTGAGCTATTTTGAGATTTGCCATTTCACTTATGCATCAACATTGACTGCACTTTTGATTTGTGTCACGCTGTGGTTTTTGTTTTCAAATCAAGGCTAATCAGCTGTAATTTTCCAGCGACGCGGAAACGCTCGTCCTGGGGATTTAATGTCTTTGCTGTCACCTTTAAGGTGTTAGTCACACATTCTAGTCAGAACAGATTTTTAAAATGGAACGGAATAATAACAGGAGACTTGTAAATGAGGCACTAGTGGTTTTAAGGTGTCTTATTGAAATGCACCCCGCTCACACCTATACAAGCGTTTTCATAGTGAATAGACAATTGCATTCGCCAGTTTGAAGATGTTTGCAAAACACTCTGAGGTGACGTGTTAATGGCAGTACTAATGAATGCCTGAACTCTAACCGCTCGCTCTTCTGCCTGATTAGCACATGCGTCTCACATTTAGCTGTGCTTGATTAAATGTAGATTGCTCTATATGAAATTAAATTAAATTTTGATTAAATAACATCAGGGCTGGAATGAAGCATGTAAATGTGTAGATAATGTAAATAGGATGATTTTCCTCTCTGCTGGGTAAAAGGGACGTCCGACCATCAAACTTCAACTGATTTACCAAAGAAAGCATCAGTACAGTTCCTCATGTTCAGAGTTAAGGATCTGAACAAACTCTTAACTTTAAAAGTATGTTGTGACGAGTGGGGTGGGGCCGAGGGACGTGGGAACAGGAGCAAGGCCGGTGGAGTGATTGGAGATGAGCGACACCTGCGACACTCGCCGGTCTCGAGTCCCACGGAGGAGATGGAGGGATATAAAACCGGAGAGACGACAGTGACGGACGAGAGAGGACCAGGCCTGGACTTTATTTTGTGTTTGATTTTTATTTGTGCGCATCAGTCGTCCGTGAGGGGCTGATGCGCTGTTTTGTGTTTATTTTGATTGTTAAAATTTGATTGTCCGCCGGTTCCCGCCTCCTTCTTCCCGATGAATATGAAGTTTGTATCATGACAGTGGTGCCGAAGCCCGGGAGAAGGAGGGACGCGCTGCTGAAGATCCCTCGCCGCTGTGGTGAATCCGCGTGCCATCAAGCTGGCGAGGAAGTGTGCCGCCATGGACGCTCGAGGCGGTGGGCTGGAATGAGTCGCCGGGGACGGGCGAGCTCGCTGCCGGCTGCCTGCGATGTGGAGGGGCAGCTGCCATCTGTGAGGGAGCAGAGGAGTCGGCGTCGTTCGCCAGGGGGCCGGAGCCTGCTGCCTCCGTCAAGGTATCCGGAGGGGCAGGGAACGGGGGACTCCTGCCGGCTGCCCAAAATCGGAGGAGCCGTCGCCGTCCACCGGGCGGCGGAGGAGTGTCGTGCCGTCCGCCGAGGGCCGTCCAGTGCCACCGCCAGGCACCGCGGAGGAGATCACCCAGCTGGTGGAGGGCCGAGCAGCAGTGCGTCTGGGAACCGGATTTTTTTTTTCATGGAGGAGATGGAGGGATATAAAACCGGAGCTACGACAGTGACGGACGAGAGGGGACCAGGCCTGGACTTTATTTTGTGTTTGATTTTTATTTGTGCGCGTCAGATAATGTAAATAGGATGATTTTCCTCTCTGCTGGGTAAAAGGGACGTCCGACCATCAAACTTCAACTGATTTACCAAAGAAAGCATCAGTACAGTTCCTCATGTTCAGAGTTAAGGATCTGAACAAACTCTTAACTTTAAAAGTATGTTGTGACGAGTGGGGTGGGGCCGAGGGATGTGGGAACAGGAGCAAGGCCGGTGGAGTGATTGGAGATGAGCGACACCTGCGACACTCGCCGGTCTCGAGTCCCACGGAGGAGATGGAGGGATATAAAACCGGAGAGACGACAGTGACGGACGAGAGAGGACCAGGCCTGGACTTTATTTTGTGTTTGATTTTTATTTGTGCGCATCAGTCGTCCGTGAGGGGCTGATGCGCTGTTTTGTGTTTATTTTGATTGTTAAAATTTGATTGTCCGCCGGTTCCCGCCTCCTTCTTCCCGATGAATATGAAGTTTGTATCATGACATATGTATTATACTTAAGTAAATGAACAAAAAAAATTATAGGGCTGTGTAGTAATAGTGATATATTCCCATTCTTTATTTCAGGTTATTCTGTTTAATGTCTTTTTGATTGTAATGTTTTTTTGTTTTACAAACAAATTACTTCTATGAGCTGATTCTTTTTAGTAAATCAGAAACTAATTAGCCAAATTATTTAAACTGATCACCCTTATGAGCTGGTTCTTTTAATGAATAGTTCAAAAAGATTGTATGAATAAGTATGAAATCCTCTCTCTATAGAAATGTAGAATCTGAATTAAACTAGGAGCTTCAGTATATATTGTAACTTGTTATTACATGCACTACTGCCTGTTCATCCAAAAACACTGAATAATCCATTTGCTCACTGAAATATTTTCTATGCACTTTACTGTTCATTGCATTAGTGTAAATGATGTTCATAGTTTCTGCCTATAGTGGACATACACTTTTACATAATCCATATGTATAGTATGTTCATAGTACACCTATCTGTATATCATGCTGATAGTATTTAAAATCTGTAAATGATGTCCATAATACTTATCTGTATAGTTATTGTACATTTTGTAGACCTTGTATATTCTGTACTTATTGCTTATTGCACTTCTGGTTAGATGCTAACTGCATAATTTATATATATATATATATATATATATATATATATATATATATATATATATATATATATAATTTGTATGCAAATTAAATGTGATTAAACTGCATTAATTAATCCAATTCATTTATGTACACATACAGTGCTAGTAACTGATTACATGTAATCTGGATAACGTCATCAGGTTCCTAAAATTGAGTACTCATAATTGGATTAAATTATATTTTAAAATGTTAGCAGATGATAGTTATTTATAAATGGATTGCATGATTACATATTATTTATAAATGTGCAGTAAATTATTCATAATTTATTGGTTCTCCCTAATTCTTCTACTTCTTCTTTGTTTTTGTTTTTTTAGCTTTCCAAAAATCCTACTGTGTGTCAAAAGCGTCAATTTAATTATAGAATGGCCTTTTAAATGTTATGTAAGTAATTTTGTGATACATGTTTCTGTATATGGGGGGGGGGGGCAATGGTAATTTAAGTGAAAAGTAATCTGAAAGTAATCTAAAAAGTAGTCAGAATACGTAACCTAAATGAGTAACTTGTGTTACTAAGTACAATTTTCATCATATAATCTGTAATCAGTAACCAGCTACAATCAGCACTATATATATTAGGGGTGTAACGGTACGCAAAAATAAATAAATAACTATGATTACAGTGCAGCATTACCAATCCCAGCTTGTAGGCCTGCTCATATTTAAAAAATATATAATATAACATTTCCAAAGTGTAAAGTGCAGCATCAACAGTTTCAGTTTTTAGACCTGCTCAGATTTCGTTATTGCGTTGGACCGATTGTAATTAAGAGCAAAGGTCTGTTTAAATGCCGACGGGAGCTGCGTTTGAATTACAATCGTTCCTAGTTGTAGTGATGTTCACACTCGCGTGATGCCTTTTGAAAACCTTAGGCCGGTGACACACTGGCATATTGCACCTGTCAAACATAGTCTATTTTGCCGTCAATACTGTTGACGGTGTCCTTTATCAGTAGGCTTTATATTTATGCTCAACATGAAGTATAGATATTGTATATTGTATAGATATTGATAATGATTATCCTGGTCTGTCGGAGGCCTCCCTCTATGTCATCTACAGTAGCAGCAGCACGCCAGCGCCGCGCCAGGCACGATTCTGGTGTGTAAAGACACAGAAAACGCGAAGCAGCCGTCACGCAACTCACACACAGCAGAAACGCCACACGCACCCCACGCAGCCAGTGTGTCACCGGCCTTAGAATCCAGCTGCAGGGCGGGATTTGCGCTGAACACGGAGACTTCCGCCACTTAATATGTTCGTTTGGAAACACGAAAATGTACTTATGTTCCACACACAAAATATTGCATTCGGTACACACGGGCACCGTACCGAAAGCCCTGTACCGAAACGGTCCGGTACGAATACACGTACCGTTACACCTCTAATATATATATATGTATGTACACTCACACATGTACTATACTGTACTATAATGTTGTGATACTATAATGATTATCATTATAGTACTGTCTTTAAAATGCCATCAGCTTGGTCCCTGCCAGCATTCTCCATCTTTGGGTGGAAAGTGTACTGTACATTCTGCAGCCCCAGATGCACACAAGCAGCTGACCTTTGGACAAAAATAGCAAATACATTCAACCTGATTGGCTGGCGATTGCAAGCAGTGATTGAGGTTAAGTGGCCTTTGGTCTTTAGTGTGCTGCTAGGCCGCTGTATGCAGTAGGACTGAGGGGAGGGGGTTCACCTGCCCACCACACATGTAATCTGATCCCCTCGCACCGTTTCCATGGTAACCATCTCTTTCTAGGGCTTCTTGTTCCCATTTCACTTGTCACTTCGGTAATTGCCTCAGAATTTCCCTGTCTGGGAGAGTATTGGGGAAAAATGATGATGATGACAATAGCGATAAGACAATATTTATGAACTGAGCATTAGTAGACAGTGGATAGAGAAGTAAAATTCAAAGGGAGATGCTGCTGAAAAACAGATGACCAATGGTTGATGTTTTAACACGGTGATCCTAGCTGGACATTTCTGGTCATCAACCGGCAAAAATGACATATTAGCTCCACTGAAAACAATGAAAACCAAGATACTGCCATGCTGGAAAGGTAAACATTAGGTTAATGCAAACACAGTCTAGCTCACTGTGATTACAGTAAGCTAGAACTATATGGCAAAGAAAATCTAGTTTTTCAGAATGTTTGACCAATTCAAGATAATAATTTAGTTTATATTTTAGTTTAACTAGTCCTTTAATTGTTAAGATTTTTAAAGATCAGCATTCTGAAATAAAAGTGATCAAACTTTAAGGAGTAGACACCTGAAACAAGTACACACACCATCTACAACATCACCAAGGTTTGCTAAACCATTCGGTGCAGAATCAAGTCTCTTATAACATGGGAAACCTTGGCTCAAGACAAACAAAACACACTTGTTGGATTCTATTATGACATTTTCTGCTATTTTGGATTTTTTGGAAAACCTACTTTTGCAAACTATTCCTAGGTGTTTTGCTTGAACCAAACGCAGCGGTAAAAAAAAAATCCCTGATGACTGAGTATCAGTAATTATCAAAAAAGTTGAGCATTCGACTCACCATTGCAAACCAATAACAAAACATTTGAAAGACACAGGGCCGCTTTTCCTAAAAGGATTTTAAATGGCTTGGCCACTGTGTAGCATTATAATACAATATCGTTTTTTTTTTTTGATGTTTTTTTTTTTAAGTGGGTAAATGGTTCCATATTGTGCGTTTTTTTTTTTTTTGCACATACACACAGCATCATATCATATGTTAGAGCTCCTCATCCTGAACAAGTTTCCCTCTGGGTCAGCTGATGTCAATCAAATTGTTTGTTAAATATTAAACTAGTCTTAGGTTTTGCACTCACTCAACAAAACCACTGCAGTACAATTCTCTGGTATCTCTAGCAGGGTTGTTACGGTTAGGAAATATTCCCACCATTTAATCGACGTGTGATAACACCAGTAATACAGGTATCACCATATGGGGAGTAAGTTCATTTGAATTTTCCCTCTCTTCCTTCTCTTTTTTTAGTTTTTTTGTAAATACCTTGTAAAAGTGCCATGCACATTTTACTTTCACTTTCAAATTAGCGGAAATTCGGCGTCAATTAAATTCAAGCAACAATAAAATACAACATCAAACGCAGAACTTTTATTAACAAAACAAATAAAAATACCCCATGCTATATGCTCAATATAAAAGAACAAATTACTTAGGCTACACAATACTTACTTAGGCTGGGGAAGTTGTGGCCTAGTGGCTAGAGAGTTTGACTTCTAACCCTAGGGTTGTGGGTTCGAGTTTCGGGCCGGCAATACCATGACTTAGGTGACCTTGAGCAAGGCACTCAACCCCAAACTGCTCCCCGGGTGCCGCAACATAAATGGCTGCCCACTGCTCCGGGTGCGTGTTCACAGTGTGTGTGTTCACTGCTGTGTGTGTGCACTTTGGATGGGTTAAATGCAGAGCATGAATTCTGAGTATGGGTCACCATACTAAGGCTGAATGTCACATAACTTTCACTTTCAAAGTTTAAACAGGTACACAAAACTGGAAATCAGCAAACATTGTGGAAGCAAATAAATAAGAAACACAATGTCACAGTTATTTTATAGAATGAACTCACACAAAGATGAAGGTAAAAGTCTTTAATATTAGCCACTCAGTGTAATCCATAAAAGAAAGGCATAGGAAACATGTACACGTTAACAAGACACGACCAAGAAACACTGAACTGACTACAATTTATATGGGAGAGTAAATGAGGATAATTGACAAGACACATCTGCGCATAATGACACAATTAAAGGGACACAGAAACTAGGTCAAGGAACACGAAAGATGAAAATTAGAACAAAATTAGAACTTTTGGAAGGCGCAACCTCACGCCGTAGAAAAGGAAGGATTGGGAGACAGCAGGGGGGATGGTGAAAGGTTGGCACAGACAGACAGGAGGATTTTCAGGAGGTGGCCAGATGACCGGGAGAAGGACGACCAACAGAGCTTAGGAGCAAGAGGAGCCAGACAGGACCCTGGCCACAGACAGGACCTTGGCCACAACCAGGACGGCAACCCACAATGGAGACGGAGACAGAAAGCCGATGAGCCAGAGCAACGGGGAGTATCCGGAGTGCCAAGGCGGAGCCAGGGAAACGGAGGACCACGGTGGAGCCGGAGGGAAGGAGGAGCCTGACAAGGCCAGAGGGCCAGAGGGACGAGGCACAGCCAGAGGAGTGGAGTCCCAAGGTGGCAGATGTTCAACGACTGACCAAGGTGGAGCCAGAGGGATGAGGGAGCCCAGCGGAGCTGGTGGACTGATGGGCCACAGTGGAGAGAAGGGAGCTTGGAGCCATGGTGGAGCCACTGGGTCGACGGGCTAAAGAAGAGTACTTAATTTGTGAACACCAGGGTTTTCAGGGATGGTGCGTGCTGCCCACACACACACCAGATATGCGACTTACAATAGCAGGAATGCAGCGGACATCTCCATGGTCGTGACAGGGCAGACAGACAGCTCAGGGCAGATAGACAGTTCATAAACTGCCTCCATGGCCATATTAGGACAGGAAGAGAGTCCAGATGATGACTGAAGACAGGGTAATTCAGTATTAAAGTCAATTAAGTCCTCAGAGTTCTGCTGCAGCTCACCCTCAGAAGTGGTGCAGTGGGCATGGCTTTTCACAAAGCACTTGCGCTCCCTTGCTTCATACACATGCTCAGTTGCTGAATCTCGCACCTGATCAGTGGTAATATGAGGCTCTGGGGTGATCTTCAGCTCTGTCACTCTCTTTGGTGATAGCTTATTGGTCGTGACAGGCACTGGCACTCCGTCTGCAGTGGGCTCAGGCTTTGGCTCCGCGCATCGGGGTGATAATGGACTGGGCTCTGGGTCAAGATTGAGACTGGTGTCATGGTGTTTCACTTTACAACTTTACACTTTGGTTGGCTATCTGGTATACTTTGGTATACCATAAATGCAGCGTTGCAATAGAAATTTATCTCCAAAAAATGAAGAAATCTTACTGACTCCTAAATTTTGAATGGTAGTGTAAACCAAGTCCATTTTAAAAGATTCTAGTTATTTCCTATTCTCTTATCACTATTATTGTCATCCTTCAGTGTTTCCAACCAGACTCCCCTGATTCCTTCCCACGGCCATTAGCACTAGCGCTACGAGTCTGAACTATGTTTTACCCTTGAAGCGAAGCGGCATAA
Source organism: Carassius carassius (assembly GCF_963082965.1). NCBI lineage: Eukaryota > Metazoa > Chordata > Actinopteri > Cypriniformes > Cyprinidae > Carassius > Carassius carassius. Next base: position 39,920,463 of record NC_081757.1, on the reverse strand, counting down.
GTCTCTGGGAATTGATAGGGAAGGCTGATGCTTCTATCCGTCATTATGTGCAGAATATCAACAGCAGAAGATAGAGCACCTTTTGCATTCTGGTAACGGAGAGATTCAGCTCGAGCTTCTTGTCTTTCTCCTGTGCTCCAGATCCTATAACCTTTTAATAATAAGAAGTTGTCAACAAAAACAAATGTGCTAGCTGGTGGAATATTTTAGAAATTAGGGCATAAAAGTAAGAAATGATTCACCCCTTCTTCCTAAAACAAAAACACCAAAGTCACGGCCTCATAAAATTTATATTGTGTGCTTTCGGTGGGAATGTCAGTGGAATTAATTGATTTGTTCATATTTGTCGGGAAAGAACAAGTGCCTGACTCCAGCCCGTGTTATTAAAGCGAATACCTCAGCGCTTTACCACAGTGAATCAAGCTCTGACGTGTGCTTTTGATGTATGGATTTATTATTCAAAGTGTTGTGCAGGTCTGGGAGGCCCCGCACTCATCTTGGCCCCCAGAGACCAGCTGTGTTTTCAGAGTAAAGAGCACTTAGAGAATGGCCCAGGGCAGCAGCATGTTGGAATGCCTCTGGACACAAGGTACTGTCTGGACCTGAGGAAACATTTGCAGACGGACCTCATAGTTAGGACTGTTTGGATGAATGTAATGTCTCCAGTGGAGCTCTGTGTTTCCAAAGTGTCTGATGATAAACCATACAAATCTGTCATGCATTTTATAGCATTGGATTACAGGGTTAGTTCACCCAAATATTAAAATTATGTCATTAATGACTCACCCTCATGTCGTTCCAAACCCGTAAGACCTCAGTTTATCTTCAGAACACAGTTTAAGATATTTTAGATTTAGTCCGAGAGCTCTCAGTCCCTCCATTGAAAATGTATGTACGGTATACTGTCCATGTCCAGAAAAGTAATAAAAACAACAAAGTAGTCCATGTGTTATCAGAGGGTCAATTAAAATTTGTTAAAGCATCAGAAATACATTTTGGTCCAAAAATAACTGTTGTGATCGCATTCACAACACTGCAGTGGCGCTGCTGACGTGTTATCTTCCATAAGCGCACCAGAAAACGTTGCAGTTGCGTACATCAACAGTCACAGCAGTCGTACTTACAACAGACCCGGAAGAGAAGACAATGCTGAATAAAGTCGTAATCTTTGTTATTTTTGGACCAAAATGTATTTCTGATGCTTCAAAATATTCTAACTGACCCTCTGATGTCACGTGGACTACTTTGATGATGTTTTTATTACCTTTCTGGACATGGACAGTATACCGTTCACACAGCTTCAATGGAGGGACAGAAAGCTCTCGGACTAAATCTAAAATATCTTAAACTGTGTTCCGAAGATGAACGGATGTCTTACGGGTTTGGAACGACATGACATGACATTTATTGTATATGGTCACATATACAATAAAGTGGTCATTTTCAAAATATTTGACCACAGAATGCCATGCTCAACCAATCAAAATAAAATATTTTAGAACCATGTAATAATTAGCAAGAGCATTAATAATAGTAATGCTTGCTTTAACAATCAACACTAATGAACATGTAATGAAGTCAATACTTAACAAATACATATACTGAACATGTAGTTGCATGAGTCAATGCAATAAACATGGCCTATATTAAATCCAAGTGGGTTTTAGTTTGAATATGTCCACTTAAAAACTTTAAGAAGTTGAACTTTCCTGGGTTGTTAAGACAGACTTTGAAAATGTGCTTTTTAATACCTCTCTCCAATCAAGGAATCTGGGTCAAAGAATGTATTTTTTGACTCATTTCGTTCTCTCTGGCTCTGATCAGGTGTGAGGAATTGTATCATTAAGGTAATGTTCTTGAGAGGGTGTTTAGCTGAACTGTGATGTCCCTTTTTCCTGTGTTCATTAATAAAATTGTTCCTTAGCATGTTCCATGTTCAGTTCAGCTTGGGAAGTAGAAATTTTCAACTTTGTACTGGTGGTAATGACACACTGATACTATGAATTATGAAAATTTAAAATACTAGAATAAAATAATAAGTTTAAGCTAAATAGAAAAATATATATACAAAAAATATGTAAATAAAGCATAACAAAATGATTTATGTACAGAATTTTATATATTCTTTCATTTAAGTTGAAGTATTTAAAATTATTAAAACTAAATCAGATTAAAAAATTTAAAAAGACAAAAAAACTAATTAAAGCATATAACAAAATTCTTTTTACATACATCATTTTTATATTTATTTTATTTTATTTTTCAGTCATTCTCACTCATTCACTTTGTGGAATGGGCTGATCATGACACTGTGTAGAAGATCTTAATCCATGTTACCTGACCAAACATGGCAACTCATAGAGTCCACCCTCAGTCCTGCTGCGAGGGTCAACAGCACAGTTCATATTTTTATTTCCACATTTCTCTTCATTTTATTGATTAATGTTTTCTTTTGGAGTGAGGCGGTACTTTTATTGCTTTGGCTTTTGTGATATGTTTTTGTTTTGGCTGAGGAGTACGGAGCACTTTCATATATCATGCACTTCTGCACAGTTTGCCCTCGCTAGCCTGTGGTGTTCGTCAGTAATTAGACCAAAGTCACAGAAGTGGCCAAGTTCAACCTCTTCATTAAGGATCACTCTTCTCACTGCAACAGCTGTAAATGGAGTGAGAACTATCATTCAGAAGTGCTGGGTGGACATGTAAAATACATTTACAGTGAGATCCAAAAGTCTGAGACCATAAGTGTCAAATTCCCACCAAATCTCAAATGGCATATATTTACTAACATTCTGTAAAATAAACTACATTTAAAACATTAAAATGTAATAATAATAATAAATAAAACCATCTATCTTTCTCACCTGAGTTTATTTCATTGTTCACAATTAAATATTATTATAGTATTTTTGCATAATTTAACAAAATAGCAGCTGGATTGGAAATAATGAACAATTAAAAATATATTTATATAATATATATTTATATATTTTTTTTATTATTTACCTTGATTTACTTTGTTTACCTTTAATATTATTTTTTCAGAAAAAAAAGAAGTCATGGGGAAATCAGTAATTGTTCATGCTGAAAATGATGCCACAACCTCATGTTTTTATGATGGATTTTCATAGTTGAAGATGGATAGTCTGGATCTGGGACAAGGGTAAAACAAGCCTGTACATTCAAAGGTCAAGGCCTTTGAAAAATAGCTAAAGTTAATAATAAAGGCATGATAAAGTAATTTTTAATCCGATCTTCATATATCTGAAATCTGTTAGCTTTAATAAAAGAGCCCTGAGACCCAAAGTTAGAAAAACAGCAGTAAGTGTTTTGTTGGGATCACCGCAGCGCATGATTAATGATGTCACAATGATGTCACGTCTGAGGGCGGTTTCTGAGTGTGTCAGTTCACCGCGTGTGTCCAGGTTAAATGCAGGTGTGTGTGAGAGTGCTTCGGCACAGTGGCTGTCTCTTCACCCTCTCAGGGACCCGGGCACAGCTTTCCCAATAGATCTTTATTTACAGCACAGGAGTCGGAAACGGCTGGTCAATCCATTTAGCCTAAGGCCACTGATTTGTACGTATTTACTGCAACACCCAAAGAAAAGCCGAGGTATTTTTCCCTCTCTCCTTCCTATTGATTCGGCTCTTAGAAAATCTGCTCTGCTGTCTAAACACTATTGATCCCCCTGCTCTCCTCGCCAGCTCTTGCACCAGTGTATAAAGGGACTGGATGAATTGAAATTTCATTTCCGACAACTTGTTCCTTTTATGTTTTGCCTTTTTTTTCTTTTTTGAATGAGAAGCAAGACAGTGTGGGTCAATAGCCGGATGAAGGCTTTAGGTAAAGGTCAGAAGAGGTGAACTGTTCTACTGTTAGCTAAGGGGCTGTACAGTAAGGGGCCTTTGAATTTGGCCAAAATGAGGGATCACAGAATCCATTTCCTTCGCTTTTAAACTTTTGTATGACCCATAATGTATGTGTATGTGCCTACAGGAATGGTGTTGGCTCCGGGAGGCACAAGAGGAGCTGAAAGCGAGAGAAGAGGAGTGGAAGAAAGAGAGATCCTTCCTTCAAGAGCAGCTCAATGGCGTCAGAGAGGAGCTCCTCCGTGCCAACCTCAGGGTACCACTGCCAAATCTTTCTTCCCATGAGCCTTTTCACATTTCTCAGAAGTGGAATTTGTATAGTTGGGTAAACTACTATAGTGGTGAATGGAAACTACAACAGAAATAATGTATGTGCTCCCATTTGCTCCAGTACCAAAAGATAAAATCGACCATAGGATTTCTATGACTTTTCTATGACAAATTATTGAGAGATTGATTACACTGGTCAGAAGAAAAAATATGTCAAATTTGCCTCATTGAATAAAGACAAATAAACCCTCAAACAGGCCATGGCGACTCCGTCCTTGGCTGTGCGACACTCCATCTACACTGCATATTCATCCTTGTGCTGAGATCGTAATAAGCCATTTTAATAATTTTCCTGCCATTGACGAAATCTTCTAGAATTTAAGATATGGCACTTCCCCATTATTGACGAATTATTCCAGCAATCACTGCCCCCTTTCGAGGGAACTTCGAACTGCGTCCTCTCGCTTTGGGGAACACCTCGTCGTGACCCGTGTCTGAAGCATACATTGAAAAAACACCAACTTGTTGGCCGGCTACAGCCTCCAATGTCACTACCGGCGCGACTATAAATCAGCACCGGGAGAGCACGTCATTATCTTCTTCATCTTCACTGACTGTTTTGTTTGAAGCGTGCATCTGAAAGAACCGGTAAGGGCGATCTTTCTCTGTTTATCATGGCGACAACTAGCAAGCGTTTAGAAGATGTGAGCATCTGTGTCGGCGTTATTTGACACGCGATGACACACGCGATCTTTTAAATTTTTTGGGGTGAAGAGCACGCACGCGATGTCTTTGAGGAGGCAATCTGCGTGCATTGTGAGCGCTTTTTCAATGGAAAATGCTCCACTCTCGTTCGTCTCTCTTCTGAAAAAAAAAAAAAAAGGCAGCCATCTGCTTCCCTCAGTTCAGGATCTGTCCTTGCTGAGGCGTGGAAGAAAATGAGCTTGTGAGAATACAGGTGGATCTGTCTGAATGGTTTAAAGAGGGACTTTCCCTTTAGCGCTCGTTAAAAAAAAAAAAAA